>NW_024962273.1:3366920-3384420 GCF_019238085.1 Lagopus leucura | reverse complement strand
TGAGTTGGATATGCTTGCATTCACTACTGGGACTTCAGAGCAGAAACAATCGGGCATAAAATAATCTTCCTTCTATGGCAAAGTTGTGAAGAATGAATAGCAGGGAATATGTTAATTTGTACCCGATCTAGTCACAGCTACCCTCAGGTCCCACTGTGAAAGTTCACATTTAATAAGGTGTGATTAACGGATGCTTGAGGAAGCCAAAAATTGTACGTTCTGAAATGAAGGGGAGATCTGGCAGGAGGGAAAATACAGGAGAAACCACAGATAGAAAAACCTAAGTGACAGGGAAAGTGGTGGATGCCTGGAAATTGGGACTTAAACTACATTTCTTTGTACGAGACTTTCCTGTGTTTGCATACATGCAGATTTTCTTGGGTTTTAGTTCCCCCCTCCAAACCGTCCCCTTTTCAGCAAAATAAAAAATTCACACTCTCTATACTGAGTTACTGAAGTACTGCTTTTGTGATCTGTTTCCTAACATGCACTTCTGCCAGTGTTACCTGCTGGTCACAAGACAGGTCTGGACCTTGAGCTATACATGATTCTGGCTTTGCACTGAACCCAGGGCCAGGAGCAGCTGTCCTGTTATTCTGAGTACCACCTTTGTTCCAACAGGGAAATCCCAGCCTGAGCTTAGGAGACTTTAGCACCATCAAGTCAGTTACTCAAATTAGCTTAAAATCCCAAAGCGGCCTTGATCTATGCGCTCTCTGAAGACCAGTGCTGCCAGGAGAAAGCCCCGGTTGCATTGGGAGCTCTTCCACTTCTCCTCAATGTCACTCCTGCTCCATTACTTCAGATTTCCTTTTAGAATCACACTCTTCTCAGCCCACATTCCTCCACCTTCACCCTTCCTTCCAACCAGTCACCCAGCACTTTCCCCAAATGGAAACCTGCTTCTCAGCCACCATCCAGTGAGGCCATGTGCTCATCCCTCTTTCCTTGCCTGCTTTCCCCACTCTTTGCACATGACTCTACGATGTTCACCAAGGACTGCACTCCTGATATTGCTACCTAGGACTTCCCTGGCATGGGTAATCAGCTATATTTTACAAATTAATTCAGAAGACAGAAGATTAAAATAGCTCGTGTTTTCAGGTTAACTAATATTGTCCCTAAAAAGGCTATATTAGAACTATTTAGTCTACCACATCCGTATTAAGAACTGTCTAGTTTTGATTTGAAGGAACATGACAGCTTGAGCAAAGTTCTTTGTCCAGACAACACACAACATACCTTAGCAGTGCACAGCATGCAGCTGTTACAACACTAATTGAAATATGTTTTTAAATGTATCACGTTTCTGAACGTTTGCAGAAGAAATTTTTTCCCATGTGCAAAACACAGTATTTCAGCCATTTAGAAGTCCCTAATCCCTACAGTGCATTAGTAGGCCATAAAATAAAGCTGCAGTAAGGTGGTTTATACTAGGGATGGAGAGAGGTCTAGGTTGTAGGCAGACAGGGAGAAGCATCCCATTGCAGGTGGATAGGGACATTGTAGGCACTCTCTGCTGCACCCAACAAGAGTGCCATCATTCAGCATCAAAACAACAGTGGAATAGAGATGGGTCGAAAAGAAGCAGATTTGGTCATCCCTCCCTAAAAGTTTTGCTCAGTTCCATCTGAGGTGACCTACGTCTTCCATAAGGGATGGAGCCAAGGAGAGTGTTATCCAAGGCAGTTTGCAGGAGGGCTCATGAAACACTTCTATGTCATCAGGTGGATGTCTGATGTAACACACCACATTTTGCAGTGAAACTAGGTGATAAATCCGCTTCTAATACCTAAAGGAAATGTTTGGATTTTTTTTGCATTTTCCCATCTGCAAAAAGAGATTCCCAGGGAGGCCCATGCTCAGGTTACAGAGGGGAAATTACAACCAATCGCTTCTCAAAGTCTCTAAAATTACATCTCTCTTAAAGTAAAGCAAATAAATATATAAATAATCTCTAACAATAAGTAGCTCTCAACCTTACTGGGCTAAAAGCATGTGACTGAAAGGCTACACATTTCCCATTTGCAGTGGTATAAAAGTCATAAAGCATCAGATCATAAACTGTCACCAGCCCCAGACTAAATATCACCAATCCTTTGCCTAAAGCAAATGGGTATTTTTGCTATGGGAGGGGGCTCATCGAAATCTCACTCTTTGGAGGGAAGAAGGAAACATTTTTGTGACAGCTTGTTTTTATTTTTTAAAGGTGGTTCTTTGAAGCTGCTTAGGGGTTTGGATGTTAGATGTGGTCCCAGTGGAGCTGGATTAGCGTCCAGAGCACAGCGAAGTGGTCAAAGGTACAAGATAAAGGCAATTTATATATAATTGCTCAAGCTGCACCTGTTCTATTTTGAATAGGAGACTTTGTCTACAGAAGAAATTTCACAAGCTCTGAATATATCCCTTTTTTTTTTTCTTTCTTTATTTGAGTGTAAAATGGGAAAATCTAAACTTGTATCAGAGTAAAGCAAGAAAAAATAACCTTTAAATAGCATGTAAATTTTTTATGAATTAAGCTCTAAATAAAGAAAACTCCTGAGCTGGGAATTCAAAATACTAGCCAGAGAGAGCTGATTTGCTACCAGGCTCAAGAACAATATTTAGTTTACAGAATCAATCTGGAAATAAAACTAGTGCTTGCATCAGCATGAAAGCTACAAAAATAAAAAAGAGGTCTTAATAAAATATACAGTGGAAAAGGAAAGGATGAAAGCACTCGCACAGCTATGAGGCCCTCAACAGCCTGCACAAGTAATAAAATAGAATATGATGTAATATAGAACAACAATGAAAGGATTTAAAATTTCTAGGTAGGATTCTGAAAAACCATTTCCAGGTTTTGTTGTGGAGCAGGCAGGCTGCAAGTTCCCTTGTGAAGTGCCGATGAAGCCTTTGCTGGGGTACGGAGGCATGGGTGTGAGGATGCAGAACAAATGCTAACCTTTGCCTTGCTCCTGAGTCAGCTTTCCCCACACAGAGCAGACTGGCTTGCTCTCCAGAAATCAGGATATTTCTGCACATGGAGGTGCTGCATGCTGTTTGCTCTCCTGCTCGCTTACCCACTGCAGCAGCAAAGTGTCTTGAACTTTGTGCTAAGCAGCTTGCAGAAATCTGAGATTACACACATGCAAATGAAGCAGTATCTGCTCAACTGATTTCAGCGTGACCAAAGTTAGGATGGGTTCATGAGGCTCCACAGGAAAATAATTTGAGCACCGATTTCCTGTGCTGCCTACCATGGCCTACACCCTAATTACAGCAGTGCATCATCTGGTTCTAACGAAATAGGATCTTGTGAATCTCAAACTCTAAAATGGACACATAACTTCTCTTTAAATTACATGGCATCCCAAAATTAACTTGGCAGAGTTTGGTCCCGCAGCAAGCACTGGCCTCTACACTAAAATTCAAATCAACCAGAACCAATGCAATTCACTCGTTGCAGTGACTCAATAAATTTTCCTTCTCCACATGAAGTTAGAAGCTATTACAGAACACTGCTAATACTGCATAAATTACAAATTATGGATTGCAAAATTTGGACCCCATTTTCCACTGTGCTCAAGCTGTGGCAGGCACAGCATACAGAGGTGATCATGGAGAGCTCCTTGATCTGTGGCCACACGGTCCTATTAGAAGCTCTTGGGCTGATGAAGCGCTGCCAAATCCTTACCCTTCTTCTTGCCCTGGCAGGGAAACTCAGCACACTCTACCACAGCACCTACAGTATTCCCAATTTTGTCCTTTACAATAGTCAGTTAGCACATAATTTAGGCAGCCCATTTAGTTTTGCAAGTCAACGTTTCTTTTCACCCTAAAGAATTTATCTGAGGTAAATCTTGAGGGGCTGCATGGCAGGATTGCGTGCCTCCACTCCTCTAACACCAGCATGGGTTACAGTAGGTATGTGGAGAATAAAAATGGCCAAAAACAGAAATCTGATTGCTCACATACAAGAATATATATATACATATACAGATTCTTAATGTAGGAAAAAGGACATCATGATAAACAACCCACTGCTTGTGCTTCTCCAGGAAAGACAAGAGGGGCTCCAATTTCTCCTAAAATATGGTTTTAATGAAGTAACAGTGGATCGCGATCAGCTGGTCAGAAAACAGAACGCACTCGGAAGAAAAGCTTTGTCACATTTCTAAGCTCCAAAAAGTTGACTGAAAAATCTGAGCCTCCTCTCACAGTGACCCCAAACACAGAAGATGATATCACTTTCAGTGTGGTTGCTTCCAGTGAATGTGGACGGCAGCTTTGCACATTATTAAAGAACTCACAAGCTTTTTCAAAATGATCAAGTTAGTTTGAAATCCACTTAAGATTCATGTTAAACCATTAGTGAAAGTCCCAGTACCGTGTGCTTCCTGAAGGCTGTGAATGAGTTATGGAGGCTAGCCCAGCCAAGGTCTTCAGAGCTCCCAACCACCTCTACCTAATGCTAGGATGATGTGTGGAGCCTCCAGAAAGGCAAATGCATCTTTAATAATACTTCACACTTTACACAGCGAGTTCCATTGGAGGATTTCAGCCTGCGTGAATGAAGAATTACAACACCTCAGAGAGCTAGGCTGGTATCATTTCCCTCTGCTTTAAAGATAGACAAAGGTGAGAGAAAAATGAAGCAATTTGCTGAAATTCGCAGAGGAAGTCTGTGGCAAGGCAGACGAGAACTCATATCTCTCAGCCTGTGCTTTTGCCACAGGACCATCCTTCCTGTCTCTAAATGCCACCCCAGAGCTTGGTAACGTGCTATAGTTCAAACACATTAAATGTGACACCATATATGACACACATACATGTTCTGGATCATAAGGTTGAGCCCCATCAAACTGTCAGACGTTCAGTCAAGAAACCGGAAGGGACAGAAAGAAGAGGGAGAAGAGTCCCCAAATCAGAGCTGTGGGATGTTTTTCAAGGCAGTAGGTTCCTGTGGTTGTTAAGGACCAGAACATATTTTTGCTTTTACAAATGCAGTTTAGTTTGCAAATCAAGGTGATTGCACACATTTCAGCTTGTCAAATTTTCAGCCTTTCAACCATATGTCTGTCGACCTTATGGACTACCAACTTTATGGGATTGTGCCATATGTCCAGATCCCAACATATATGAAGGCCAGTTTTAACATAAGAGCTTTACGGTAGTAGTGTAGTACACCATAATGCTTGCAGATGGCTGTAATAAAATCATTCAGGAGAGGAAAGGTGCAGGAACGTAAAGCCTTCAAAGCTTCTTCTACTGAATAAACAATTTGATCTGAATAATGTGGTGGGAAGCACATTCCATCAACGAACTAGCTGATCTAGTCCAAAACTTTGCTTTTAATTTTCTTTCCTAATCTCACATGTATTTTAACTTCCTTTTTTTTTTTTTTTTTTTTTTTTTTTTTTTATTTTCCTGCATAGGATTAGCCTAAAATTTGGAAGAAAAGTATGAGAAGGAAAAATAACAAAGCAAAGAATTTTTTTAAAGGCACAGCCCACTTTTGAACTGTGAATTTTTCATATGTGAAATGCCAAATGGTTATGCACAGCCTGGAAGATGAATTAATAGAGAGGTATAAGGTTTTTACCGTCACATAGTGAGATTGAAGGATGATGTGACTTGCTTCATTTCCTGAAGTGGGACTCAGCTTTCAAAGTTAAGGAAAGTTTCCTCCTGAGTAAGCTCTTTCTAACTTGGAGTTTGGTTTATGTCCTGCTGCACAATAACTCACGTGATAACTCTCATTCCCTTTGTCCAACATAACTTGATATCTCTATTATTTGGGGAGCTCCGATCCTGTTCTCCCCCCACAGAAACATGCTGAGGAAGGGAGCGCTGTCTGCAAGGAGGACCACAGCCAGCATAGGTGTGATGGCAGGTCTTTCTCAACCCAAAATATTTCCTAAGCTGACAATCCTCGGTGAGCCTTGGCAAGCTTTCTTTAACTAGACAAATTCAGTTCCCACTTGGGAAGGACGGAAACCTTCCCCAAGCATTAAGTGAGAAGTGAAAAAGCGAAATGCAACCTGCCTCCTCTGCTGGCACGCAAAGTCACAGTGAGAGCCTCTGCGACCTGCTTGCTGTCAGATAGTTGGGCCAGCACGAGCCCTCACACTGCTAACGTCAGTGGGAGTTTTTCTACTGGATTAAATAGCACAGTCTCATCACGTCTAAGAAACAAGGAATTTGATGTCACTGTTCCTTCCCCTGCCAGACTTGTGTTAACCAAGCTATGCTTCTTTCTGAGCACTTTTTCCTGTGTGTGTGACAGTGTGAGACCTCACCCTGCAAGACACTGAGAGCCATGATGGCCACTGCATCCACAGCTAGCCAGATTCACCCCAAAGTCTGCAGATGCACAATCGTGTAATTCAACAGTCCTGTCACCATGCTAAAAAGAAATAAATGTCGAGCTAAGAAAAAGACATCACACCTTGCCTGCTGAAAACCACAGCTTATGCCAGTCCATACACTGAAGCCATCAAATGCAGAGAAGGGCGTTAACACGCGACGCAGCCACGCATACCTGTGTGCTCATATTTGTGTCGCAGCAGGGAACTGCTCTTCTGGAATGTCTTGTCACATAAGTCACACGCATACATGCCACTTTCCGTCTTCTTGATCTTCTTTCGGGACAGACAGGAGTCGGAGTCTGTCATGTCATCGAGGCCGGACATGTAGTCTGGGGTTCCATCAAGCAAGTCTCCCTGTGAGAGAACAACCATCAGTGACACCCATGTCCACAGCCACTCAGCAAAAGCTAAAATAGTGCCTGGGGCTGCTTATGGTCTGTCTGAGCTCAGGAACCCATTGTGGTAATGAAACTCTAGCTGATGGAAACGATAGAGGTCATAAGGAGCCTCAAACACCTCTCTCTTGAATCAGCTTCCAAAACTTTCTGTCTTTGAGCACTCTGTAACAATAGAATTTGCACAAGCAAAGAATGTTTGTCATATGGGTACTAAATATTTTCAGAGAGTGGAAAATGCAAAGGGGAGGCTCTTCACGGACAATAAAAGTTATTGTGATACTACCCAGGGGTGAGTGTAAGCAATAGCTGAGTGATCATTCCTCTCAAAACACTGAAACTTGGAGATATTCTGTATCTGTAGAAAGGGTCTAATTGAATTTTATATTTAGGTACAAATGTTTTTATTATGCAATCCATTTAAATGTATGTCTCCCGACTAAAGGCCTCAAGCTATATTTTTATATTTAATTTTGTAATTTGAAATAGGGAATATTAATAACACTTTTTATCAATGTTCTATCTATGTTAAAACAGCCTTCAGCATTAAGCAATAATGAAAGTGGATCAGTAAATTATTAAATTTCTTGATATTTATTTTGTCTTGATCCAAAGAGAGTGCAAACTTGCATGATAACATACATTTCCATTTGCTATCACACAGTTCAGTTTTCTTAGACTAGGTTTGCACTAATTAATATTAGAGAAGATTAAATAGGCTTAAATACATTTACAAAGAGGGCAGATGTACTGTAAATTGGAATAGTGGAACAGCTGTTATGGAGGTGCAGTGCTATTTATGCTCCTATTGTGCAAAGAGGGATTGCAGCCTGTAATGTAAAACCATACCTGATTTTCACATTTGAAACTATAAAACATTTAGTAGTCAGTAAAATTACTAATGGACCGTAATAGGACATAGGGGAACACGCACATATGTAAAAGAAAAATATTAATCTATAATCAGTTAATTTCATTCAACTAAATTCTGTACATTGTATCTGAATGCACCCAGAAAAAAAAAAAAGTTTAAAAATAGGTGATTTTCTGTAGGGCAGCTCTTTGCTATAGGCATGCAAGCAGCCAAATCCTTTACTACTCATGTATGGATCACTTGAGAAAAGAATTAAAGGCTCTACTCAGACAAGAAGTTCTGCCCCACAGTACATGTCCAGAGAAAGATTTTGCCTGTTCTGGTGGCCAGGAAGGCCAACGGCATCATGGCTTGTATGAGCAGGAGGTAATTGTCCCTCTGTGCTTGGGGCTGGTAAGGACAAACCTCAAGTTCTGTGTTCAGTTTCGGGCCCCCTGCTACAAGAAAGATGTCAAGGCCCTGGAGTGTGTCTGAAGAAGGGCAACGGAGCTGGGAAGGGTCTGGAGAACAAGTCTTATGGGGATCACCTGAGAGAGCTGGGATTGTTCAGCCTGGAGAAAAGGAGGCTCACAGGAGACCTCATTACTCTCTCCAATGTCCTGAAAGGAGGCTACAGTGAGGTGGGTATCTGCCTCTGCTCCCAGGAGACAGCCATAGGATGAGAGGGAGTGGCCCTCAGTTACACCCGGAAAGTTCAGGTTGGATATTAGGAAACATTTCTTCTCTGAAAGAACAGTGGTGCAGTGGCACAGGCTGCCCAGGCAGGTGGTGGAATCACCATCCCTGGAGGTGTTCAGGACTTGTGGAGATGTGGCACTGAGGGACGTGGTCAGTGGGCATGGTGTGATGGGCTGAGGTGGGACTGGGTGATCCTAAAGGGCTTTTCTAACCTTAATGATTCCGTGATTAAGGCTCCTAACTGCTACCTCTCCAAATAATTTCAGTTAATCTGTGGGGTTTTTTGTTTGTTTGTTTGGTTTTGCTGAAGCTTTTCCAGATGGCTGGAAACAGCAGTGGGTGGGCTGAAGGAAGGGGCTCTAGTGAGGAAACACATCAATATGTCTCATTCACAAAGAGATTCAAGAGAAGACAGAAAGCCTTGTGCACAGCCGGCAAATAATCCCCCAAAAAATGTGGAGTAAGAAACCTCCAAACTTTCAGTGAGCTAAATGTGTGAGGATGCTATATGGACCTCTGCTCAGAGGGCTACAGCTCTGTGTCCAGATATGGGGGTGATCCCAAAAGGTCTCTTGCAGATCCTTTTCCCCATGGCTGAAATTCACTTATGCTCACCATGAGGGAAGTCCTGCAGAGAGTATTTCATCAGAAGGTGTTTGTTTTTTGTCTGTGGGATGGGATTTTTCACGGACATTATGATTTAGATATGGTTCTAACAAGGAATAACTGTTACAGCTGTAACCTTTTAACAAATTAAAGCTTTATATCTATTCAAAGGTATTGGTACTGCTTCTGAAACCAAGTGGAAGTTTGGTGATTTCAATTTATTTTCCCACTCCGCTGCATTTTCACAAGTTCAGACTAAAATCAATTGTGCTAATTTTGCTGGAAATACTCAATATAACTTTGGGCTTTTTTTCCTTCTGCAGGAGCACATATCACAAAGTACTAAATTTTAGCCTTTCAAAAGATATTGTTCACAACAGTTTACCTGAAATCCTTGTTTCCGCTGGTACTTTCTCCTTTGCTGCATATCAGCAAAAGTAGCTGCTCCAGTTGGGTAAGTGTAGGCCATATGTGGTAGGAAGCTCATCTGATCTAGTCCTGGGTATGGTCGCAGCCCAGGAATACTGGTCTGGACTGGTGGCATAAAAGTGGCTGGGGGAAATGCGCTCTGCGGTGGAAGTGTTGTGTATAAAGGTTTGGCACTGAATGGGTTCATACCAAATACTGGGTTAGTGCTTTTATCCAGATTATTTGAATTAGAAAACTCCTTCTTGATAAAAGTCAAGTTCAGAGGCTCATCTGAGTTTTCAGATGATGAAGAAACACTGTTGTGTTCTAAATTTACACTATTAGATTTCGTTTTGTTCTTTGTGGCTATAATACTTTTGGGTTCCTTCATTTGTTTTGGTAAAGACAAGTCCAAAGGCTCAGCCTGAAGCTCCTCAGAAGAGAAACTGTTTGGAGTGTAAGAACTACTATGGGAGTTTTTAGAAGATGTGGAAGAAAGATTTAAAGGAGAAGGAGTATTGCTCCTAGAGTGGTCCAATTTATCAACTGGTTTCATATTGGTAAAATGAGGAGGTTTTGTTAGCCTGAGAGGAGTATCACAATTAGTAACACTGTTATGGAGTTCAGCTATAGATGGTGAAGTTATAGAGTCCACAGGCTTTATTGGAGATCTGGCTGACAAAGAGTCTTTAGTGGGAGTGTTGTTGGTGGCAGCCAGCGCCACCTTGGCACTGGTCCTTTCCAGTGATGGTGACCTGGAACTTGAGTACTGGTAGACTTTTCTTTGTTCAAACCATTCCTTCACGAATTCCTGAGGAAGGCCAACAGCAATGGAAATTTTCAGTAGTTCATCAGAATTGGGTTCCATATTCATAGCATAATATGCTTTAAGTACAGACATGTGGTCCTTGTATGGGTTGATGGGGCTAGTCATTCCTTTCTCAGAAAGTACTGATGACAGCAAGAGGGTTTGCTTATCAAACACTCCAGGTTTGTTGGGAACCATGTTCTCATGAGGCTGAAGGACTGCCTTGATCTCTTCGTTCATTTTACACAGGTAACGCTCATGCTGATGCAACGGAATGGGACCAGGAAAGCTTTCCTTACAGAACTGGCATGAAAATGGAGTGGATACATTATGGTTCTCTATCATCTTATCTTCAGTTACCAGGTCTATTAGGGTTCGCAGCTTCTCTTTTTTAATGTTATTGAGCTGTCTCCTCGAGTCTGTGGTTAAGCTCTGGAGGCAAGCTTTGGCTTCATTGACTTTCTCTAACGTATAGTCAATAATACTTTTAGTGGCACCATTATGACTTACTACTGGAAGACCCACGGGGGGAATATTGGGGGAGGTAACTCCTTGTTCCTCTGCTTGAGGGCATGAATCCTTCATATGATAAACCTTCAACTTGGAGATCTCTTCAGCTTTGCAGTCCATTTTCTGCCTGGAAACTGTGTTGTCCACAATCTGCAGGACCTTCTGCACCTCACTTAAATTACTGCCTACTGCAGGAAAGCCAAGTAATGGTGCTTCCATCCCTACACCTAAGTGCTGCATCGGACTTTGAGCAGAAGTGTGAACTCCTAAGGGGCTGGTTGCTCCAAGTCCACCATTCATAAAAGGACTAGTTGCACTAAACCCATGTGAGGCCATAAGAACCTTATATTCATTGAAATCTAGTGGTTCTGTTTTAATTTTCAGTAGGCCTGTTTGTTCAGACATACTAAGTGGTTTGCCATTCTCCAGCTTGTTTCTCAGCTGTGTAATGGCTGAATTAGTAGGAGAAGAAGATACAGAGTTAGGAGAAGAACCCGTCTTGATATTGTTTCTCATTCTGCCATTTACAGAGATTAAACCGATACACTTCTTGCTGCTGATGTGCGAACTGTAGGAGCCAGAATGCGAGAAACGTTTCTTGCAGTTTGGACACTCATATGGTTTTTCACCTAAAATGACAATTAAAACCAAATGTTAATTATCGTTGTTGCTGCTATACTTGCAAGTGATTGCATCTGATACCAAGCCGATCGTCTGTATACCCACTGATTTCCACAGTGAGGAAAATATCTGTTCTCTGCATACAGCCATGTACCCCCACTGCTTTCCCCTCTTCTTCACAGGTCTGGAGGTCAGTTTGGAACCGCAGTCTCCAGCCTGGCAGTAGGTGCCAAGGTGTGAGCTTGGCTCCAGACAGACTGTTGCAGTCAAAGGTAAGTGCCCTGTGGTTAACACAGTCAAATCAAATCCAGACTGTTCAAATTTGATTTGTTTTGTCTTTTTTTTTTTTTTTTTTTTTTTTTTCCTTCAGAAAGGAATTGAGTTGCACTGAAATTGAGCACATTGTGAGAAACTGAGTCCTGATGTTACAATCACATCTGCAGAGGTGGGGATTGGTGCCTGGGCAGAGCCCGGTTGCATTTCAGGTCTGTCAAGCAGAAGAACCGAAATGCACAATTCATTCAATATAAGGTATTTTGCACTTGCTGCTTATCTGAGAATAAGAGTTGTCTTTGACTGCTGGGAACTTGTTGTTAAAAAAAATACAACGGACTCTTCAGGATCTGACTGAATAGAAATGAGTGAATGGTTCTGAACTCAAAGTGCTGAACAATGTAATATTATTTACAAGAAGCTTTAGTATTTCCAAATCTTTCAGCAGGACCCCGGTATTAACAGCATGATAAATGAGGATAGCTCAGATACCATTTATGAAATACCTTGGTAACTCCAAGAAGCCAGAAGCAGAACAGTGTAAATTTTAAGCAGTCTTTAAAACTCAGCTAATTAAACAAAATGCAAATGAGCACACCAGCACCTCCGCTACTTACCACTGTGAATTCGCAGGTGTTCCTTCAGATGGTGTTTATATTTGAAGGCCTTGCCACACTCAGTGCATTTGAACTTGCGATTGCCTGCTCCTTGGGTCAGCATTTGGTGCTGGGAGAAAAAAAAAGACACCAATGTGAATTTTATGCAAGAGAAACCATGAATTTCTAACTTAAAAACAAAAACAAAATTAATGTGGCTCTGAATTTATCAAGCAGACCAAAAGGTCTGCGTGTACATTTATTTGTCTCATCAGTGCTGCAATAAAAATCAAAATGTTGGCAGTAAACCGAAACAAATGAGAACGTACTTTCACATGAGCATTCGATATTTGTTTTAGAATTATTTCCTAAGTCTCTCATCAGAAATGTGTTGCTTTAAGGTATCTTACAATGAGAGAAACTGTTTTATAAGAAGATTTGTGGTTCTTAATATTCCTAGCAGATCCTGAACATGTGGGGCTCTGCTTGTTTAAAAATTCTGTTTACTGCGTGCGTAGAGAAGACAGAAACACTGCCGTTAGTGGCATTTTGTATAAGATTTAATTCATTATCAAGCAGAAGAGACTGTCTTTGGCATGAGCTGCTGCTGGAAATATTTTTTAAATCACAGACGCCTGCTACCTTCCGTGCCATGCTGTCCTCAGCACTGTTTGGAGGGGTGAGGGCAGGTGGGAAGTTAAGAGTGTCATAAAGATATAACCAAAGGCAGCTGAGCTTTTTGCACCATTTGCACTTTGAATTTGGGGGGGAAAAATAATAATAATAGTAATAATAACGCAGCCATCCGCTCTGGATGCTCAAGGTAGGAGGTCAGCCTTTTGCAGGCAGCGACGACACAAAAGCCCATTGCAAGAGAAGGAGGGGGAAAAGGGGGGGGAGGGAGGGAGAATTAAAAAAAAGGCAGCACCGAAACGGTATGACAACTGCGAGGGTGTGCTGCCTCTTCCCACATTCCTGGCGAGACAGATGGTGTTACATGGGACACAGGGAGGTTTGTTCAAACAGCAGCAACCTTCAAAGATCAAGCAGAGCCCAGCCCGCCGCGCGCCATTGAGGGACCCGCGCTCATATGTTGCTGAGTTGCATAAACAAACAGCAACAGCTGTTTTGTCTCCCCCCATCGCCCTCCGAGGACTACTATAAACTTTAGTTGTGCCACTGTTAATATGATACAATCATTTTAATTTACTAATTGTAAATGCCATGAGCAAATGAGGGGACTTTTCAACACCAAAGCTACCATTCATAATGCGCCAGCACAAGCACACTCTCGCATGTGAAATTTCAGGCGGTTACGTCGAATAAATGTTGAAGGTTTTTTTTTTTCCCTTGGTGTTTTGAATGATACAAAGCAAAAAGAGGGGGGAAAAAAACAACCAAAAACTTGCAGTAGATCAGGTTAGAAAAAATGCATATGTGAAAATGTGTTTGCCTACCAGAAAAGCCATGGAAAGGAAAGAATATGAGAAACCACTCCAGAATCTTTTATATTGATTTAAGATCAAGAAAAAGATACAGTTGTCTTAAAAATGCTAATTACAAAATTGGGTGATTAGAAGATGTGTGTTTGCACAACCGAATTTACCTTATGCTGAGAAAAACCTACCAAGAGAGATACAGCTGATCATGATTTGCAGCTTTTAAAGAAAACAAATGCGGCATAAAGCCTTTATAATTTGACACAATGCACACACATCTATTTATTTAAGTTTTAAACATGCCATTTGAGTTTCCATTACAGCCCTCCACAACACCTCTCTGCAGAAGTAACTCTCCTGTGAGGCTGGGAGCAGTTTTCCTTGTGGCACAGAGAGTTCTGTGGCACAGATCTATTGACAGTCTGGTTAGGAGCACTGAGGAAGCTCAGTCACCTGTTTGAGACACACAGCATTTCCTTAAATGCAGCCCTGATATAATATTACATGCATCACATCGAGGGGAAGCTGCTTTGATTTATTGCAGATATGCTGCTGGGATCCACCAGCGATAGATAGCGTGTGCATGTGTTAGTGGCACAATCATCACAAATGATAGCCTCCGTGTATGGGAGGAAGAGTTATTCTGAAAATGCACGATTATATTTAACAAACGATTATATCACACGCAAATAATTTTGCGTGATTGAAAAGGCAACTCAAAAAGTAATGAAAAAATATTGGTGGATCTTCCAGTATGGCTTTAAGCTTTAAGCTCCTATTTGCAAAACTGCAAAGTAAAACTAGGTGAAAAATGGAATTAAAATTGCTGAGATGTTTAATAATGTATAATTAAAATGCTACCGTTTCATTCACTTTTTGAGGAACATAAAAACGAAACTAAAGTCAAGTTAAAGTGCAAATAAAATTTCTAAATTAGAAATTAACACACTCATTCGATCGTGAACATAAGACTATTAAATCATATTAGAAGAGACCATCAAAAAATCATTTAGACCTCAATTAAAGCTATTACCATTAAAAGATCTGCATCTTCAAAATGCCATGAAAAATTAATAATGATTGCCAATCAAAGCAATATCGTTTCTCTAAGGGGTTATTACAGAAAGAAATCACTTAAAGCCAGCCCCCCACCTGATCTGTCCCTGGCTTGTGTGTCACCATATGCCGCTCAAGCTGGGTGCGGTAGGCAAACGTGTAGCTACAGAGAGGGCACGAGAAGTTCTCCTCGTTCTTCTCGTGGCGGTACTTGATGTGCTCCTTGAGGGACGTCAGGCGCTTGTAGCCCCGGTCGCAGTAGGGGCAGGTCAGCAGTTGGGCGAAGGCATCTGGAGTTCCAGGTGGCAGGTCTGCGCCCCGGGACGGGGGGAGAGAGGCAGGCCAAAAGGTCAGCGAGGCAATGGCAGCTAATGGGCTTACTGCCCAGGCCGGTATGAGAGGAATCGCTGCAATCTGCTGCCCAACAGGGATGGTGCTTCCAAACAGCCGCCAACCGCACCGCAAGGCCTGCAGTGCCTCGGGGATAGAGCCCACGTGCAAATGCGGACAGACCCCATGAGGAAGTGGGGACAGGTCCCACTCCTCAATCACAGCCCAGATCTGCTTTGCCACTGAGCAAATCCTTCTTAGGGGCTCTTTCCCCAGTATTAAGCAAAGAACCACAGAGCTATGGGCCATCAACCCCGTATTATTTTGTGTTAAAACTCAATACTTCCCAAACTCGCAACCAGAGTGGCAGCGGTCCTTCCCTTGAAAGTGAGCTTTAAATCAAGCTCTTCAGTTCATCCGCAAAATAATACGAATTTGCTGACTAAAACATCACAATACACTAAAATTACAGCCCCAATCTTTGCTCATGAAATTCCATGCCGCTGCAGCTGTTCTTCAATTTTTAAGGTAAACACCCAGGCATGTAGTGCATTTATAATTGCAACAGCTGCAAGAGGTCAGGATACTGGCTAAAAATGAATTACAGCCTCACCGTTTTCTTCTTGCCCATTGGCCTCTGGAGTGCCAAGGCGAGACAGTTCCTCGGGGGCTTCGGGGTAAATAATGGCTGTGTCGCTGCGCTGCAGGTACTCTGCTATGCTGACTGCATGCCCATCTCCTTCCTCCAGTTTCCTTTTGGCAAAATATTCCTCAAAGTCCGACGTGCAATTTGCATTCTTAACTAAAATGAGAGAAGGGGAAAAGAAGGGGTTGTGAGTGCATCCTGCCTGAGCACAGCCGGAGTTGGAGTCGCAAGGCTGGATCCTTGCTCTCATCAGTTGTGCCCCAGCTCCCAATAAAATTAATACCGGCTTTCCACCGGCTGGGATGGAAGTAAGGCCGGGTGGTTAAATTAACAGCCACACAGGCTCTAAGGGCAGCACAAGAAGTTTATGAGGTCTCGGCAATGCAGGTAGCACTTCATCTAGGCAATTTCTGGGAGGCTCCTGGGGGATTCACAGTTAACAGGCCCTCAAATCCTCCCAACCCTGGCAAACTCAGCTTCATGACAGTTCCTGCTGCAGAGACAATATTTACAGGTGGCGAAGACCACAAGCATCCTCCACGCAAGGTTCTGCCTCTGCACACCAAGGTGGGCAAGCAAAGAGAGCAGTGATGCTGAAAGCTCTCAGCATTCTTCCTCGTGTGGTTTGTTTTTTTTTTTCTTGGAATATTAATTTCTGGGTAATTAACAGTGGGACAGTAGGTTGTTTTAAAAAACATGCTGCTACAAAGGTAGATTTTCACAAATGGAACCATATGTTTTAGACCAGAATTGGTATACTGAGCCTAAAACCACTCTTACAATCTGTACAAGAGTTTTCCATAATAGTAAACCCAATTTTTTATTGTCCGTGCAATGTCCATGAAACGTAATATATTCCCAACCACAAAACATCCTGTTTCCAAAAATATGCTGTTCTTGTCCATGTATGAATGCTGCATACAGGAAAGAACTTAAGAACTCTGGGACACTACAGGCACATACTGCCATGATTACAACAGAAAATAAAAGAACTGATCTCTTTCTTCCCTTTGATTTCTTTTATGAACAAGCTCAGGAAGACGGTGGCAGGGAATTTCAGATACCTGTTTTTAACTGACTGTAAAGGAGAAGAATGGCATGACTGAGTACATTTTTAAAGTATTTATGCTTAGGTGAAATAAGAAAATGAGACAAAGCTGTGAACTATACTACAGTGAACGCAGAAGTAAAATATTAAATGACTTGATTCTGCTCTCACTTATGCCAGGGACCAATATGGAGTAAATTCATAGAAATCAAAAGGGTTATATCAAAAAGAAAAAAGAATTGGGCCCTAGAAAGTTACTGATTTGTTGCCACTGGAAATGGAACCCTTAGCATCTGGAAACAAGGAATGCTTTGCCTCAGTGTCCTACAAAAATGCAAGGTGATAGTTGCAGTCATACCAAGATGTGGCCCTGACTGTGGCACAAGTGGAAATCTGAAAGAGCCCGATTTGCAGAGCTGATCTTGCTCTCATTGATAAGAGTAGATATTCAGCTATGCAAACCTCATCCCTTTAGCCGATAAGATCAAATCCTCCGGCTGAGACAAATATGCCCTATTTGTCATATGGGCAGAGCAGCTTCTCAAATGCTCTGCAGCATTTTAGTGACAGCGATCAAATGGCTTAGTTCACGGGACCCCATTTGTGGAAGAAAACTTCTGTTCCTATCACAATTTTATAGGGTACCGGTACAACGACCAGTTCTCCTCCCCTAGTCCTTCTGTAGCTCTTATTTGTTATCATTTGTGATTAGCATGAGAAATGGTATCTTCTTTTTTTCTCCCCTAAAATAATCAACTTCTAGAGAAGGGAAGTGTGAGTACGGAGGGCCAGATCTACCTTGCCTCCATTTTGTTGCTGAGAGAGAAATGTAACAAAATGGTGGTAGCTGAAGTGCACCTCG
>NW_024962273.1:3359332-3366309 GCF_019238085.1 Lagopus leucura | reverse complement strand
AAAGGAAGAAAGGAAGAAAGGAAGAAAGGAAGAAAGGAAGAAAGGAGCTGAGATATTGCTCTTTATGTCAGAAACCCCACTTCTTATAAATCCCTTACTATGCATAAATTCTGCAACTGTTGTAACACCACCTAGCCCAGTGCTACGTCATCTTTGTTTCTCTTGGCTCAGCACTTGGTCCCAAAAGAAGAAGCTTATTTCTTGCCCAATTTAGGCAAATGCTACCTATGGAGCAGAAAAGAGAGTTTTCCTCCAAAGAAGATATATGGAAGCAGAAAGAAGACAGGATGGAAGAACGCGCCATGGCTTCTTCCAGGCAGTCTGCAACGTTTCTGGAACTTGCAACTAGGTTTATATGGAAGGAATTCAAGGCTTGACTTAGTACTGGGATCTTCAGCCCCACACTCAGCCTCAAAGATCTTCCTTCCCAGTCTCCTAGTCTCCCTGGAGGACGCTGCAATATTACTGGCCTAGGTTTCCTAATTCTCTGGATTATTTAGCTCTCATGTCTGTGCATGCAACCCAGGAGCTAAAGCAAATGTTTATGTCTACATTATAACCTCCCCCAAAACAAGGGGATTTAGCAGAAAAGCTGACAGATCCTTAACTGAAACAATACAACCAGTGCTGCAACACTGCAGATTAGTGTAAATAGCAAAAGGTGAACGTGTGTCTGGTGTCTGACTAGCTACACTGCTGTCAGTTCAGACGTTACTGGAAGCTCACCCAGTGTTACTCAAAAGGCTCATCTGATAACCATTAGGCCTCTTTCTAAAATTCTGGGGGAAAGGCTTGCTTCCCCCTGCCCTAATTTGTTTTCCATGCATAAAGTCATGTTCCCAGATTCCTCATGGACTGACACTGCAAACACGTTGCACATCCCCTCCTGCGAGTCAAGAATTTCAGCGAGATCTGCACTGGGTGACCTCACCCAATAAGTCTTTTCTTAATTAATTATTGGAGCCTGGAGAACAGAGATGTTTTCAGCTCCAAAGGCTGATGTGGCCGTGTCACATAAAAATAAAATGCATTAAGGAAAGCTATCTTCGGAGGTATTTAGGACCTTTCAAGATAAAGCGAACGAGAGGTTCGAGGAGCTTTGGAGACCAGTTATTTTGTGTGGGAACTCATCCTGTGAGATGGTGATAGCTGCCCTTAATCGCAAACAAAGCTAATAAAACCACAGCCTTCATTAGCCAGGAAGTGAGAGGCCCCCATTGGTACACACAGATTACAGTCTGAAAACGGCCTGTCCTCCAACCTGCCAAGTTTTACTTCTGTTTCCTCCCAACCAAGGGTTTTTTGTTGGTTTTTTTTTTTTTCCTTCTTTAAATTATATTAAGATATCTTTATTTGAAGCTTGTTAGATGCTAGTAATCGAAGCTGGGAATTTCTTTGCTTACAGAGAACACCTCAGTCTATTTCCTTAAAGCATCACAGTTATAAAAACCATAACAGGTACAGTAAAGTAAGTCAAATAAATTTATAGAATGGCTTAGGTTGGAATGGACATCAAGGATCATCAACTTCCAGATCACTAATTAAAAATGACCTAAACCAAACATCATTTCGCCAAGTTATCATTTCAGAAATACCCCCAAATATTTACAAATTAATCTAGAATGACCAAAACCTAAGCATTTTAACTGTAATGCTCACTTTTCCACTATAAAGTTTCTGCAGCTCATTCTAAAAATGCAGCCGATTAATGTGTAGATAGCAAGGTTTCTTTAAGTACCACTAAGAAGTGGCCATCCTGACAAAAGCAGAATAATTTACTGATGGAGACTTTCCTTTTAGTTTCTTTCTCTGCTAATGACATTGTGCAATGAATTTGATACTAAAAGTACACCATAGGTATTGGGTGTACCTACAGCAACTTTGTAGTTGAAGGTATGTGAATGAGGCTGAAAGTTTATTTCCTATTTCTGCTCTCAGCCCAGGTGGTGGAACTTTATGAGATAACATGCTCCAGCGTCAGGAGGGGAGAAAGTTGCATTAAACAAGAGGGACCACCTTGATCCAAAAGAGCCAATGTTCATCTGAAGGAAGCCCCCAGTGGCTTTTATGGGCATTGGGAAATCCTGGACACCAGTGGCCAGGAGTTACCTGTTGAACTTATTTAGTTGGACCCAGTCTCTGCCCCTTCTCAGCTGCTTTATTAAATATCTGCTTTAAATCCCCCTACTTCCTGCAGGGAAAAATTGTGCCAGACACAAAAGACAGGCCTAAAGTCTGTAGTATGACTGAAGAAGAAAACTTTGACCATTCCCCAGGCTAGTCAGGAAGGATGACCAATTTCCTCCTCAAAGCATGGTTGGGGCACCTCACCTTTGCCACACTGCATACTTTGCAAGAAGGATGCTGCAACTCCTAACAGTCACCTGGCATCTCTCACTCAAAGTGAAAATGCTGGCAAAGACACTTTGCTTATCAGATGATGATAATATGACTAAATAATCTGGCATTGCTCGTAAGACACTACAGAGACTGACAGCATTATAGAAATATGTTCGACCCAAGGTACCCAGACACCAGTCACTACTGAGAGAGGTGGCTCTGAATGCCTCAGTGACAAAAGATGCAAATGGAGCACCAGCAAGAGCATCGGGCAACTCTGTAGGGTAATTTGAGCAAGCCACCCATTGCTGCAAATAGTTTGATTAAAAAGGGGACTAGGACTTCTGCACATTTGGGGTAGGTCTGCTTCAGATGGAAGGAACTTCTGCATATTAAATGCAGAGCGCCTAGAACGCTCTTGGAAAAACCAGGTGCACCAGGGTGGGCAAGGGGAAGCAGACCAGGCAGGATGACCTGACCCTATGTGGAGCTGCACTAGCTGGCTCTGGCCCCAGCAGGATGCTGTGAGGCCAAGGTCAAACAAACAGAAGAAGCCATCACATTCTGGGAGGGTAGGGGCAAAGAGGACACAACATTTTCCCCTTTGAGCAGACCACATCGCAAATAAGAAAGAGTCAAGGCCTGTTATGGTAAGGAAAATATGTGCAAAGGAAGTCACACAGCCTGACAGGGGACCTCAAAGGATCTGGTAATGGTTAATTCAGATAAGCATCAAGTCTTATTTCTGAACCAGACATCTTTTAAAGTCCTGTTTCTTCAACTGCTAAGTACAATTTGTCACTTTATTAACATCCCTTGGCACAGAAGTCTTTCCACGTGTGTATTCAGCTCTGTATGGCAACATCGTTAAGTATGTATGTATCAGTAAACTGTGCCTGGGTGCCACTCTTCTTTCATGCACAATAAATACAATAGATGAAAAAAAAAAATGGTGACATGGTTTTACTTTCCTATTATTTTCCCCTACAAGAATTATAAAGTAAATGTTTTGTGTTACTTAATAAGAGCATTGGGATTTTATGTGGGTGTTACCAACATTAGGAAAGTGTGAGTAATAAAACCTTTGCAATGCTTAGGTACCACCTTTTACAGTAATGTTTCTAGAGGGCATTACCTATGAAATAAATCTCATTGTGGAATGCATAGAAATTTACTTATATTAGAAAACAGTCTACTTTGAACCGTGTCAACCAGGCAACCAGGCCTATCTGCAACATCTCAAACTGCAACTCAGAAAAAATGCAAAGGAAAGGCTGGGTGATGTATGGAATTCGGCTGTGCTGAGGATAGAGGAGGGCCTTGTGGCCTTTTCAAAGAACGTGGTAAACCCCTGAATTCATTTGGATTAAAAAATAGTAATAGAAACCTTTTGCTGTTTTGCTCAGCTACAGGAAAAAAAGGGATGGCTCGGAGATGATGCCTGTTAAATAGCTCTGTCCCCTTTCTTGTTCCACAAAATGTATTGATTTCTAAGAAGAGGGGAAAGAAAGAGATGTGGGGGAAAAAAAAAAAAAAGAAAAAAAGAAAAAAAAGATTAGCCAGAAACATAATAATCTCATAAATATGCATTTAAAGTGTGTGTGTCTGTATATCTATGTAAGTGGTTTATGTGTATCTCTCTGAAAAGATGCTTTCCTTCTCTGAAGTAGCTTACTTTGTGCACCATGTGAATCTGGGGTTGCCAGGACGAGAGCACCCCATCCTCATTACCAAGCTCTTTGTACAGTCTCTCTCATTAAAAGCTTCCTACATCCTGGTCCAGCTACTTGAAACTGTCCTATGCTCAGCCTCGCTGCGGAAACATCTCCTCATGATGCTGATAACTACTAGCTTACAAGGATGCAGTTGAAACATGTTAGGGGCTGAAACACTGCAGGGCATGGGAGAGGGAGCAAGGACTATCACTACTATCAAATTGCAAAAAATAAACTGAAAGTAGGAGAATTATGTAAATGTTTCCCAGCTGTTAAAGTGCAACCAGGAAAAATTGTTTTGACACTACTTCTTTTCATGCACAGCTAATTTTCAACAATTTAGAATAGAAGGGATGTTCATGTAACATGGCATCTTACCTGTACCATTGTTTCCAGTGGTCTGAATTGCGGCTTCAGGCCCCATAGTGTCATAATCTTCCTTCATTTCTTCTGTGAAATAAGCATGCACACTTTTTAGCATTTGCACATTACAGAGCTGCCCACAAAGCTAGCAAGCACAGTGCAGGAATGGGGAAGATTTGTCTAAAGGAAGCAGAGAAAAGGGCTGTTGTGGCCCTCTATACAATGGCTTTGTTCTGGCAACTGAATGAATTCAGCAGTGCTGGACAGACAAGAACTTATTTACTTTAAACATTACAGCAAGTGGTGGAAAACAGAACTATTTGTTCCGAGTAAATGAAGGGCTTTTCCCAATATCAAATCTAATAAGCAGCCTGGTGATAAAGAGGGTCGGTTTGGGGTTTTTTGTATTTAAAAGAAATAATCAGTTAACAGACACTGTGAGATCTGCACCTGGAAGAAACAGCAAACACAAAAGGAAGACAGAAGAGATCTAATATCTCTATTTCTATTTAGCGCCACACAGATCCTGTCACTGCCATTGGAAGCAAAGCATTTATTGATACCAAGTGGCATAGAAATGTAAGGAATTTTCAACGGTGGGCAGCTCTTCCCTGCCCGTACAATTTGGCTGTGACTTCTGTGCACTCTCTGTGCACTGACAAAGTCTGCTTTTATGGCCATAAACTGGGTTAATTCACATGCAAATTCACACAAAACCTGCAGAATTACTCGCTATGTATTTATATTGTGGTTCAGTTTGGTTTCCATGAAACTGAAGTTTTCAGAGCACAGTTTAGAAGAGGTTGGATGCACCTTCATCGCTGCTTATTGCGGAGATGCTTCAGCCTGCCTTGGTGTGCCTGTCAGACTTGGTTTCTTGCTGCTAATTTGTTAGTTCTTGTGCAACAGGTATTCACAAATACAGCCTGGTCAAGGTTTAACCCTCTGAAGGATTTTCACAGGCCAAAATAAATATACAGAACATCACTTTCTCACCTTTTCAACTTCTCCCAAATGCTATACTTTCTTTGAGGACATATACAAACATACAATCTCTCTCTCTTTTTTTTTTTTTTTAAGTGAGAGAATTGAGTATTTGAGATTTGAGCAAAGAATCTGCTTTAATCTTCCATTTAGCTGTGCTTGTAAGAAATGAAATGTCAAAAGGCCCCCAGAAATGGTTTGGCAAAAGCCAAAAAGAAAAAAGAAAAAAGAAAAAAAAAAAAAGAAAAAGGAGAGAGAATTTCCCAGAAAGGAGCACAAATCGATGGTGATTCAGGAAGATGGATGCAGGTTAGCCAATCCAGTGATAGACCAGCATGAAGATCAAAGCAAGCTATTAAAATTTTATCAATACACAAAGCGTTAAAATTCGTATTACTCTTTCTTGTGAGAAAGATTTTGATGAGGACAGAAACTGGCCCGGTATTAATCCATTTCCATGACGATTATTTGACTAAAGATAGGCAAATAACATCAACAGGGTACATTCTCAGTTCATTCCTAAATTTGTAATCTTGTAGTATTCTTCAGATGTCACATTCTACAAGTAATTGGTTGGTAGAATAACAGGTTCTAATTGTATCATTCTAATCAAAACTAAAGCACAGAATGACTTAATTCAGAGCTTTGCAACCACCATACAATGCTGTGGTATAAATATACATGTTTATGGCTTTGAAGCTTAAAAAAAAAAAAGAAAGCTCTTAAGTTAAAATATGCAGGTACAAACAGATGCTAAATTTGTACAAAAGCATAGAATATGCAGACCAGATGAAAAATATTTGTTTAAACTGTACAGCAGACAAGCCAGCCTTGATTCTTTTCCCAGATCTGGCATTCTGCCTCTCTACGGATCATTTTCACGGGGATATCTTGCGTCCAAAACATTTAGGAGTTCAATATGTATTAATAAAACGTTGTCAATTATGATAATTGATCTGCTGGGCTATAGTCTCGCATCTGATATTTTTATTGCAGCCTCTCAGAAATTTCAATCGAGGCGCAGTATTTCTGAGAAGTTCAGTGTGAGGTATAAATATAGTTATTGTGATTTTCTTCCTTGATCATCTCATGTGATTTCTGGTATCAAGGAGTCACAAGTATCAGAAGTTTTCCATCTGAGGGCACATCTACCCAGTCAGTCAGCAAGGGGAAAACAGTTAGCAGCCCTTTTTTTCTTTTTTTTTTTTTTTTTTTTTTGCATAATAGTGGTAATGTTCAAGATTGCTGCTGCACTTCCTTCCTCATTGTCATTTTCTTCTATGGTAAAGAGAAGTTACAGCGCCGAGCCGCTTCCCAAAAATTATTAAATGCTCACGAAGGCACTGTGCTGCTTCTCACTTTGTGCAGGTCACAGGAGTGCACGCTGCAGTTTTTCATCTGCATTTTTATTCCCATTTAGCTGACTGTTGCACAACCTCGCCCTTCGCATTGCAACACTCCCCTTAATGTGACTCGCCTTTACCTAAACCTGCCCTCTTCCTAAAATCTGTGACCTTGCATTAGGCTTGCTGTACTTTCAGAGCGTTCAAGGCATTTTCTCCCTCTTGCTCTCAG
>NW_024962273.1:3344332-3351832 GCF_019238085.1 Lagopus leucura | reverse complement strand
AGTGGTTCCTTCCAACAAGCTCTTAGATAATCCCAAGCTGTGCTCATGTATTTGGGTTTTGTACATGCAAAGGATTTAGGGTAAAAAGGCTTACATGTGTGCCAATTCTGCATGTAGATGTGAAAGTATGACTTTTCTTACTTCATAGCAAAGTGTAACAGAATTCTGCTATGCTCATAATGCTACGCTGCACATTAAGTATAAATGATAAGATCTAAGAATGAAATAATAGCATTACCCTTGTATTTTCTTGCTGTTGTTGTCTGAAGATGCCAAGCTGAAAAGGTCTTACCTGCTTTTTGTGTGTGTGTGTGTGTGTGTGTGTGTGTGTGTGTGTGTGTGTGATTTTTATCTCCTCTGTTCTATTTCTAATGAGTACCTCTCCTCCTGAGAGAAATGAGGACGATACAAGTGATAGAACAGGAAGTTTAGGGTACACCCACTCTTTTCCCACCAGAACAAATACTGTTCTCAAGGAAGGTACACTGATAATAAAAATACATTTAATTTTAGAAATTTCTCAGGCAACCATAATTGATCTGGGAATGGTGATTGTGACAGGATGTCAACATCAACATGTAAACTCCACAAATAGGGAGACTTGGGATTTGAGAGAGAACATTTTGCCAAAAGACAGGACCTCAGTTGTCCTTAAGAAGTGATATTAGAGGGCTGAAAATATATATATATATATATATATTTATGTGGACCTCAAGAGTGCTTAGTCCTATTGCCTCAACTGAAACTTGGGCCTGTATCTCACCTAGCCCAAGCTGCCTGTAAATGTGTTTTAGAATATGTTTTTAGTTAAAATAATTAAACTACTATGGACTTTAACAAGAGATTATGATACTATTTTGAGTCTCCAATAACAAGGAGTTCTCCTATGTCATGTAGACAAATTGACTTTACAGTTTTTCTATTTATATTTTTGGCTGTTACTGAGACTCAAGGCCATTATCCAAGTTGCACTGTCAGACAAGATACACTACACACTGGTGAGGCTCTTGGCTCTCAGTCTTTAGGAAGTATTTTTTTCCTTATTCCCCCTAATGAGTGTGGTCATCGAGGTTTATATATCTTGACTGGGAGTCATTATTTTGGTAGTGGTGTGGTAAACCAATCTGCATTACTTTTATGATGGTCTCTGCACAGAAGTGATAGGCCAGTTACTGGATGTTGATGACCAGGAGATTTGTCTTCCTATGACTCTTGAGGGTGTTGATTAGTTGTACATAATAGATTTCCAGACTAGTTCTCTGCTGAATACCTCCTTTAAAATGGTCATCTAGCACTAAGAGCTAAAAGCTGAATGCTTTTAGAAATATAAATAATTAATTGTTTATTTATCCTTCAAGATAGCCTTTTCTCCTGGTAGGTTATAGAGCTTGTTCACATGAGAAACAAAGGCATAGCCTGGAGGAAGATCATACACCTTCAGTTTTCCTTGAAATCAGTCTGGGATTGCTACGACTGATGTTCATCATGCTTAAAAAGAAGATTTTGTTGCTTAACTGTTTCCTTGAACTAGTTTTGATGAAGTATTTAGGGACATGCCTTGTGTACGTCTTAAGAAATTGCAATGAAGTTATCTTACAAGGAATCAAACAGCAGAAGAAAAATCTCTCTCTAATAATGTAGTTTAATACCTTTGTGTTTCTTGTTCCCTGCCCCAAATCTGTTTTTCTCTTCCTTTAAACACAGAGGAGATTACAGAGCTATTCTGAACATTATCTTGCCAATAAGGTTTAAAAATAAAAGAATAACCTCATGGTTTTGACAACTGAGAAGAGAAGTAAACAAGAAAAGACAGATGAAGAATTATTGTGATTTCCTATGTTTGTTGTCACTTTTTTGAAACTTTGAGTCCTGGGCCTGATGAAAAGGCAAAAAATGATCTTTTTCACTTTTCAAAACTCACCTTTACGGGTGTTGCATCTGTACTAAATTACCTTCCTTTTATAATAATTTGAAACCACTTAACTGATTTCAACAAAATGCTCTAGATAACGCAGAATTTTGCTCATTTCTACTGACCAAATGAAAAATCTGGTAATAGCTAACATAAGAGAATGCAAGATTTACCGTGGAGAGACAGAGACAGCCCTGTGTTCTGGTTAGCAGCTTGGATGCCATTGTTCTGTCTGGAAAACACATGTCATCCACAGAATCACCCAGGCTGTCTGTTGGCATCTGCCAACATATCCTCCATCACCTCTCTCTGTCTTACTTCTCACTCTCATCCTTACACCTCTTTCCTCATTTCTGCATATTTCTGAAACCTCTACAAGAGCTCTAATACAGTTGGAAGCTACCCCTTGTCAAAACTGATGACCCCCTGAGAAACCACATTGGCAACAATATCACCTTCAGTCTCAAGCTGACCGTCTCAAAATAACAGAAAATAGAACATTCCTCTGAGTCTTCTGGTGTGTCAGATTTGTACTGTGCTTTTCTCTGGGGACAGAAATTTATAATAGCCCAGAGGCTTCGTATTTTTTAAATTGTCACACTAAGCCTTGAGTACCGCCATGAAAGAAGCAGTAGAAAGAGATGCCTGAAGGTAGGCTGGGAAGAATCCAAAATGATGTCAGGTTTCCTTCTACCTTCCCATCAATAGAGTCTTTGAAGAAGAAGCCTCTTTAGAAAAGAAAAAAATAACTTTCTCTTGAGTCAAAAAGGCTACCATGGTTTCAGTTTGGAGACTGACAGTTTTGTTTGCTTCATTACCTTAAAATCTATATAGCCTCATGGTTTGCAGTGGATGGCTTTGCCTCCGCAAGTTTTGATGATGTCCTTGAAAGAGAAATATAGATGCAGAGCCTCATTTGGTGTTGACTTTGGAGGTGAGTATTTTATCCCCTTTCCTTTTTCCTGCTGTTTGCAAACAGTGGTGATAACTCTCATGCATCAGGCCTAAGAATTGCAGCTGTGGGAGAAATCAAAGCTTTCTCCAGACTAGAACAATCCCAAGTCTGATAGTTCTTCTTCCTCACCACAGTGACTGATGGTAAGGCAAAAAAGAGATGAAAGAGAAGCTGCAACTGTATATCTTTGTCTATTATCTTTTGTCCCAAAGATACTGTTTTATTTTCATTATTGTTTTAACATTTCATGTAGGGGAAAAAAAAAAAAAAAGATTCTTATCTAAAGAATAATGTTTTCTGAGGCCTATACACTTTTGTTTATAACTTTCCAGGGAATATAATCTTTCTCATTCTTGAAGAGTCCTGAGAAAAGTGGCAGTCTTGTTTTAGTGTAACTTTTCCAGCAAAAGACAATTTCTGTAGAAGTGTATGGGCACTGCAGTTTCTGGAAAATAGTAAACTGTCATTTACTCTGCTTACGATTCTACCAACCTGCTGGGAACTTGCTCTTTTGCTGTGAAGGACCCAAAATGCAGTTTGTACAATTCTGTCAGACTCAGGCAGAGTGACAACAGCTGAACTTGGCTGCATCTCAGGAACCCAGCTCTTCCACCATCTCCTTGGGAAGGCTTGAGTTTATGATGGCCAGCAGAATCACCCGTCTCTGGCTGGGGACTCTGATGGGCAGCAAAACATTTCAGGTTCCCACCATTAAGCAGGATGTGGCAGTGCCTGGGAGAGGGGGACTCAAAGCAGAGGACTTCACAGGAAAAAATTAAATTGTCCTGATGTTATTCACTTAGGATGTCACTTGGTTTTATGATATCATTCTATGATTGTAGGAAGAAAAATAAAGATAGGGGTAAGAAAAAGAACAGCCCTTCCTCCCACGAAGTAAATCTAGATCAAGGAAGAAATACCTATTTTATTTATTTTTTTTCTGGTCAAGAAAGACTGGGATGATTGCAGAGAGTCTGTGGATGAGTGGTTTATGTGATCTTGTCAAATGAGTCAACTTGTCCTTCATTCTTAAACAAGAGGAAGTCAAATCCAACACTTACACGATGGCAGAAGCAGTTGCTGCATGTCTAGCATGTGATAGGCAGGCAGGCAGTAAGATAGAATTACCCAAGTAGCTTAGGTTGAAGATTCCATTATATATATATATTAAAAAAAAAGTACAAATAAACATTCCCTGAAATCACTTGGAATTGTCAAATAAGACTTATTCTTCAGACCTATCATCATGTGTTACATAGATCTGTTTTTACAGACATCATTCAAACCGTGGACCATTGAGCCTTAACATCCACAGGTTTTAACATCTACACAACTGCCAGAAAGAGTTATAAAATGCCACTGAGAAGTAGCTTCTCAGTTACCTAAAGTACAAAGCAAAGATGTTTTGTAAATGTACCCTAAACTGGGCACGGTGAAGTGCCCATCCCTAGGGATATACCAAGAGGGCCTAGAGGTGCTACCTGCTCCCCATCATCCTGGAGTATTTGTAATAACCTCTGTGTTTTGCTGGAAGCACCTCTGAAATCTTGGGAGGAGAAAAAGATGAAAAAATCCTGGCATAACTTCTTCCTTCTCTGTTGTAATATCGATTGCTTCTGCTGTGGTACTTTGATACAATCTCCTTCATTTCAGTGGAGCCAGGATCTGCTCCTGCACAGCACTCTGCCAGACCTTAAATTGCCCAGAATCATTTACTTCCAGATTGTAATACCTTGCAATAACTTTATACCCATCCTGTAACTACACAGGAAAAAAAAGAGAGAGGGAAAAAAAAAAAAAGAAAAAAAAAAAAAGGAAAAACCAGAGATTTTTTGCCCTCCAGTAAAACCAACAGTGCTGATTACCTTATTTAACCCATTTAAAAAAAAGGGGGGGTGGGGAGAGGGGTGGCGAAGGTGGGGGAAGAAGAAGCATTATACTGTCACTAGAGAAAGAAAAAGGTACCTAAAACCATTTCCATCATCCATTGAATCATTTACACTACTGTCTTCTGCAGAAAATTACTCAAGTCCTGTTGCTTTCTACATGTACAGCATTGCACTTCTAAGGAAATAATACCTTGATAATCTGCACTTCAAAACCCGAGTCAATAGTTGCCTTTGATGATGGAAGGAAAAAAAAAAAAAGAAAAAAGAAAAAAAAAAGAAAAAAGAAAAAAGAAAAAAGGAATCTTCCAAGACTACAGCAAAGGAATGCTGGAGAGAAGATGCTAAAACTATTGCTGCGCTACTCTGTTTCGATGCAATTTACAATTTATTTGCCAACAGTTCCACAATGATTAGTAAAATATGTCAAGAAGCTAAACAATATAAGCATCACACTGAAAGAAATTTAGCCAGACCTCTTCTAATTATTACTGTACATGACAACTCAGCATAATACTTAAAATCAAGGAGAAGAAAAAGAAATATGAAGAGTCTTTTCAGAAAAATGCACATATTATCATGCCTGAAGGATATTCAGGAGGAATGTGAAAATAACTGTAATTTATTTAAGACCTGGAAGTATGAAATAATAAGCTACTGAACCATCAGAATTGTTTTGGTGTTGTTATCTGACATGAGGGCAGACCTTGTCTAGCTTTAAGTTTTATAGTAATAAGACCTTGGAAATAAAACCTTGAATAAACAGAACATAAAGAAAAGGGAAATGTGTCCTTGCATAAATAGATATTGTGTCTATCACCTTCTTCCAAAAAGGTTGCTCAACTTCACAATCATGTAGTAGGTAGAAAGGCAATAAATGCTGGCGTGCATTCAAATGCTCAGAAATCACATACTGGTCATTTTGTAACTTAAAATGAGTAATACCATCGTATGAAAAAAGGCAACCTTATAATGACTCCCTGTTTCTATTAAGAAGTTCTGTATCTGCTGGCATTTTATCCTCCTCCACCCCAAAGATTAATAGCTACACATCTGACTCATTTTTCATATTGCATTTAACACACAATTTAGAGCCTATACCACCCAGTATTTCAGCTCAGGAGCGGTGATCATTAAAAGTTCAGAGAGAAAACTCATAGCTGTTAACCCTACCTTCTGCCACAGCCACATCATGCCTCTCAAAAACACGTCTGTCTGGAAAGAAGCCTCCAAACTTGCAAGGTGAAGCAGCGCACATCTCTATGCCTTCCATTAAAAATTAAATTAAAAACAAAACAAACCCAAACACAAATTACTTTGGAAATCACTGCATGCTCCTTTGGCTGGCCTAGCTGTTGTTTGATTGGCTTTTTTCTCTCTATTTCTAGTTTCCTGGTGTCATAGGAAATCTAGAGCGCTGGGGTACCGGCTGCTTCCTAGCCCATCAGCAGAGATAAAGGGGAGATGCTGTAGGGATGACAGGGAGTATCACCTGCAGGCTCCCAGCCCAGGGGGAGGAGGTGGGAGCCATTAAGGTGGAAATGAACCTTCCAGCCTTCCCCCGAGCTGATGCTTCCCAATCGCAGAGCTTTGGGAATATGTTTCAGGCACGGATGGGATGCTGCTGCCTCCTCCCTCCAAACCTGCTCAGGGGACACTGCTTTTCAGGCAGTTCTGGCTTGCAGCGGATGGCCCAAGCTTTGTTCTGACATCCACGATCACGATGCACAAAATCTGCCCGCGTGCCACCAAGGACCACAAATGTGGGGGACAAGGACAGCAGGCACAAAGGCTCGCCGCCTCGTGGCCCCCCCAGACCTCACACAAAAGCAAGGGAGGCAGAGCCGTGTAAACCAAACAATGCGAGGGGAAAAAAATATTGAATCATTTCTGTCACGAGGCGCCGGCTAAAGCCAGGCTCTAATTGAATTAAACTCCCATTTATTTGCTCAGGCCTGAACAACAGGCTGGGAAAAAAAAAAAAAAAAAAGAAAAAAAAAAAACAACCAAAAAAAACTTAAGGTTTGCTCAACTGTTCCGAGGTAGCACCTTTGCTCACCCCGGTATAAATCCACCATCTGTGCTTGCACGCACACATGTGCCGCCGCGCAGCAAATGCGCCCAGAGCCGGCCAGGCGCGGGAGCCAAAAAAGCACCAGGCAGACAAAAGCTCCCCAGGCTGCCCCAGGTCTGCAGGAGCAAAAGGGGGAGAAAAGGATGCTTTGCTCATTGCCCAGGTGAGATAGCCTGGTGCGTCCTCTCAGCCTCGACACGCGTCAAGTAAAAGAAAGGTTAAAATTAGAAAATTCAATTTATTTGATAATTTCCCAGAATAATTAGAGTTAATATGGGTTAATTAATATGCAAATCTCTCAGCAGATGTTCTGCAGCAGGGCCTGTGTGAGAAAACAGCCTTTGCTTTCTCCTACGTGATTTTGGCTGTCAGTTATTGGGTATAATTACTGTAACTAACCGAATACACACAAAACCTTTGGAATATAAAATTGTTACAGTTCTAGTTCTGCACAAGCTGCTACTTTTCTGCAATAAAAGCGAACAATTTCTTTCAGAAAATAGGAGCCTTTTTGTTCCTTTCTTGATTTAAAAAGAAGAAATGAATCAAGTAAATGGCTTATCTTTTTTCTATGCATAATTAGGTCAGTATTATATGAACATTCCAATGAGCAGTGGTACAAACGTACATATAAAATGATAGCTCAAACCACCTGCAAAATCACATAAAATTG
>NW_024962273.1:3336832-3339332 GCF_019238085.1 Lagopus leucura | reverse complement strand
TCTGATGCTGAGGAGATAAAAGGGTATAACACTTGGTTACTTCTGTTTAAATTACAATACGGGGAAAAATAATAGAAGTCAGTGAGGATTTTGTGTCGCCTTCCTGTAAAACAAACACATCTTTGTTTCATAAAATGATGATGTACAGACCATTCGTCCATAATGATCCTTTGGGGGTATACGGAGAAAAGAAATGTAAAAACGAGCATAGAGATTCAGCTTAATGTGCTCGAGCAAGTGTTTTCCTCCCTGAATGGCATGCCAACGAGGCAGACGCGCTGTTATATTTTTAACTTGATGCACGGCGTATGAGCCATTACGTCCTCAGAGTGGACACATGTCAGCCCGCAGCCGAGATGAGCTCCACATGGCAGGATCCCTGCATCCACGCGGGCTCGGTGCTGAAGCAGGATCTCTCGGCTGTAAAATCTGTTACTCGCCCCATCCCGCAATACTCCCTCTGGTAAAACTGCCATTAGCTACAGGAGCTGATACTGTTAATTTACATTTCGCCAGCTATAGACTCGAGTTACTAACCGTTCCTTGTTCTAGGGACAGATTTAGACCTAATGATAAAATTATACTTTTTGCAATCACTGTTGCCCTTGGACATGCTTAGAAGTTTTATGTCAGTTCTGCATCTGCTCACCCAATTGCAAAAACAGCTTCTCCAGCCTCCTTAGCTGTGCTACCTGCAGAAAGTGCACAAATTGCTTCATTGCTCTTAATGCAGGATCAATTAGTTTTACTTCCCCAGACTTAACACACATGTGAGATTACTGCTCCCAGTGTCTTGCCATGGCTTCTCCTGCTGCCACATAGTGCCTGGCCTACTCAGTCTGTGCTATGATGGTGATAATCCTGTTTTGCAGCTCTGCAAGCCTGCCCACTAACATGACAGGCTAACTACAGCTCTGGAGCACCTTAGATCTCAGCAAGCAGCATCTTCCATTAATTGTATGACAAGCCTCTAACAAAGTCACAGAGCAATGGGGATTCTGCTGCATCACCTGGGTAATATCAGCTGTAGTGGTCTAGAGGACACTACTAAGGTAGGAGAAAGGATGAGGACTTGTAGCCTCTTCAGATATTCTTACTTCAACAGACTTTCCTTATTTTCCCTTATGGCTCATGCTCTGCTTGTGTCTCCAAGTTACCCCTTCATCAGACTTCATGCTGTTTCATTTTTGGGGAGATTCCCACCTAATAATGCAACTCGTAGGAGTACCTGAGTATCTGTTTTCCATTAAAGTAGTACATTTTGGACAGGTGAGTTCAAAAGCCATGGGGTATGGTATTTGTGGCTAAGCTTTAATGCCATGCATTCATGATGCATGGACGTTAAGCATCATTTTGCTTTCCTTTTATGGTCTGGGAGATGAGTAAGCAGGAACAAGAAATACTACTTAGCAAAGCGCAACACAGAGCATTGCAGAAATCTGAATAAAGGTGATATTTATGATAAGGCACGTTGCCATGTTGACCTGCAACAACTCTTCCTTCCTGCAAATACTGCCTCCACCCAGGGTGGCTGCTCTTCAGCTGCACCAAGTGCACTTTATGATTTCAAAAGGTAGGAAGAAGACTGGGGAAGGAGCATTAGATTTACAGCAAGTTGGTTGCTAGCTTTCCAGGCCTGGAGAGCAAACTGAAATGTATTATTAGCTCTTTTCTATTCATCTCAAAAACTGATGAAGAAGTTGGAAACCATGCTATTCAACTGCCAAATATCTAAAAAAATTCCAATAGCGCCTGACATATGAGCCAAGGAACCTACTGGAAATGTACACTTGCATCCAAACCATAATGCATTGAGCTGTGATTTCGTTCTGAAGTGGGCTTTTGTGCATGTGTGTGCTTTTGGTTCTTTAGAGCAAGAAAGGAACACAGAGTAAGCCTTACATTAGTATGGTCATATGGGGGGAGAACATAAAAAGTCACTCTGATTCTCTCTGTAACATTTGTGCTGGAGGACTCCATGCCACACTCCCACTCAGTCTGATGGATCTCAAAGCCAAGACCTGGTGCCTCAATGTCCCTATGAAAAGCAGAGGACACGATGAGGAGCTATGGTCCTCCCGGAACCTTCTCACTTGCTGGCCTGCCCTGCTGCCCCAGCTATCACAAAAGCTCACGGGAAATGCCACTTCCCAAAGCACAAACCAGCCACTTCAGCAACATCCAAGCTAAATAAATGATCGCCAGGATCCCAATCAAACTTTCCTTCGTTGGCACACTTCACCTCAGAAATTACGAACGGGACAGCCCAGTTTTATCTTAAAAGCATCTGGTATTTGGGAAGGAGAAACAGCCTGCTTTTTTTAAACTAAGTTTTAGCCTAAAAAATGCTTGTGAGATTGGCAATTCATATTAAAAGCTAGGTTTTTCTCTGGGTAATTTTCCAGATTTCTCACCGCCCTAGAGCAGAGGAGAGAATTTGGGAAACAAGGGAAACATAGGTGGGAAAAATATACAAAAAGAAAACATGTAAAAGAAAACA
>NW_024962273.1:3294332-3331832 GCF_019238085.1 Lagopus leucura | reverse complement strand
ACTCAGGCCAGGGGCACACTAAAAAAAAAAAAACAACAACCCATTCCATCATCAACACAGAGATGTGCCTTTGGTAAACCAGCCTGTAGTTCACCAAAAGCACAATTCTACCCCAACGGGAAGATTTCATTTGGACTGCATGTGACTAGGGAGCTGATTTCATTTCCTGTAAAACCCCCTCAAACGCTGCAAAGTTACCTGACTCAGCTGCTTGTAGAAATCAAATTCAGTCAGAGATAACAGCTAATCATTTGTCACAGTAAGAAGCAATTCCCTGAAATCGGAAGGGAAAACCTGCCGCTTCAATCCGCAGGTCTGTCAGATTGCTAGAAATTACATTCTGCTCTGACTAACCTCTGCACTTGGATTGCTAACAACAAGCAGCCCGGTCTATCAAAAGAGAATATCATACAACCAGGAACAGCTTTTGATTTGTTCTATTCCAATAACCTGAGAAAAGTTTATGGACGTGCATTGCTGCCTAGACCTCAATTTTCACCAACCTGCATACTGTTTTGAATTTATAGCCCCGCATCCTCCCCGTAATGTAGGGGGAATTTACAGGCTGATTATCTGCTGCTTCATGGTAGGAAAATTAGAGTTGATTTTATAACCACACGACAGATATTTGCTCTTTGATACTTTGAGTGAGGACACACACTTTGGAGGCTTCAATTAAAATGCCAAAAAAAAAAAAAAAAAAAAAAAGAAAAAAAAAATTGATGAATTTTATGTGGAAGGAAGCTTTCAAAATGCAATTTATATTCTTTAGAAATGTTCCCAGAGAGTAAATTAAATGTATACCCTTCTATGTAAACACTATTTGTGCAGCAGTCATGTTATAAGTTTAATAAAAAATGATGTATCACCCCTGTTTGTAAGATTTATAATTCACACGGCAGTAGTGAATCCAGAAGCCTGGCCACAATGCATTTTCTATACTTAAATCTGTTATCTACAGTATGAGGACGCTTACAACCTTGGTGGAAAGTGGCAAAAATACTTCAGTGTCTTTTCTTTACTTTCTTTTTTTTTTCCCTTCCAGGAGATGTTATTAAAATTTAAAGCCTGCATCTCAAAAGGACAGAGTTACCCATGGGGTTAATGTTCCTAGCAAGGCATGTTTAGGCAAATCTACCCACTGTACTTTTATTAGCAGGTAATGAAAAGGTGTAAGTTAAAGTGTGAAAGGACTCTGTGTTTTTTGAAAACAGTACTTCAGCAAATAGCTTTATCTGGCAGAGCCTCTTTGTATTGTAATTACATATAATACAAATCTTCACAATAATTCAGAGAGAAAAAAAAAATGCTAATGTGCAGGTTGTGGCAGAAACCAAACCAAAGCAATGAGATTTGCAGTTACAGCTGATTCCCCATCTCACAGTGGGATGTGTAACAGCTTCCCCCTCGCTTGCATGGGCACAGGCCCCCATCTCCCTTCTCTTGGTGATCAGTAATGTTCATCCATCACCACTAAAGCTGTTTCTGCCAAACCTCATTTCTGGGAGCGCTTCTTAAAGCATTGAATAGATAAAAAGCCCCCAAACTGTTGATTAAAGCATGTTGGAATTTGCAAGAGAAACTACGAGGAGTTTCTAGCGTTTAAGTGGACTTTATATTAGAAAATAGTTGCTAACATGCTTTCCAGAGCTCTGCTTACAGCTGTTCCAGTTTCAAAAACATGCAAAATTTATCTGACTTACCACAACAGCTTGAAGGACCAGCTTGGATAAATATGTATTTTTGTAATCTCTATTGGTTTTGCACATATGGTATCATCTACCTGATTGATTGTAAGGACTCCATTGACTAAAAACGCGAGGTATTTTGGTGTCTACATTCATTCTGAAAACACATATTCATTGCAGGGCATGCCACAATCCCATAAACGTGAAGTCACTGCCATGCATGGTGTCAGTGTCTCTCACGTAATGAATCACTGCCTGATAGACCCCTTTGGAGCTCTGACACTTTATCCACCCGCGCACGGCTGCTGCCGCCCTCCAGTTCCCAGCCCGCGTTCCCCGACCTGCTTTCTGCTCCATAGAGAGAGCAAAGAGCTGCCTGCCCTCCCTGCCTTGCAGCCTGCAGGTCAGAGCAAATCTGTACTTTATTTTCTTTCTCTTTTTTTTTTTTAATTTATTTATTTTTTGCAAACCTTTGCAACAAATGTAAACCTGCTCCTACGGCAGTATCACCCCTCAGAGAACTTCTCACAGTTTGCCCAGGGGTTGCACTGCCACACACAGACTCTGGGAACATTCATTCCGTGGTAAAACAAATATCTGCTTTTGCAGGGAAACGTGTTGTTTCTCCCCCCCTCTATTTTACATACCTGTATCTGACCCTAATCTAGATCCCAGGGCCAATGACAGAAATATTGACATCAGCCAGAGAGAGATCAGATTTCCTGACACAGGGGACCTGTCCTGTAAACTCTGCTGTGTTGACAGAGCAGGTCCTGTGTTGGAGGGTCCTCCTGGGATCCTGGAGGGGTTTAGCACTGCTCCTGCTCCATCCTAGTCCATTAACTTCAACACCAGCAGCTTACACCCTACAATAAAATGGGACGGGTCCTGGTTCAGGAGAACCACCTTATTCTAGCCAAGCCAGCTCAATTCAGCCAGGCACCTCTGCAGCGCAAAATACCACGAACACCACAATATGGCCCAAAGTTAACAAATTCAAAAAAAACAATAAAACAGCTGAAATTTGATTTAAAATGTCATTGCTCAATTCCTACAGCCGAGCCCTAGCTTCCCAATAACCAGAGGCCATGGCAGCGGGCACCGCAGCCTGCTGCCCACCTTGGCGCAGGAATGCAGGCGTCGTGATGAAGTACGGCTGCTTAGGATTTCTGCAGCCTTTTACTTTCTATTAGAAACACTCGCTCGAAACCCAGCTCTCTGATTTTTGGTCACAGCTTTATGTCAGAAAAGGCTGAATAGGTACTTAAAATATTTTTCGAGAGAATGAAAGAGGAAAGAGAGAGGGAGAAACCCCTGCCCATTCTTCTGAAATTTAAGTAGGCAGCCCTTGAAAGATCACTGAGAAAAGTCTGTATTTTCTCAGGTTTAACTAAATAATTTATGCATACTTTCACTTTGGCATGATGAAGCAATTTTAGCCTTTAAAACCCACAACTACTCAGGAGGGAAAAGGTCTGGTTCCTGCAAGTTAAATAATTCAAACATCCAGGTGGAAATGCTTTCAGCACCACTCCTTCCCCAGACAAAGGGGGAAGACTCCAAAACTCTGCAGCACTGAGCAGAAAAGTGATAAAAGAACCAGCCCCGGATGCATTCAATATCACAGGGAAATCCAGTAATGCTTGCTTGATAGAGGTGACCAGACAGATGCTTGGAGTGCATAAATCCGCTAGGTAAAAACACTTAGAACACAAAATTATCAGCCTGGAGCTACCACAAACGTTTCCAGGAGAGCATAGCATGTAATAATTAACCCCACACTCTATCCTGAGACATAAGTGGATGGTGTAGGCTTTAGGGTTAGGTAGATTACAAGGGGCTGCCTTCAGCCCGTGCATACAGAGATGAGTGCACAGTGCAGCTCAACACCAGAAAGTGTGGGAAAGTGAAAACTGGAGAGAAAAGTGCAAACAGCATGTGTGTTGGTAAAAGTAGATAAGTAACAGTGGCTTCACAAAATATTAAGCTCTGTTAATCAAGATGTCTCCCAGTAAGCAGCGTCACTGAAATGAACGCTTGGCTCTGTACCAGGGATAGACATGCCTCTGACTGCTCTCCCCTTTGGTATATATTGAGCAGAAAGTATTAGCAGGAGAGCTAGCAGTGACCCATATATCTAAACCATTGGCATTTTCCAGTAGGAGAAACATCTGATTGTCCCTTCTAAAGGGCTCTGAGACCTCCACTGTTCAGTGTGAGCCCTCAAACCATGGCCAACACAATGTCCTGGATCTGAAAACATGCCTTCTGCATACCTTTTCCTAGGTAGAGACCCTAACACATTATATTTGTTCCATGCACTCGCCTTCCTCGTCAGTAATACAGCAAATTAACAGTCATGCACAAGTGTCCTGCAGCCAAGCTTGCAGCAGGAAGGTGCTCATGTTGGAAGGTACAATGGGGAGCAGGGGAGGTTGGTCCTGGCCATCCCCACATCTTTACCCTTAGTTTCCCCCTCTTCTTCAAATCCCTGGGAAATGCAGGGAAAAGCCAGATGTGCTCCTCCAACATCCTTCCATCAAGAGCAGGGTGCCTGCAGCACCAACACAGTAGGGGACAAGAGCAGCTGATGCACCCAGGGCAAAAACAGCAACTACATACAGGGCTGAGCAGACACCAAGCTGGCGCAGCTGCATGCTGCTGGCCTTCAATGTAGCAAAGTCAAACAAATGGACTCAGAAAACCCCATCTTCCGTGTCTGAACCTGTATATAAGAGCTTTTTTTTTTTTTCCCCTACCAGGTGTCTCACTTAATCTATGCAAAAGATGTCAAAATTAAAGCTTAGTGGCACCAGAAATACTCCAGTTGAGGTTAGAACCCACGTTATTTTAGCATAGATTTTTGTTGCTGTGTGGCCCATGAGAAGCTGCTCACTGCCTGTGGAGTGACACCACCTCCAGAGCCTGCTTCAAACCTAGCAGGGAGCTTAAAATGGCTCTGAATTTGCTCTATCTCCTTATGCCTCACAGCCAGCCAAAGTGTTTGCATTAGGCTGGTCCTCAGCAAGCACAAAAGCCTTATCCTTGCAGCCAAAAGGAAATGCAGGGCTGGCCGTAAGAGGCTGTTGAAACCACACGTCATGTTTTGGTTTGCTGTGTCATAATGATTTTATTCTGGTTGGGAGAAGTCTTTCTGCAGCTGTTTTCCTATGGAGCTGATGGCAAAGGGCAGAGGCTCGGCTGATACCAAGCAGAAGGGAAGAGCACTAAGAGCACGGACCTCCTTGCAGAGCAAGCATCTGTTAGAAACACAGTTATGATTTTTAAGTGTGTAAGCTTCAGAGGCATTGTATGTGGTGAAGAGGTAAAATAAGGGATGTGGAATGAGGCTTCAGACCTCAAGCTTACAAGTATCTTCCCTTTCTTTTGATTTTCTGTATTTTGCCTTTTCTAAATGTGGCACTGGCAGCAGCCTCCCCAGCAGAGATGGGGAGTTCTCCATCCCCTCTCTGTGACCATCATCACCTATCCTTGGTCACCCTGCTCCCAGTGACTGGCCATGCTGAGTGGCCTCATCCTCTAATTAATGTGCCCAAACAGATGCTGGTTAGAAGCATACAGATACATCCCCAAGGATGTGCTCCCTTCTGTAACAGGTCTGAAACTTCAGCCAGCAGCTACCTTGAGGTGAAGGCACCAAACTTCTAACAAAAAGAATCTACTTGAAATTTAAAGTTATTTGCTCTTTTTACGCAGTAGAAAGCACAGCTCAAGTCAGGGTCATATTTCACGGGAGAAAGTTAAACTTTCAAGGTTAATGTTGCTTCTGAGCAAAGTCTGCACTGGGTTTTTCGAGGCCCCTTTTTTGCTGACTTACATCTTCCACCCGTGAATCCTGACTACAGGATCTGGGCTGGAGACCTTGCATTCTGCAAAGCAGCACAATTTTGGGTGATAAAATAACCATTATATCAACGCTGGGAACAAAGCAAGCTCGGGGACTGTGTGTGAAACTCCTCCGGCGCACAAAAAGGCAGCTTGCTTGGCACCCAGCTCCGCGCAGTAAGCGCGTGAACCCGGGGTGAAAGGCCTTTTCTTCTGCTCCCGCTCTGCTCAGCCATCTACTTCTGCTCATTCATTACCCCGAGTTAAGCTCCGCGAGCTTACAGTAAACCACAGAGAGCTGGGTTTTGTCCGGAGGAATTTCGCATTAAGGATTCACTCTCCCTGGGCCTCTTCCCCCAAATCACCAACCCACACACCTGATAGAAGCCGAAAATCCCAATCTTGCCTGAAGTGCATTAATAGGAGCTTTGATTTTTTCTTTTAAATGTGAGAATTAGCTCCATAATCCTCCTAGTTATACTTCTAACAATATTATTTTAAGACAATTAATTCATATTTTAAAATAATGAAATTACTAGCACAAGACACTAAACTTCTTATAGTATATTAAATTGGGCAGATTGCTTCTCTCCTTCTAATTATGAATGTAACAGTTACAAAAGAAACTGTCATTTTGATAGAGTAAAAGACAATCTGTCTGACAAAAGTGTCCAACCATAATTCTAAAAAAAAAAAAAAAAAAAAAATCATCTGCAACAAGAACATGCTGCTTTGTTTGATGTACTGTCTTATTGGAAACCTAATTTGCTTTCAAACTCAGAGACAACACATAGCATAAGTTTGTGTGACTAATTTTCTTGGAAATATGAGTAATTAGAATAAGGGACCATTTCCATAGCAGGAACGGACAGTTTTCAGAACTCAGCTGCTGTAAGTTGTCTTTTCCCTTCCAGCTGCATGCTGCACAAGGAAGAGGGAGGTATGGCTCTGTTCAGCCTAACGCCAGCTCCCGTGTAAATTGTGAACTCCTGCAAAGTACAGAAAGGTTTATTACCTGAGGTGAGCACTCCCAGAGCTCCCGGAGTATAAAGGCATTAGCCGTATGTTCTAACAAAGTCATAAAAATCAATAAACAGGAACCCCCCACCTGTGCTATGGCCCCAGTGTTAAGTTTTATACGTGTAGTAATAGTGCATATCAATTTTCACCACCCTTCCTACGCTAGCTATTACAAGGCATACAACCACCGGAGGGACCGCGAGAGCAGTGCCATTCATCCCACAGTGTTGACCAGATGCCAGCTCCATTGCATCATTGTCAATTTTATTCTATCTACAACTGGACAAGGCTGCGGCCCCAGCTCCTATCCACCCACTCAGAGCAGCAACAATTGCAAACTCTGTTCGACTGGTTAAAGAGTTTACCAGCCAGCTGAAAGAAAACAGAACAGTGGCATATTAATGCACCCAGCCCCTGAAAGATCACATAATGGAGCAGGAGAAACGTGTAACTGCAACCAATATGTGATCTTGTCCAGCTGCTGCAGCCTGCGGATCAGTGATCACTTTTTTAAATGAATTAAGGCTAAGCATCAATATGCAGCCGTGCCAGGATTCCGCTGCAACTTGCTTAATTGCTCAGAGGTATAGAAAGCATGGGTCATCGTGTGTGTGTCGAAATCAAACACCGCTACAGATGTGGCAGCCCTGCCAGGTCTCAAAAATAACCACTAAATCACACTTATCTTATAATTAAAAAGATTGCCCCTGACAAAGCAAAAAAAAAGTGTGAGCGTAAACCTTTGCCACGTATTTTCTGCTATTCATTAATCTATGGAAATAAGGGTGGCAGGTTTATTTAAGTACCAAGCAGTCCAGGAAAGTTAGTTGCTTTTCATTTTCAAAGCAAGACCTAAAAAAACTTTAAGGAATATTTCATTCTACAGGCATCCTCTAAAAGTGTCAAGGTTTCTAATTACTGCCCAGAGATGACCACTGCAGACTTTAGCAAGTAATGAGAAGCATCTGAGGATGAAGACTTTGATTCTGAAATAAGCACGACCCAAGTGCAGTCTCCCTTTATGAAAAAAAGCCATGGTAGCTTCAGTTTTAACAGGCAAAGGGGAAAAAAAAGAAACCTAGCACTTGACGATGACCCTTTCTCCCCTCTCCAACAAAAAGACAAGGAGTTTTATCTGCCTGAGGTTGCCTCTGATAGCGCTTCTGGTCCGGAAGTACCACTCATAGGCACTTAAAGCAGCATCACTCAGACGTGTAAAAATAGAATAAAATTGTACAGCAAACAAGAAATTATGCTATAACTCAAGTGTTGCGACACAAAACAAGCAAAATGACCCATCCAAACATTCCCTGGAACCGATAAACATCTAGCTGAAATTAGTGTTGCCATCAAGGTGTTGCTTTGGGTGAAGGAGAGCCTTTAAAAGCTATCTACAGCAACAGTCGCAACAGCTTTGCAGTGAAGCTAACCATTTTAGGCAATGGGAAGAAAGTAAGACCATTGTCGTTGTGAACAGCTGGCATACAATAGATAATTTAAGGGAAAGTGACCCTCATGTATAATTTTTAACTGAAGAACTGTCAAGCCCCATTAGTTCCAATAGGGCCTGGTAGTACCGAGATAGGTTTATAGGGGCATTGTATGAGAATAGTTTCCAACAGAGCAGAAAAAAAAAAAAAAAAAAAAAAAAAGAAAACAAAAAAACATTTTATGGGAACTTTTGTGGACTTGGAATTAATTCCTTTCTTTAAAAAAAAAATAAAATAGAAATCTTAGCCGCTGTTTGAGACAACAGTATTTCTGCTTCTCTTTTCAGAAAAGAAACCAAAAAATGGCAGAAATGTCTTTTGGAGCTAGTTTAGCCATGTTGGGAGCCATACACACTGATAATGCTGAGGAATTCTGAAAGACACCCGTTAAATGTGGAAACCATGCTGCTAAATCTACGTCACCGCCTCTGCTAGTGAATAAAAAGCTAACTAAAAGAGCAAGGAAAGGAAACAGAAGTACTTAAACGAGTGCAAATAATGAAGGCTAGAACCTGGGTAGAACATAAAGGAAAAGAGTTAGGTAAAATAAAGCTCCAGTACCATTTCTGCAGACATATTTTAGAGGCCAGTCCAACATTATAAACAATTGCTATAAAACCTGAAAGGTCCAGGTGTCGCTAAGTCATGTTTACTTTATGGCTTTCACTTTGCTATTTGGCAGTACTTCTAAGACTGTGCTGAATGATGTTGCCCTCAAAGTGCTATAACTTCCTTGCCCAGACTTAAAAGAGATACTGTAAAATTATTTAGCAACTTCTTGTGCCTTAAACAACGCTGGGATGTAACGCCAGGCCCTGTGTATCAGTCAGCCCTCAGTTCAATGTGGTTTGTAGACGGTGGACCCATAGTGGGAATGCAGTAAAGAGGGGGTAGACCTCAAGCTGCTGCTGTCAGGCTCCTGTCTCCTTGTTGCCCAATGGGTGGTGGAAATGGGGACATAAAAAATCAAATACTGGCAAAGGTTTAGGCTTGCCTAGTCCTTCCACAGGGAAAGCAGCACGGCAGGCAGGTGCTGGATTTGGGGCAGGATTTCTCCCCACTGTTATATATTATTTCCACCCAGGCCAAGCACACAGGGGCTCAGCACCAATAGAAGCTCACTGCTCAGGCCAATGTTGGGTTTGAGGTAAACAGAAAAGCTGATTCTAGGCTTAATGAGTTAACTTAAGACCTATATAATCAAAAATGATACAGAATGTCATTTAAAGAAATGTCAAGAGAAATATCCTTTTAAATCCAAGTAAAATAATATGATGATAAAGTCAGGAGTTACAGGTACTGTAGGTTGTCCTTTACTAGACACTATATTACATGTAGTCATTAGGCCAGCTATAAAAAGAAGGTTTAAATACTAATGTATTTTTTAATTTGTTTTATATCCTAAACAAGCAATCAATGTACATTAATAAACATAATTGTTTTTTTGGCATTTGTCCATTCATTTAGTCTACCTTGTCAGCTCCGGCAAACACATCAGCAAAATTCAGTAACCACAAGATGCAAGAAGAAAACACCAACGAGGCCTTCTCAAACACGCATAATATATTGAATTTCTTTGCAGCTCCACTACTGATAGAAACCTCCAAAGTTTGCCATCACCTTCTCCCGTCTGCCTCAGTGACTTTGACAGGTTTTTGTCCACAAATGCTGCTTTCGAGTACTGGTGCAAAGAACCTTTAACGAGGTGGTAAATATGTTTACCTTTGATAAGGTGAGCTGCCTGATAAGATAAGGTGGATGACCACTTTTCAAATGCAAATACGTGTGGAGCTGCGGGCTTTCACCCAGGAGCTGTGTTGCATAGGGCAACAGTTTCCTACCTCCTAATAGTTGTCTGAACCCAGTTTGTTCCTTCTCAGCTTTAGTTATGAAGTACCACTCCCTAGACAGAGGTTTGCTTGCTAAGGGGGGTGCAACACTGGAGGTGAATGTGTAAAAGGTGCTCATCTCTGCCGTGCCAGTGATGAGGGTGCAGTTCCAGTCCTTTAACTGGGACATTTAAAGGTCTGGGTTTATGAACCCCCTAGAATGCCAACTGCAAGACATCGCCATCCAAGCAACCTCCTACAGAGGGAAACAACCAGGAAATACCTTGGAGGAAGAAATTCCCAATGGCTTGGTTACCCTGAGCGCTAGTGACCAGAGAAATGCATACCAAGAAAAAGCTCCACCGGAGGCAAAATCTGCTGTGAGACCCTATAATGCCTTCTGACATCTCTACCAGGTCCTCTCTGTAGGTGACCCTATTGAAACAGCCCTGGCTGGCCCATGGGTTGCATGCCAGAAGATGGGGAGGCAGTGTGGGCACCATCTGCGCCACAGAAATGTCTGAAAATGTAACTCGTTGGAGGGGAGGAGAACGGCATTGTCACAGGAAAGTGCAGAAGTCCAAAATGGAAGCTCCACAAAGGGTTTTAATGCGCTAGAAAAATGTATGAAAACATGAATAAAAGGTAGCTTATTCAGTGTCTGCCTTACATATTTATAGTTTAAAAATTAGTCAAAGTTTATGTCCCGAGGTTGCACCTACAGGAAGCCAGATGTGTGCCTTCTGCATGTGACCTAAGACAGGCCTGGAGCAACAACTAGATAATTTCTCGCTCATACTCCACACCGTCGATCGCGGCGGCTTTCTGAGGTGAGAGAATCTGACAGCACTAACTCTCCAGGGCAGAACTTTCCAGTCAAGTGGATCAACGGACTGAAAATCTCTTATGAATAGTCATTAGGCCTTCATTACAAACCCCTCACAACCCAGTTCTCTTCTCGCAACCAAATGCCTTTTGTCATCTTCACAAGGTGCATCATTTAATTACCAATTGATTTCTTTATATATGACAACATGTCAGATAGCAAAATACAGTGTATCTCCCTTAGGGGGAGAAGTCTGTTAACTATCAGCGCGCCAGATTACAGAATTTAGCTGCAAGACAGTTATTCCCTCTGCCGCTCCATTATTTTAACTCACTTTCTGGAGCTCAGAGTTGGTCGGCGAGGAAAGGAGAAAAGCAAGGAGCATCGCTGAGCCGATTTCCCCCGTTCTCTCAAAAGAATGGAAGCTCACTTCCAGCAGTTCTCACTCTCTTTGGGCACAGCCACCACGCACGCACATATGTATGTTGGCATCGGCGCCTATATGCACACAGAGCAGAGCTGAAGCACGACGAACAATTGTTCCCATTATCCCAGGAATTTACCCAGCTTCTGACTTTGCTAGCACGCTGAATCTTCCCCTTCACAACTGCGGCCTGATAATCAAGCCAGTACTGTATTAATAAGCTGAATAATAAGGGAATTTCAGAAATGTACAGGACTATTATACCGTAACAATAAAACCTCAAACTGAGTAAACCAGAGCACTGCTGAAGGTAGGCGTCAGAAAATAATGAAACCAGTGTTGCAGTAATGCCCTCCATTGTATGGCAGTGTAAATGCCTGCTTCTTTCATGCACAGAAGCTACATTACACGAGTCCGAAATGTTCTCAGAGCATCACTGTGCCTGGTTGTGATAGAACCTGGCACCAGCAAGCACTGAAAGCTGACATTATACTGTAGGATGTGCTGCAGGTGTGCAGGCCTGCGAACGTGCTCTAATTACATATTTTCCTGCAGAGCAACAATTAAGGTCGCCAAAATAATTGCCAGTTTCTTAATCCCTCTCTAACAAGACTGACATAAGGAACAGTTTATTTTTCTCTGGTTATTTTAAAAGTGCTCCTCAAGATTTTTGGTTTTTCTAGCACACTGCATAGAACTAATTCTTACGTTCGAATGTGTGATTATACTCATTGTTGCTGCTGGGATTTTTTTTTTTATTTATTTTTAAAGCTCAAACCTTTTCTAAATTGTAGTACTACTGAAATAATGAAGAAATGCTAATTGTATAACCTGGCAAGCTGTTTCAACACCTCCTCTGTGAGATAGGTTCTTATGTTCCCTTGCTTGTTCTGATGTGGTTTCGGTGCTCTCTTCCAGGACTGTCAGCTCCTGGCCACTGCTCAGAGCCCTGCATAGGGATAAGGCCTGTGCTACCCCAGTACCTCAGTATTACAGGGTCCTGCCTGTGCTCACTGAAGAATCACCTTTATTTTCATTACAACTGGCCTTATCTACTGTGGGAGACAGTACAGAGACTTCTTTCTAAGCAGCATAAAGCACTTGACTTCAAACAATTGAAACAATTGTAGTACATGAGACAGAACGGAGATGTCTAGTGCATCCATTTGCAAGGCTGATGCATTAACAGCAACCATTATACATTGTAGTTATATATAACCCTCTCTCAGACCTTGGGAATAGTGGCCAATGTGAGTCAAACTCAAAGCTGCCATCCATGGCCACAAGTCAATTGATTTTCTTCAGGAAGCACCCAACAACACGAGCCAGAACCCCCCCTCCTCCCTCGCCCCCCCCTGCCGTGGCTCCTTCCCTCTGTAACTCTTACAGACAAGAAAACCCATTGGAGAAAGCTGTGGTCTCAGGGCCCACACAGTGCCCTTCTCATCTTGTGGTGCCTTTGAGTTTTGGCACTCAAAACCGAAGAAGCTGCCTGGGACACCCAATCTGGAAGACACTGGAGTGAATTCTGCAGGATTTGGGTCAAGTCCACATGCTCTACCTCACCAACAAAGTCAGTATGAGGCCGTTCAGCATTTCTGAAGATGGCTTAAAGGCTCTAAAATATATTTTATAAACACAAGGGCATTTGTGTTCAGTCATGTCCATACAAACCTCCACTTCCCAGTTGAGCCAAAGGTTAAAAGTCTGTTCTTGATCACCTTTTTAAATAGTTTGAACTCTCCTAACTTTCCAGTAGACCCGGCTGTCACTGCTCTACCTATGCACATTCCCTACCAATGTCAGAACGAGTATTGCTTATGTCAGGACTAAATTTATCTGAGCAACACAAAAGATTAAGCAAAAAAAATGCCACACAACACCAGTCAAAGGATGTCCAGCACTATGCCACATAGATTGGCTTGACGTGCAAAATCATTTTCAAACATCTGAGAATATTAGCATTAATGAAACAGGCAGGGCACTCTTTGATAATTGTTGGCAATCTGAAAACTTAGCTCTGAGGACATCAAAAGTAAACTGCTGTCGTCCAATTGCCAGTTTCAATCCTGCTGATATGAACTGCCATAACCTGTTAGCATTTGACATTTAAGAAGACAGCATGAACATGGACTTCTGCTTGGCACTGTAGGTAGATGCCCACCTTTGCAAAGTGCATTACATGCATGGGAACCTCAGAAGTGATACTAACACCACAGACTCCTACCAAGTTACTGCTTCTAGTGGTAACTGCACTACTCATTTTCTGAATTTCTCTCTTTCCTACACTTCTGTTGCAGTCTTCCTTCAACACAGATGAGCTAATCAGTTGCTTAGACACCCGTCCTCATAAAGCAGTTTGCATCTCTGTATGCTTCACCTGCAAAAACCACAACAGCAATACTGTGATACATGAAAATTGTACCTATTACTTTGAAATGCTCATTGATTTACTCTGCAAGCGAAGAAACAAAGGAAATTTAAACTTTAATGGATATTAAATTATTTGCAAATGAATCATTTGCTCTTCTAAAAAGGGACAAATGTATTTTGTTCACTTGAAAGGTACTTAGAAAGACTGCTTGGGAGTGATAAAACTCATAAAACTCCGGGTCACATACAACCAGCTTAGACTTTTCAAACCTGGTGATTTCATTAAGGCTGGGTATGAAAGGACGTGGTGAGGCTCTCAAAGGACTGAGCACCACACAGCTTGACCCATGCAACTCACAGGCCATGAATCTTCAGGCTCCAGCTCCTTTGCTGAACCAGGAGATTTGGATGTAGGCACCTGACTGGGGACCCAGGTTTGTGAGTCCCCGGCCTTGCTGGCTGCCTGTATGAGGCAGGGCAGAGCTGTGTCCCTAGATGTGGCCCAAATCTTGGTGACCTCACTCATGTGAGCTTTTGCACTTGTGTTGATGGGGAAGAGTTGGCCCTGTTTACGTCAAAGCGCTTTGAAGGGAAATATTTTGGGTTTTGATCAAAACCTCATTTACATTCTTACAAAGAAACAGTGAAGAGTTATAAATGAGCTGTAGTGTATATTATAAAACACATTTTAAAAGTAACACATGCTCAGCAATGGAAAACATTTCTTTTTAAAAAAGTACATGCAATATCCAAGACGAACATTTATGTTGAGCAGAGATCACGCGAGAAAGCATTCCACAGGCATAACTTTGCAGATAATCAAAGCCAAGTATTAATAAATTTTTATCAGTCCACCTTCTAAACAATATTTCAGTAGATTTCCTTTCACACAGTGATATTTGTAATAAATGTTCTGCCTTTGTTTTAAAGTCAGTCCGTAGAAAGATGACATCAGCTTAGCAAACAATAAAGTGCCTGTAATATTGTCTCCAGAGGGCTGTTACATTTACTTTGTAGCAGTAAAATTCAATTTTCAAAAAACACTACATGAATGATGTTAGGTTATTAACCCTATCACCACCGTAAAACATCATCATTGTGTGCAGAATGTAGGTCACTATCTAGGAGCTATAAGTTGGTTTTTTGTTAAATAATCCATTTAAGCTGCTTTTCTTCCCTATAGCCTGGGTTGTGTCCCTTCCTTTTGAAAAAAAAAAAAAAGCAGTCCTGTTTTAATCTGAGCGAGCACACTTATTACACATCGCATTTTAAGGTGTTCTTCCTTTGTTACTTTCAGATTTCGCCGCACACTTTTGAAGAGTGACTCTGTGAATTCTCGCCATTCAGAGCCGCTCTGAAAGAACACGAAAACCAAGAGCGTCGCAGCAGCCCGCGCCGGCGGTGACTTGCACAAGTTTCAATTTAAGGAGCGATAAGAAGATCTGCAGCTACAAAACTCTGAGTCATTCTGAAATTTCAGCACGCTTGAGCAGCAGCCGTACCGATTTGGGGACGGCTCCCAGCTCCTGCCCCTGCGCCTTCCCCCTCCAAAAGGAACGGAGCACAAGAGGGATCCGCCAGCAAACTGTCTGCAGGCCAAAGCCGGCGAGTCACATGGCTGGGTATAAAAGAGGATTTGCATACCTGACGCAGCTATGGAAATATTCCCTGTCCGACAAGGGGTGAAAAAGGAGTCCTGATGGCTGGCTGGCAACAGCATGCAAAGGGTTAACTAGTTAAACTTCTACCACCCCCCACAGCAACTTTCCAAAAGCTGACAATAAGTAAAAGAAGTGCTGGTTATCCATTTTTTAAAGGGATGGGATTGGTTTTAGAAGAAAGGGAAAGAGGATCAAACACCTCAGAGCAACAAAAGGTTGTGTCAGAGGGCCCTCAATCACAAACCTCCTTCAACAAGAGATATTCCAACCTTCCAGAGCAGTTACCCGGGCAGCACGGCTAAAAAGTGCCCTGACATGAAAAGAACAAAAACAGAAGGGACAGAGGTAGTTATTGTTATGCACACTCCTCTTTTTTGCTTGGGCTTTTTTCTCCTCCACAAAACTTTTTGCATAAGCTGTTAGGGGAAAAGTAATAGTGCTGCTTATTGAAAAGAAATCTCCCCCCCCTCCTTTCTTTTTTTTTTTTCCCCTGCATCTTCTACCTCCTAGGTTGTGAGGTATACCCAGCAGATTCTCAGCAAAGAACACCTGATGAATGGGAAGGTCAGCTCCACGAATATTTCAAAAAGAGGCACCCGAAATTAATAAAAGTAATTACAAGAGTGTAAGTGTATCCTGGTTTTCACCACCCCCCTGAACACATATTTGACTTTTTTTTTTTTCCTCCAGACGAGCTAAGTTGTGCGTGCACAAAGAATGTAAATTATTTGTGTTTGTAGTGTCAGGTCTTGGAGGTATCTTAACAGCGTGTAAGAATTTTCCACTTAAATGTAAATTATTAACAAGTCAGAGTTTTCATTTGTTTTATCTCCTGATGTGCAATCTAAATAAATAAATGGCACATTTTATAGCGTTCACCACCCACTTCTCTGCTTTTTCAGGAAGATATTTTCTACACTCTACCTCTGCTCGAATAGGGTGGTGGATCATCCACTCTTTCATCATTTATCTTTGTCTCTGAGCTCCTGAGGTTGTTGTTTTTTTTTTTTTAACTAAAGCAAATTTACCTCCAGTACTTCATCAAGTTTTCCTGTGTAATATCACTAAGTAAACAACACCGCGGTTTATTCATAAAATATTCATATTTCAAAATGTTCCTTCCCAATCGCCCCTCCTGGGTTTACCTATGTTTACAAATATGTAAGACTTGTTAATATGCCTTGTCTAGGGAATGGTGAGCAGTGACCCTCCTTGAGGCAGAGCTCTGATGGAGAAGTGTATTATTTCAGCTGGGAGAACAGCAAAGCTCGGGGATGAGACTGATTGATTAAGACCAGATGGATGGCCACACATAGGTGTGACAAAAATAGAAACGCATTGCAAACATTCCTGGCATTGTCCTCCTGTGGTCGGGAGGTGGATGGACCCGGTGGTACCTTATCTACCTCCCGATGGGCTCCAGAATTGAAGAATGTTAATGAAAGCTAACTCTCCTTCGCCAGCCTTACAGTGCCACTTCTTGCAATGAATCAAGTTTAAAACTGCATCTTGAAAAATAAACCCTGGGTTCCCCCGATCGAAAAGTGACAGCTGGCACGCCACTAGAAAGGACTCGCACTCGTTTCCATGAAATTAATTTGAAGTAAAGAGCTCAGAAAGAAAGGAAAGAGAAAGAAACAAAACAAACACACCATACCCACATCCTCTCCTTAAAATTAAACCTTCAGAAACCACATAAAGGAATAAGTGCAAAACGAGTGACCTCTGGTTTGGAGAGGAATGTCTCATCGAAACCCTCTCAGCTTCAATGTTTATTGGCCACAAACTGGCCAGCCCTCTCCTTAATGCTGTGGTTGTACCTCATGGAAGTCACAGCCACCTTCTTGCAGCCAGTGGTGGGTGCTGGTGTACACGGGAAAGCAGGGTGCTGCACCTCCCCAGCCCTTCCCAACATACCTGCACATCCTGCACTTTCCCTCCAAGCGTTTTCTGCCATGGGATTTGAGGCGTGTATCAAATCAACACCGCTAGGTGAACCTCCCTCTCACACTGAGAGCCAACAGCACCCCACAACAAGCAGAGGAGGTGGGGAGGAGTATATAATAGGCCTCTTTACACCACCTTCTCTCCTCTATCTGCCCCTCGCCATGACTGGGTCGCACAGCCAGCCGAGGCTCAGCCCTGACCCCAGAAAGCTTTGAATCCCAAGGATGATCTCAAGACTACCCTTTGCACGATCCTTCTCCAACCCCGTGACAACCAATGCAAAAGATGGAAGAAACAAGACTGCCAGGCCCTCTCTCCATCCCATAAAGTTCTGCTCTGCCCCACAGTGAGCCTGCAGCTCCGCTCCCCTTGGCCAGGCCTGCACCGATTACCTACTTGTTAGAAATCCTCTCAGGTTTCACAGGCCAGCGCTGGCCGGTGGGTTCCAACTGCCTTTCTGGGTGCTCTCACACATGCAAAAGGCCTGTGATGGATCAGGGTCTGTACCATTCACTCTCCACTGTAAGCAAAACCGTTCCTAATATACCTTTTCATACGTGAAGCATAATGAATGTACCTTTTCTTATGCGCGTACAATACTGTACTTTCACCCACTGGCAAAGAAGTTTGCTAAATTACTAAGAGCGTTTAAAGAGGTGGCATTCATTGTAATATACAAAGGAATTTAAAGCACATTTACAAATGAATCGGCAGGCGTGCCAATAAGAAAAACAAGTTTAAATGTGAAATTTAAAAAAATATATTAAAAAAATGAGGATCGCTTGAGATTATCATTACGATACAAAAAATGTCCATTCTGCAGACTGAAAACTGCTGAATTTCTCTTCATCTGCAACTCAGGTGACCACAGTTTTGAAGAAATATTCCTTTCCTTGGTTTCCTTCTCCCCTCCCTAACTGAGTAATAAAACATAGACTAATTTAAATAAGAATCATTATGCTCAGAAGGCCTCCTCTGGCTGGAAGACTTTTGTTCCACATGTCCCATAATCTCACTCCCACGTGACTGCCATAAGGGTGATGCTGAAATCAAACTCTACTAAGGAATTTTCTTTTAGATACAGTAAAATTATAAATATCAGTTTTGAGAAAGAAGTCCTATAGTTTAGGTAATGGAAGAAATATACTCATGAGATAAACCTCTTGACTTTGCTGCTCTGTTCCCTGTGTTTGTTTCCTCATCCAGGTTGTTACTAGCCTATGAAAACAGCTTTTAATTTTACCCATTTCTGGACATATCTGCCACACACACAAGTGAGATAGCAGCTAGGTTTCAACTTATCTCTTCTTTACCACCTCAGCAGCAGGTTTAAAATAGATCACACTCCTTTAGCTGTGTGCAGCCAAGGTGTGCGTAACTGCCATGCCGAGCAAAATCCAATAAAGCAGAAGCAAGTCAGAGGCAGCTTGCTCCCATCTCCAACACAAGCTTTTCCTATGCAACATTTCATGGAATACTTCCCCTCACTTGAAACGCAAGAGCCAGAACAGCTCTTGCACGTAATTCGTGACTTGTGTCAGTGCAGCAGCACTGGGAGCCTTGTTTTTAGGCTACCGTCAGGCACTTTCTGTTTGCTGTTTATCTGTTTCCTTAAAACTCCCACTGCCAGCCCTGCCCCGCGCATGGACGGCATGCATGTGGCACAGCAGCTCCCACGCGCCTCTGCCGGTACAATGCCACTTTGTTCCACACACCGCCAATCCTGCCCATAAAACTGCATCCCCAAATTCTTCACGGGTGCGCATGATGCACAACAATATATGGCCAGGCTCACAGAGAGCTCTCAGTGGCACGCCATCTATTTTCACACATGCTCTGGATCTTATGGTGTCAGTCCAATGGTTGTTACATGTACAAAATCCTTAAAAGCCCCTTTTCTGCTACTTGTAAAGTAAATTAAATACTCCCATAGCCTCCCAGGCAATTAGGATGAGGCCCTAAGACTAGCTTGGAGCAGCAAGACACCGAGTGGTATTTGGCACGAACATATTTGTGGTTTGGTGAAATCTTGAACGCATGCACACACTCTCCCCATCTTTGCTTTTGGTGACATATCAGGGAAATGGTTATTTTTGCACTAACATTAAAAGTAAAAAAAAACTCTATGAAATTAGGCTCTATTTTAATGAAAAGGCAGTTTTGCTTGACAAAACATATGCATTTTATTAACAGTGTTAATAGAAACGGGCCTGCTTTCAAACTCACAACGAAACGTGACAAAGCCTGGGGCCAGATTCTCAGCTCCACTTCAGACACCACTCAGAAGGATGGCCGCTATACCCCCAGAACCCCTCTCTTGGAAGCAAAATACCTCCCAGCACAACACAAGCACCCCCAGGGCAAAAGCTGGGTGAGATTCAGGTCCTACCTCAAGTGGAGATGATCTCTACGCCACAGGTCAGCCAAGACGGGTACATAAGATGTGCGTACATCTGTCTCATGGCTGGCTTTTCATTTGTTTTAAGAGCACTTTCTGCTCCCTAAGATCAGCCATGGAAACAATGTTTACCAGTAGTGCCCACACATCAACAGTAGTTGATGATGATGGTGCTGATGGTGTCAGGAAACCCGCACACATGCACACAATCCCTGAAAGCAAGGCCAGCTCTGTCCAAAGAGAGACACCCTATCCCACTGGAAGTTATGTGAGCAGCAATAAAGGGCACCTTGCATTAATCAAGGGGATTACGCTGATGAGCACAGCACCTGAAACAACTTTGCCTCCCCACCTCCAGCCCTGGCAGAGAAAGAGGGCTCTCACAAGTAAATAAACCCACGCAGTTCTTTTCCATTTTGATCATTTCTTGCTATTTTACTAAGTTGCCAGGCACACAGAAGCCTTAACCCTGACAATACTCATGTGAAAACACCAGGCTTTGGTTGTTGTTGTCATTGTTGTCGTTGTTTTTCCCTTGTTTGACTTCTTCATTAAATGTTCTCTGGTTCTAAATGAGTGGGTATCAGAGGTGCAGTATTTCACAGATCAGTGGGTCACCGCCTGATTTTGCACCGCATTTAGATATTAAAAGTTCCTCTTGTTACAGATAGCACACAGAAAAGTGAGCAGCTACGGACAGTACTCCAAAACAATCATCTCTGGCTATATTTATTTTATGATGATGACAACAAAGTAGCCCTTTATATATTTTCTCTTGTCTTCAGTAGAGACTTACTCACAAGCTGACACATGAAACCTGCCTGTTGGCCTATTGATATTTCTTATGCAGTGAGCAAGCAGTCAATATCCTATTTTGAATATAACTTTAAAAAATGACATTACCTAAGAAAAAGCTGGTGTTATTCCTGATAAAATATACTGTAGTGGGGCTGAAAAGTGCATGCAAAGCAAGCTGCATTATTAGAATGTTTAAATATTAATTATACCACTGTGTAGTAAAGATGATCAACTGTGAGTGTCAACTAATTTTCTAAAAGCTGCAATGTTGGATTTCATCTAAACTTCTATTGTTAAGCTAAAAACTAAAAGCCCAGCAAGTTTAGTCTACTGGAGTGTGTTTATTTTTATTGGTTTCTGCATAATTTTTTTTTAACATAAACCAACTTTAACCCCTTTACTGTAATCTCTGCCAGTAGAACTCCAATAGCACATCATAAAATTCCTATAATTCTTCAAAGCAATGTTGCTGGAAAAGAAAAAACACGGGCACTTTGCAACAAACGCCAACTACGAGATTCAGCCAATTCAATTTAACTCTTGCAGGCTCATTCTGCTGACGATATATGCACAGATATACATTTTGCCTTCCCTGCGAGCGGCTCCCGCTGCGAGCAGCCTCGTTCCATTGCGTGAAAAATACCGCTCAGGTGGTACCTAGCGCGGGCGTGTGAGAGAGCCTCAGCAGACAGATGGGGAGGCAGATGTACAATGCTACATAAAAGTAGAGAGACTTATCTTATTTGAATGCCTTAAGTGACGGAGCGCAGGCGGCAGGGGAACGGGCAGAGGGTGGGGAGCAAAGAGTTAAGCGAAAAGTGACTGTCATTGCTCTTTCTGCGAGCAGCGATTGCGTCCTCGGACTTTTCAGACGAGCCACAAGACTCGAGTGAGAGAATCACTTTGAGAGTCTTATGTGAAGACAAAGAAATAGTGTGTGCCGAGGCTCGCAGGCTTCGTTCCGTCACTCATGGATGCTCTGCCAGGATTTCCCACCTGAGACAGATTGCGACGCGTGTTCGAATCACTCATGCACGAGAAGCAATACACAAGTTCAGTGTAAAGCCACTTTAAAAGCTCATCGGGTGCATACTTTACTTGTACAAAATACCTTATTCATGATGGAGCAGTGAGGGCCTAGGTAATTACTTGAATCAAGGTGGCCTCAGAAGTGTTTAAATCTACAAGGACACTTAGAGCATGAATAATGCAAAATAATTTGCATCTAAATTTTTTAAGTGTTCTTTATTCAAAAACTAAAATGCAGTTCCGATTAAAGTTTGATGAGTGAAAGCTGAGCACTTCATACCCACTGTGAAACGTCTCCTATTTGTGGAAATTATTTCAGACAGTGGTAAAGGGACAAAAGAGATCAAAAAAAGTTGGTGATTAATCTGCATTACTTTTAAGCCATCCTTATTTTATGATGTTTGGTGAGTAGGAAGTCAATTTTGGGACTCACTGATCTGATACCATCCACATCTCGCGCCTTTAAAGCAGCAGTGTCGAAGGCATGGACCTGATTATTAGGCAAACAAAATAACTATTCTTTTGCATTTGACGACAGCGCAAAGCAGCTCGTGGCTCTGAAATTTGCCCGGTATCTCTTAGTGCAATTAATCTCTCCTCTGACGCCGTCAGCCTCTTTGGAAATGCCTTACATGCAGAAAGGCTCTCATTGCCTCTCACTCTGCGCGCTTACAGGACACGGGCTTACATTTTTTCACTTGGAGCACGTTGCATCTCTTTCTTCTGAATTTACCATTGACAGCATAAACTGCTGTGTGCATCATCAGCTCGGCACTTTATTATATCATCTCCATTTCTATTTTAGAAAGTGTTGAGCAACCCCCATAAAAATTGTTAAAGAGGAAGGATTGAACAAGACAAATGTTTTGTAATGTGCTTGCTGAAAATTCTGCCTTGCTTTGCCCGGGTTGGGAGCATGGGAGAGGGAAGGAGTGAGGGGAAGCCCATTGGGAACAGTCACATGTTTCTACAAGGAAGCTTGCATCCCACAGCTTGGCTCCTTCTGTGGGGAAGCAGTGGAGGAGCACGAGGGATGTTTTCCCACAGGCAGGTCAGAAAATCTGCTGGGATCCACAGGTTGGGTTCTGACAGACAGTTAAAGTTTTCAGCGCTGGCTGCTGCAAGCCGCTCAACTTTAGAGGCCCCTTTGCAAAGGAAAATAATTTTCCTGCTGCAGCCCTTATAAAGAATAAGGACTTCCAATTTATTGCAGGCTCGAAAGCTGGCTGCCACTTTATTGGACTTTCAGATGAGTGTGCTAGCCACGCTTTCTTAGTGAGAGTATCTGCTATGTTTTCTTGGATTTTGAACAATGAGAACATTTTTTTAACTCATTGAACAAAGATTTCCCCAGCAACAGACCCCCTGCTCAGCAGGTCACCTATCTTTGCGACAGTTTTTCTTTTCCCACGCTAACCCTAGGGCTCATTTGCATAAGGTCTCTGTTGTGACAATTAGTTTCAGGTGAGCTGATTTCTATGAGGTTTGCCCAAGACGATACACAAGCACTGGGCCTCCCTGATCCTGGCCCTAATTGCGACTGACTGGCACCAGACACAATCACCCTCTTGATTCAGCAAATTGTCCTGCAAGTAGCTTGTTGTGACCCCGCAATGCACAAATCATATCATGTCAGCCAGGCATAGTAAACAGTGAATAAAGCAAATTCAAAAAAAGCTTTCATAATAGCACCTCCATCTTCTAACCCCGACGGGCAAGATGAATACAGATTTAAGCTATATCATATCTGCGCGTTGGTGGAAAAGGTGCTGCTGCCCCAGCAAGCAACTTGGCTACGTTGTCTCTTTTTTAGTTTACTTTTTAATTCACTCTGGGGAAAAAAAATAAAATCGGCATTTCCTCACTTTGTCACCTGGGGAGAAATCCCCCAGGTAGAGGATCGGGGTGGCTGTGAACATTTCCCAGCTGGTTGCTTTGGAAGGAAGCAATATGCTCCTCCGTCATCTCCACAGCTACAGGGCACATCAATATGCACATTAGCTGGCTCCCAGTAGTCTCTGCTCGGTTTAAAAAAGCAGCAGAAGCCACCAGAGTTGTGGCACCACAGTTCTTGCAAGTCTGGGAGCCCGGAAAGGAGCCGGGTGTCTGTGGTGCTGGAGACCTTTGCAGGGGACATTGCCCTGCAGAACTTGCTTTAGCTAAGCAGTAGCCTCATAGAAGTCAGCCCAGAATTTGCTTGGATGTTGACCAGTCAATCGACATCAATTAGGAGATGCACACAGCCTCAGAGGTGGGCAAAAAAAGAGCAAATAGTGAATAAAATGCAATAAATGCAAAGTTTACAATGATGGAGAAATACCTTCCTCCGGGCCAGGGCCGTTACGCTAACGACAGTGCTGCTTTTATCTCTGATGAACTCTGATTTCATCCCTTTGAGTCACCGTTTTTGTGTTCTTTTTTTGTATGGCACTTTCCTGTCGGACCTGTGACCCGTGCCCCATAAACGTGAGTCAGGACAGGCTCCAGATTTCTCCTTTTAAATGAGGTCCAGTATATAAAATATTGTTCACTATGAGGGAAAACATTGCTGCCCTGTGAAGGGCAAACTCAAATTTGGACAGGTATGAAGAGTCACTGATTTTAGAGAGGCTGTGTGAGGGCAGGATCAGGCCCATTGAACGTGTTGCAAAATGATTATTATGTGTATTAGATCAGGCTATTAGTTTTGGACTACTTTTAATCTCCTGGGGAAATACGTATTTACATTTGTTTTTTCTTTACCCGATGCAAATTGCTTTCTCAAATAAATAGTTATGTTAAAAACCCTAGTAAAAATGTGTTTCAAAATTATTCACTGAACATGGCCAGTAGCCAGTGCAAAAGGTCAGCCTGCCAGCTCCAGCAGCTTTGAGCTATGGTCAAGGTAAATATATACACAGAAGAGCATCTGAAGCAGTTCCTTTCTGTTAACTGTGCAATCTTATGGACTGACTATAGGAAAAAAAAAAACAACAGGTAAGAGCAAATCAAAAATCACATCTCTGCTGAGAACAGCAGCACCAAGTTTTATCCTTAATTGCAGGGTGACAGGCTTCATTCTTTATGTACCAGTCAACTGTACTGGTTGAAAAGTTATTAAATCTTCTCCTATTAGTGCCTGTATATTTTCTGAATTGATTAGAGCAAGGTGGGAAATACCCTGCAGCCTGCAGTGCCATCCCTGCCACCCCATGACATCATGGGCTCCTGAGCTCTCCACGTCTACAGCAAATTTATTCCTTACTCTCCGTTCTGCTAGATGTCATTTTATGACAGGGAGACAGAGTAGGACATGACTCATGAGACTTGGTTGGTTCTTCTCATGGTGGTGGGAACCCACCTATGTCCCTTTGAGTCCCATCCAGCCCTGCTGCTGTTTTCCATATGTGACAGAGTACACTCAAGCAAGGAAGAGTGCGCGGAGCCTTACTACCATAAAAATCTCCATGGGCATTCGGGCCATGGCAAGGGTATCATACCACAGCCACTGTAAAAACCCCTCTGGGGCCTGACTTTGTGGTATAACCCCATCATTTTGTGGGATAGCTCCATCACTTTGTGGACAGCCCCAACCTTTCCTGCCCCAACCATTGCCGCGGTGGTGGCGGGTCCAAGGTGGCCACCCATTGCTCATGGGCATGCTGAGGTATGGCTGCAAATGTAGAAGGAGAGCCCCCTCCAGCCTTGCCTGCTCTGTTGTTAAAATGCATGGCATTTTTATTTTGTCCAGTGATCGTGCTAATGCTTTTCTTCCTCTCTTGCAACACAAACCATGCTTTTACGGTTAAAGTAACGTAATGAGCTGACGTTGAACTTTAACCTTTTGAAACTCTGCTTCCAATGTCAGGCAAAACTTTCAGATTTTTAAGTAAATAAACAGTTGATTCTGACAAAAAAATGACTATTCCCTGAAGGGACATTTTTGTGAAACCGCGCCAGGTACAAAAAAATGTATATTTTTTGGCTTGGTCATGAAACTGTCAAAACACAATTCTAACATGTTTTGCTGCATATGTAATTTTTTTCCCACAGCTCTTTCTGAGCAATGCTTAATTCCGAATTCCTTCTGCACCCAGCTCTTGCACGGGAATCAATAGCTGAATGAGAAGTTTGGGCAGAGCTCATAGGTAAGGGAGGTGGAATTGCAAGGAGAAAGAAAAAGGACAGCAGTAAGACAAAGCCTGGGAAACTTGGTTAAAATGTCCCCTAAATTATGCTTTCAGGGTGAAGTTCACCCTTAGAAGGGGCTTTAGGGATCTGAGCAGTGAGCAGCAGGTTGTGTGCAGGCCTTGGTACAGAGGCTGAATTTTGCCCTCTGCACTTAGGTACCTTGCTTTCATTTTATTTTTAACCGTGCTGACTTTTTTATACATGTGTACATGAAAATCCCAAAGTATCTCAGTCAAAGTTGTGATTACAAACTTCACTTTTGCTAAAAACAGCCATGGCACTGATCTTTAATATAATAATATATTTTCCTGAATGCCTGAGCTGTTTCACTTCCAGCAACTGAAACAGAGACAATTCTTTGTATGTTGAAGTGTGTAATTATCGTGTATCCAAAAGGGAGGGTGTAATTTTCACATCTGATTACAAGGGAAGAGCGTAAGTGAAGCTGCCTCGGTAAACTTACACTTGTTTACAGAGAGCAATACCTTTGATATTAAAAATTCTAAACATGTAAAACGCTGGAAAAAATCAAGATTGTCATGCACCAAAGCTAAACAACAACAACCAAAAAAAAAAAAACAAAACCCAAAGCATTTGTTTTGGCATAGCTACAAATGAAAAGTCCATTCTTCTGAACTTGTGCTGGCCCTGCTCGCTTGAGATGTTTGCTAAGAAGACTTAGAAATTGTTTTTGCACAGTGTGCTGTACTTGTCGTGTTGAAGGTTAAGAAGTTAAAGCTCCGGCTTTAATTTAAAAAGGGGAACTTCAGATGTTTCTGCTGTTTATAACTCTATTTGGTCAGTTTAAACTAGAGAAATGCTTTTCATATTTGACTTCGTCTTCACAGAATTTACTTCTCCTAAACGCGACTGCATGTGCTTTCAAGTTGCTTTTTCTTTTTTTTTTTGCATATCAGCTCCCCCCTGTTTCTTTCTCTTTTCTCTTTTTCTTTCTATTTTTTTTCTCTCTTTCTCATGCACACAGTCACACAGACACCCAGACCCACACTGCTGATTTACCTTTGATAAACTAGCTTCTGCTTATGTGAAATTATTGTTTTTTGGCCACGTAGGAAAAGATGGTATCAAGGAAAGACAGAGTTGTTACAGTGAATATCACTTACCAAGGAGATTAAAGATAAGCAGAAAGATCACACTACAGGTAGAGGGAAAAAGTGCTGAAAAACCAAAAATGATATCAGAAACCTTTTTAAATGATGTAAAAGCGTGATTGCTGAGGAGTTACTGTAGCATTTTTAGAAACCATTAAGAACTGTCTGCATGCACAGTATGTCAAAGCATGATTGTCCCATTTCAGCTTTTGCTGACCAAGAAGGAGAAAGGAAAAAGGAAAGAAAGAAAATTATTTTTAATATATAGAAAACTTTTCATAGGTGAGAAAAAAAATGATGTCGTTAACACGTGCAGCATCCATCAACAAGGCCATAAGACCCTGCTTTCTCATGTATGCTTTTCTGCTCCCATAACATTAACTCCCTTACACCATATTCTCATTCAAAACATCCTGTCCTTAGGGACGAAATGCCCACCAGGACAACTAAGGGTTTTGAAAAATAAAACGTAACCAAGTAATAGCAGCAATTTGAGTTAAGGATGCATCCTGTTACTTTGAAAGTCTTTTTGTCTTATGCAGAAAGACACAAATGCAAGGGCTACCAAAAGCAATTTAATACCAGGTGGAGGTTGACATTAATCTTTTATGACAATAATATTGTGGTGTTACAGTAGGGCCAAAATGAATATCTCCGTGTACACATAAACACTTCCCAAAGAGTCTGTGCTTGTCTCAAAAATACACGGATAGAATTGATGCATAGCCTCAAATTCATAATGAATATGATTATATAAATAGCCCTCAGTCGTGCACGTAACCACGCCGACCTCCCTTTGCTTCCCAGAGATATGATCCGGGCTCATCACCCTGACCCCATTCCTCCTGGCAGGGAGCGAGGTGCCCTGAGCTCAGCCTACACCACAGCAGTGCCTAGATTGCATGCGTAGGCCAGCGGTGGAGGCAGCATTCATGTCCTTAAAACAGCAAATTAATGTCTGTGGCCCACTAATCAATGTTGAGCGCACTCCGCATTTTTCACTGAGTTGTTAGAGTACATTTGCTTATATTTTGCACTATTTTAATTTAACCATATTGATCAAACTGAACACTCAATAAGACCCTAGGCACCTTAGCCTTATTAAAATTAGTCAACTTGAAGTAAGTGAGCTGAGGAAGTAATGGAAACTATTCAGAGATTTAAATACAGGGCAGCTCACTTAAATAAATACCTGTTAATGAAATAAATCTGTATATGCACATATTTTCTCAGAAACAAATGATTAAGGGGCCCTTCAGAAGTGTGCAGCTCACACAGACTCACTCCAGTTCCATGGAGCAGTGCTCCTGGGACTGGCTGTGATTGTTGAGTTAAACTTGGGGAATCTGCGCTGACCTTTTTTCACCACAGCAGTTATCATTCTTTAGAGTCTAGCGGCGTCACGATTTATAAAAACGTCCTTAATTAACCTGCAAGTAAACATTATTGTGGTTCTTTGGTAGCTCTCCCATTTGCGTTTATCCCAGAAAAAATATAAATCATGCGGGCCATCACCCAGACGGGTATATCTGGGCAGCCAGAGAAGACAAAAACCATTTAACTAGCTTGACTATGCAAGAAGGGGAAAAAAAAAATAAGTCAGGCTGCTTAGACTTCAGGAATAACATGTTTTCCTCTTCAGAAAGTTGTGCCATTTTTTCAGCGGGGCTGAGAGGCATAATTAGAACACTAACTCCAAGAATTGAGTGGAGCGGTGATTTGCGGCGCGGCTCCTTTTGGCACCTCTATGGAGCTCAAAATATTGTTTTTGAAAGCATTACTGTTGTTCAACAGAAGTGGGATATTGGACAACATCTTTAACTGATTAGTGCCCTCTCCCCTCTGAGGGGCTGACCTGCATTAGCGTCTCATTTTATTCGGAGAGAAAAAAAAACGCAGCATGCAACAAATTCTTCCTGCAATACCTACGACTGAATTAAGCTAAAAAGTAGGCACGGAATCTGTGGAGGTTTCCATTCTCCCTTCGTGGGGGCTGCCTTTGGAGGTCTTTGTATACTCATTTTTTTCCTCTAGTCCAATAAAGGATATTAACTCTTTTCCCCAAGCAGAACCCCTCTCATGAATCAGGCCCTCCGCTTGCAACTAGTGTGATATTGCTGGCCAGGTTTCACCCCAGTAAAATTCTAATCTATACTTTGTCTTTTAGAATTAAGAAGAAAATGCATATCAGCAGAATCTCCTCTCTACTTTATTTCATTTATAAATTACGAGAATGATGCTATTATATATTATTAATTTCTGCTGTTCTCCAACTCGGCTGCAGCAGTGAGCTGCGGATGTTGGAACGGTGTAATTATGTTCTAGTAGGGCAGCCATCCGTTTCCTTTCAAAAATTTACAGGATTCTTAATCATGCTGCTCATTTGGGTGCGCAGTAGCGAGGATGGCGAAACACAAACAGGGCACGTTCGTTTACACAGGAACACCTGCTTAGCATGATAGCAGATGTCAGTCAGCAAGCAGAACACAAAAGAAAAATATCAACAACAGCAAACTAGGAGCCTTTTGCAACTCAGTTGCCGGGAAATCTTGTTGGTGGGAAGCGCAGTGATGGGGTGAGCGGAGCAGAGACATGGTGGCAATTTGGGAAGTCTCACCCCGCATCCCTCAGGAGCAGGGTGAAAAACGCAGGGTGATGTGGTATTTAACAGAGGGTTTCTTGCCCCAAAAGATTCTTTGTGTGGAAATTTCACTAACCATCTTGCAGAGATCATCAGAAATAGGTGGCAGTTTTGATAACTGCAGACAGGCAGGTGAGCGCAGCACAGTGCTCCATACGCAAGTGTTAACAGCACTCCTAATCGCAACCATTGATATTATAGAATACCTCTAAAATACTCATTCTAGGCTGTGTCTTGGCTTTCCTATCTCAAATTGAGAGAGTTTGGTGGGTTTTTTTTTAGGCTTTTAGAGGATAGAATGAGGTTAGTGGAGGAAAGAGGCTAGAGGGTTCCAGCCTCCTCTCCCGAAGCTGTGTGTCCAACTTTACAGGCAAGCATCAATAGTCCCTCCATGACATGATACATGCAGTAACTATTTTTCCACAGGATTGTTAGTATTCAGAGCAAGTCAACTTGCGTGGGTCCGTGCATTAAGGACTCCCTAAGTATGCATTGACTTGATACCCAGTAATGGCTTCTAAGGAGCCGTTATATAGTACCGTGTCAATGATCCGTGCGCTGAGGACTCCCTAAGTACGCATTGACACGATAGACCGGAACGGCTCTGAAGAAGCCGTTACGGTCTATCATGCCAATGATCTGCGGATATTGGCAGTGCCTCCTGCACTTCTGCAGAGATTGTAAAAGTCTCTGAAGAAGCTGTTACGATCTCGGTGGAAGAACCATCCATCAGGCTGATGACGGTGTTTCGTTTTTCCATTTTTCCACCTTATCGTTGGGAGTCTTTCAGTTCTACAGTTAAATTCAAAGGACAGACAAAATAGAAACACTGTCCCACAGAGGAGGTATCCAGGATCAGAGTATGACCTCTGCTTTGATTAGATCTAGGTGTTTAGTTCCAGTTGATGTGCTGGGAGGCCTTTGGCCAGCCCCTCTTACCTCTGTTTGCTCCCATCCATACATTGCTCTTCCAGGGAGCAGGGAAGGGTATGAGGTCCTTGAGCAGAGATGGCAATGGGGCTTGGGAGATGTTAATTTAGATGGGAGATGTTAATTTAGTATTCAGAACTGAGGCTTGTCCACCATCACATCACTGCTGGTCATACCTTTCACACTCCAGTGTGCAAGCAAAGCTACGATGGAAGGAAGTCTTGCCCCTGAACCTCCTGTTGTCCTCTAAGCTTTAATCTGCTGAATTCACATAGTTTCCCTCTACTTCACTTCTGCATATTTACCTCAGTTCTGAACACAACTGCTTGGCAAAAATCATCTGTTCTACACACTGCCATAGATTTCTGTGGAAGCACTCTGAAGTCCTTTTTACCATGTCTTACTTAGCACTAGAAGATTTTCTAAAATGCCCTGAAAGAATATCATTGCAGAATAAAGTTTTAGCTCATTATGAGTCTGTGGCCATAGAACAATACCTAACTAGTTCATACTGTTTGATCAGTTCTTCCAGATTCTTTCAAGGAAAACTGGGCTTTTTGTTCTTTCGCATTCAGTTCATACACATGTTAGGGGAGGTGTGTAGAACATATACACATATATATGTATACTGTGTAGTCTACCTAATATCTACAGGGCTGGCTAATACAGTAAGTCAATTTAAGGTCTGAACATACATCCATTAAGGCTGGAAGGATGATTCAGGGGTAGCATACCACTTCAGAAATATTTCAGCCACACCTTATGGAAAGGAGAGATCTTCAGGAAAGAAAAGCAAGAGTTACTGGTCAGGTTGAGGCAGAGACTCTGCATATAGCCAGACTGGCCTGAAGTGTATGAGCTCAAAGCAAAAGAGGACGTGAAGAAGACTCAGGGAGTAACAGCTATTGACCTAGGTATCTCCTTGAGAACTCAGCTTTAATTTTTTCAGATGGGTTTCCAGATGTGTTGAACATTAGAGTTGTTGCTACTGTCTCTAATTAGCAAATTATGGATAGTGTTGCTGAATCAGTAACTACTTTGGCAGTATTCATTACAAAACTGGAGTTGCATTGGGTACTGTAGCCACCAGCCACAGCAACACCCCCAGTGAGCAGAGGAGAAAAGACAGTGTGATATCTACTCCAGACAGCAGGCATGCTCAGCTCTCACAAACACATTCCCCAGCCAAGTGCCTTCCAAGTAAAGGAGTGCACAACTTACTCTGGAAAGCTACAGTTTCTCCTTGGTTAACCTCCTTCCTATCAAGGGAAAAACTTGAATGGCCATCAGTAATCCCTCAAAAAGACATCTTTGGGGTTTACAGCCTATTTTGGGTCTCCTCAGTGGAGGGCAAGGACTGCCACGCACCCCAAATTTCACCCAATGTCACCCTCCATGCTGCACATTGTGAATCTGTATGAAAAGTTTTATTTTGAAATCTGGACAGTGGAAGACTGCTGTCCTTTGGAAAATCCAAGCTTTGTGTTAAGTTAAATCATCTGGATTTTACAATTCCAGTGAGAAGAAAGGAGAAGATGGTGTTTTATGACAATTCGGACCGTGTTTCACACGGGACCTTCAATACAATCTTGTCAATCCCTCACAGTAAGAAAATGGCTCTGCAACACATGCTGAGTTCTCAGCTGGAAATGCAGGTACAGGTTTTAAAAGGTCTCAGATATTTTCTTTCAGCATCTGGGATGCAAAGAGGCATTGGTATCCTTCCATGAATGTATTTATTAGCACCATTTTTGCATGGTATAATCGACACCCGGCGGTTTTTACCAACTGCAGCTTAAGAGGAAGACTGACACAATGTAATGTTTTGTGTCTTTTTTGTCCGTGTAAACTGGCCGCTGAAAAGGTGCAAAGCGCTGGTAAAGAACATTTTCTAAAATTCAAAGCCTTTTAAGAAAGGTACACAATGCAGGAATACGCAGCTGCAATTTTAAAAAGGCGACTGTTCCTTTAATGCCCAGCTGGTCCTGAGATGTAATAAAATTGACATATTGATTCCTTTGAATTTACAAATGCCTGTTTCATAAACTCCATCTCCAAAGCCTAGGCATCTTTAGAGCACTGTCATTTTTTTCTCCAAATGGATCAATTATGTGCCCACGTAATCCTGTTACCTGTGAAATCCATGCATACTTCTCCCATTTGCTGCAGTTCCCAGGCGGACAAACTTGCATTATGTACGCATAAACAAACAGAGCATTTTCCTGATATTAGGGATTGTTTTCAAAGTGAAAAGCAGTCTCCTGGGTCCTTTGCTCAAAAAACATACATAGTGTGGTGTTCCTCCAAGTAACCTCGCTGCACTGTATGTATAATTATTACACGACACAGCAAATCATTAAAAAAACATAGAGCCCCGCTATCTTAAATGCTTCAGCTGCAGAAAGGCACCGACCCTTTGCAGCCAGTCTCATATTTCTATTGAATCCAACTTTTCAATTTCTCGACCAGCTTTTTTGGCTTATTTCATGATTATCACCGTATCCGCGAGGAAATCGTTCTCATCAGCAATGCTTCTGCATGACTTCACTACCTGAGAAGCACCCAAAGCTGCAAACTTTGCTGTGGAAGTTTGGGGCTTTGGGGTTTTACTTAGGGAATTATTCATCTTTTTGTCATGGTGAGCACCTTTCCACCACTCTCACACACACAGAGCCGAGCACACATTAACCTGCAAACCCACCTCTTCTGCATATAAATGCATCACACGTACAGCGACCCCCACATCCCATGGCATATCATTTGTATGAATACATACCGTGCACATAAACACATTTCTACACACAGACACACATGCAATTCTCCAATATAAGCAGAGAAAAAGGGAATAAACGTGTTTTTCTCCGTATGTGAATTCTTTATAAAGTACTGTGTATATACATAGGTATGAATTCTCCTTTCATTCTTTCAGGCCACGCTGTATCTGATTTGCTACACTCTGCTGGGCAACCAGCAGCTCAGTTACACCGCAATCGCACTGTACAATTTGTCTCTAAAAGGTTCCGAAATGTAAGAAACATCCTGCTGGCTGCATGACCTGCTCACCACCCGAGGAGCAGGCGGACATACCATGAGGATGGCACTGGGAAAAACCCCACGCTCACACTGGGAGCCTGTACAAGTGGCCCAACACACCACTGCCATTGTTCAGGAGTGGGTTTAAAGATAAATGGCTGCGTGTTAACCAGATTTGACATGCTGCACAAAAGCGGCCACCTTTGGTCCCATGACACAGCCAAACAGAAAAAACAACAAGCAATCCTGGCAAAGATGTCCGACGTGAATAAAAGCACGACAATTTGTCACATCAGCGGTACAAAATGGTTCAGGCTCTGGGGCTTGCCATGGGACGGCGATGGTGAGAAGTGAGGAGAGAAAGCACATCGGGGCGACGGAGGAGTTAAAGTCGAGGGAAGCTCCAGTGGTTGCAATGGAGAAACAAAGAGGATATTTTCATTTTGCTCTTTCCGAAGAACCAAAGAGAGAAAAAAAGAAAAAGAAAAAAAAAAAAAAAAAAAAAAAAAGAAAGCCCGTAATTAATTAAATCAAAAAGCTCAGTTGTTCTGAGAGCTGAGATTGACATCTGACATACAATGTAGAAATATTTATGTCTACTACTTTCTATTCTGGGAGGACACGAAGCCACTTTCCCACTGCTGCACTTCCATACCACTACAATGGCCATGGAGGTGGCACCGGGCAGTGAGAGCTGCCTGCCTGGGATCGGCTCTTGTGCTCCTTGTGCCATCGGGTCTGCGTGGACCCAGGAAGAACAGCATGGGTGAGGATCGAGGTGTGCAAGCAGCATCTGATGCTCATGGGAGATGGAAAAGGAAAAGCCAAAACTTGGATTCGCTCTGATGAGGCTCGGTTCCAATCCCAGCCCAACCCCGTAGCTTGCCACTAACCCCACAGGCACCAAAGCTCTGCTGGTCTCTGACTGCTGTCGCTCCATCCCTCTGGGCCGGGTTGGGATGTGCCCCTCTGCAGACCCCCGAATATTTAGATCTAAACAGCCCTTACACTGAAAGAAGTTCCAATGCCTCAGTGCAGCTGCTTGCTAAGCTCCACGTTTTAAAATACCTTTCAGTCAATAATCATCATTGCTTCAGTGATTACTGCTGGCTTCTTTACACTCAGTGGCAGAAAGCTTGGGGGGGAGTGGGAGGTTAAAAGCAATATTGCATTGTAAATCAGAGTAATCCGCTGTGTGATAAACTCAGAGAGTTGGGCTGTGAGACGCTTCCATTTTCCTTGGCCAAATTCCTTGGCACCCCATTGCTGCTCTGCAAGTGCTCAGTGCACGAAGAAGAAGGAAGAGGTGGGCACAGGGCTCATGGAGCAGCACTGAGCTCACTTCCAAAGCAGAGAGAAGAAACGCAAGTGTCAGATAGAAGAAAAGTTCATTATTGCATGTCAGGGGGAAATTAATAGAAAGGGCCACAACGGTTAAATTACATGGCTAACGCGGTCGTTCTGCACAAGACAAGCTTGCTTTAATTAAAGCACATCCTGCCCAAAAGCCCCCATTACAGCAGCCTGATCCCAACACCTGCATGTCCCCATTCCAGCACTCAGGCACTTCCCAGCCATGTTACCAATGCTTCCCAACTGCTCTCCTTCTGCACTGAGGTGCGGGTAATGCAGTGAGGGCTCTGCAGAGTGCCAGGACCGCCCGAGTGATGGCAACGCAGCAGCGCACACCCAGCATCTTGCTGACTGTCAAGAAGATTTTAAATCTTTAGTATCTGCTTGTTGTCAGGTTCTCCGCCAGTTCTCCCTGTCTGTATTTCTCATTCGGAATTAGCATTTCTCATTTGCTGCCTCAAAAGTTTAGAGAAAGCACCGAAATACCGATAAACAAAGTTCATCGCAGGGAAAATCTCTGTATGCATAACCCAGTTAATTCCTACATGGTTGTGGGATGAAATCTGAAAGGCACGTTTAAAGCGAAAGCTTTCACAGAACGAATCAGCCCTGCTGAGGCTCCTCTGTACTAATTTTAAACAAGAAATCATTAGGATTTCTGTGCCGCATTAGCATCTCTTTTATTTCGCGCTATCTGTGCTCCGCCGTTTCAACTCACTGCAGGTTGCTGTTACTTTTTTGGATACCACATCATCCTGTGTCTGCAGACAGACAGGGTTACCGGGGACTCCGATCCACATTTTTGGCCTCTGCGAAGGCTGTGAGCCAAGCATTTGTTTCCTCCAACTCCAGCTGATGGCACCGCGCACGTAAGCGCATCGCTCCCCAAAGTGCAGAGCCGAAGCCCCGTGCCACCCATGGCAGCGCTGGTGCAGCATTTGCTGCACACGAGGGAAAAAAAGATGCGTAATGCACGGATTGATTTTCAAATTACCTCAATATTTTGAAAACATTTTCACCTGCATGCTGAGAATGCTAAGAATAGGCAGGAAGGCAATTGTGCATTTGCACAGCCTCCACTGCATTCATTTATAAATTACCTCATCACTGACTGAAATTAACACTGATTCTTACAGGCAATTTCTCAATTTCCAATGCTAATTACATTTTTTTTACTTTTAAATTCTGTACCACCTGTTTTGGGCAAGACATCTTAGGCAGCGCGACCGCATTTAATCACAATTTTAATTAACCGCCCTGTAGATGTGAAAAAGAAGCAATTATAATGTAGATGAATGATGATTTTTCTGCATTAAATTGTTTTGTTTCCCTGGTATGTTGATTGTAACACAGCACACAAATACAGTAACTGTACAATTTTTTTCTATTGTAATTTAGTAATTGTTTTTGGAAAACCAGTTTGGGAATGAGTGACTTCATCTGTTTACAAATTGATTGATACTGTTAACTCACTGATTGCTGCAGCATACATTTTGTATTGCACAGCCTAGCATAAAATATAATTAGGCATGCACAGACTTTGCAGCACCATTTTGGAATCTGAAAATCAACTGTAACTGAAGTGTGTTTTCCTTGAGCATCCACATATCAGCCGGGGCTGATGATACGATAATCAGCAAACAATGGGCTTTTCCCATTCCGCCGCTTGGAGAAATCCTTGGATTTAATCTGATAGCCTCGCGGCGTAAGTTTCTCGGATTGCACTGTGCCAGGCTGGGAGCTGAGGGCTGGCGGGCCGGCCGCCTGCCCAGCTCACTCAGATCCCTATCGGCAGAAGCATGCAAGGGCTGGGGAGGGACAATGGCAGTGGGCGCTGCACAGGGCACGTGCATGCTGGGCACCCGCCGTCTCTGGGGGATAAGATCTCATTCTGAGTCATGGCTCAGATCCTCCAAGTTGGATCTATATATATATCAGGGCTCCGAGATGCTGCTGGCTGGAGGGGAGGGGACAGAGCTGAGGGGAGGTGCCACCATGGGTGGGATGGGGCACAGGGCAACGGGGACAGTGGCAGCTCTCCCCATCGCAGTCCCCTCTGCAATCAACACTAGAGCTCCCAAGCCACTAGAGTTTGCCAAGGCATGAGAAGTCATACGGTCATAGAGTCAATAAGGTTGGAAAATGCTACAGAGATCGCCTAGTGCCATCAGCCCATGTCATGTCCCATCACCACCACACCTGTCATGACCCATCACACCAATGGGACAGGAAGTACCCAGGGATGAGGTCTGGGGACACCTTTGGGATTCTTTGTCTCATCTGCTGGCCTGTTCACTTTATAAATAGTTGTTGAGAGGGAAGGACATAAAGTCTACTGTATGGTAGGTGATTTCTGCAAGGATTCAGCTATCCATACATAAAAGAGTCTATTATCTCACCGCGGAAGAGATTTACATGCGTAACTCCCATTAACTCTTATGGGACTTAGGCACGTAAATCTCTCGTGCATCTAGAGAAGAATAGACCACATAAGGTCTTGTGATCTATACTGCTAGTAGGTTTAAGTCCCTTTCATTTATAAAGCTATACAAAAATTAACCATTAAAGCTTCTCCGGTGCAAGCTGTCCCCCTACATATATCACCCAGCTCTGTTTGAAGTGCTCGATGTAAACGCACGCTGAGAAAAGGTACGGGGGAAAGCAAACCCATTCATTTCAGTTAGTAAAACTGTCATAGTTGAAAGGAAGCAGACTGAGGGCAGGTAGAAAAATTGTACAGGTTTTGCCCAGAAGATTCAATTTCAGATTTAGGCTCACGACGGCACTGTTTGGAGAAGGAATACTTTCATTTTGCTGGGCGCTCCTTCCTTCCCCCCCCCCCCCCCAACTCTCTCTTCCATCCCCACTCAGAGCCCTCGAGTGAAGCCCCGTGTCTTGTCCAGAACAACCCTGAGTGGCCAAGCGATACAAT
>NW_024962273.1:3284526-3291732 GCF_019238085.1 Lagopus leucura | reverse complement strand
GGAAGGAAATAGCGGTCCGGGGAGGGGAGCAGGGACACCTTGGAGAGGCGGGGGGGTGGGGGGGAAAGTCGGGGCTGAGCCGAGCAGAGCGGAGCGGAGCGGAGCCGGCTCTCCCCCCCGCCCTTCGCACTTCGCCCCCACCCACCCGGGGCGGCCTCACACCTCCGCCCGGGGCTGCGTTACCACAGGCGGCCCCGCCGCTCCCCGCCCGACCCCGCGGCTCTCACCGCACCGCCCCGCAGCGCGATGCCCCAGCGGCCCCGGGGGCGGACGCGGAGCCCCTCTGCGGGTGGAGAACGGGGGGGTGGGGGGGGGGGGGGGGGAGGGGCCGTTCCCTCGGGCCCGCCTCGCTGTGCCCCCTCCGATGTCACGTCGGGGCTGCCCGACCGCCGCTTTGCAGCATCGCATCTCCCGTCAGTCCCGGGCAAATTTGTCAACAATTCGCAACCGGGCTGGTAATTGCATTCCTGGAATCCGCAGCGCGAGATGTAAAGATAGGAAGCTGCCTCGACTTTCCGCTTGGAATAATCGCTCCTGCTCGTAGCGACCCGTTCGTTCCTTTCCCCGCGTCCCTCCGGACGCGCTCCCTCCTCCTCCCGTGCCTTACCCACAGCCGCTCCAGAACCATCGCTGGCCGCACCCCACTCGTGCCCCACTGCTGCGGGATGAGGCGCAGTTCCCCGCTCCCTTCTGCTCCCACACCCCCGACTCAACTTTCCATCCTGGCCCGCGCCGCTGCCGCCCAGGAATGGGACAAAGTTGAACTCCGTTGGCAGCCGGAGTGCGACTCGAGGGCAGAATTCGAGCAAAAGCTCTGATTTGCCGAATTCTGCTCTTTGATTTGTATTTGTGTGTTACTGCTACTGCTAAGGTTGTTGCCAACCTCAATTAGATCACAAATGAGATCAGTTTAATTCAACTCCCAAACTGTGACCTGACCATGGTCTGAAAGTATTCAAAAACGCGTTTTAAGCCTTCCTTTGATTTCAAAAGGAATACTGCATGCTTGGTCATTCATACAAATAACATAAAACGTAATTATGGGATGATTTGGCAGATGACATTCCTGCCAAACGCCGCTCCATGCCAGACGCTGTAATGCTATGGCTGCTGTCCTGGTGGCTGAGAGCAGCCCCAGTGCAGGGCGGGAGCCATGGGGTGGAGGTGCTGGGATGGCTTTGGGGAGGCAGAGCATGGAGCCCCCAGCCTGAAACTGCTGCATCACTTCGGGGGGGAGCGCGGATGCGCTGTCGGATCACCGGGAGGCTGTGACAAAGGGAGCTTGCAGCTCGACACACGGGTAACAACATAGCAAACACCTTTAATTCTGTCATGTCTCATACCCTTTGCTTTCTCACACGTTCATGGCTGCTCTAACATCGACACCTACACTTAAAAAAAAAATCGACAAAAAAAACCCTCGACAACAAAAATCTTGAAATGAAGCAGTCTTATTCTATAGTCATGAAGAAAAAAAGAAAGAAAGAAACACCTGGAAAGTTATGCTCAGTGAAAATAACCAACTTCCGAGCTTCTTCTCCAAGCAGCTCAGAGCAGAGCAGCCTTCTCCAGGCAGAGCACCCTGCAGAGAGCTGCCCCCCAGCAGCCCTGAGACATGCCAATGGGTTTGCCCTTGGGACTTCTCCTCTGCCTGGCTGCTGGAGAAGGGATCCTGCAGGGATTCTCCCTTAGCAGAGCTTTTGGAGTCTGATGTGGATGTTACAGGTGTGAGGGCACATAGCTATAGATACATAGAGATATACGTAGGCACATAGAGATACATAGGTATATGGATATACATAGGTATACATAGGGTGAGTGTGTGTGCAGCTCCTAAGCGATGAAGGTCACTTTGTGGCAGTGTCTCATAGCTCTTCCCAACCCTTTAGCTGACCCCAAAAGCTCACCTACACAGAGGTGGGATGAGTTCAGCAGTGCCACCTCCTCTCCCCACCTGCCCTATGCTTGTGGCACACGAAGGGTTAACACGTGGTGGACTCCCGGGTAGGTTAATATCACAGCTGCCTGGTAAAGCATTACCCAGCACCTCGCTCCACAAAAGCCTGCTTTTGCAAACAGACTCCTACTTTTCCCCAAGTGTCCAAAGGTGTTTACCGAAGTAAATCTGCCTAAATCCTCCATCGCTTGGGTCATGGGGGTGGTTAGGAGGGTGGAAGGTGTAGAGATAATCTCTTTTTGTAAATTCTATAAATCTTCTGGAGAAGGAAGGGGGAAAAAAAAAAAAAAATCAGGAATCTGTGTCACATGCTTCTGTTCAACCGGGAACATCTCGGGGAGTGCAATCCTTATGGGTGAGATCTGCCATGGAGCGACGGGGAAACGCGACATCCCACTGCCTGCATTGCACAGCCCTGCCCTCCCCAAGTGCCTTTAGCACATTTAATCTATTGGAGGGGGTCAAGGGGAGAATCGAACCAAAACTGTGAGGGTCTTAAAAAGTGGTTTCTGGATGCAAACGCCAATTTGGTCGGCAGGAGATAGCGGAGCTGCAAAGTTGTCACTTGAGATCTCCGCGCTGCTCCGGTTCTTCCAAAACCAGCACTGCGTATTACTTTGTGCATATTGCAAATAGAGGCAAACAACACAGGAAATTTTGACAGCTCTGCCTGAAAGGGCTTAAATACTTCTCAGTAAGCAGGATCCGGTTATAAATAAACCTCCTCTTGGTGAGAAAAGTGGCTGCGACCAAAGACCTCGCCATTTTTTTTCTTTTTTTCTTTTTTTTTTTCCCCCCCAGAACTGTCTTACTAAAAGCGCTGAAGAGCTTCAGAAGAACAAACAAACAGACAAATCTGGGGAGGGGGGGGGGCGACCGGAAAGTGCCCATGGACGTGACTGGGGGAAGCCACGAGGGAGACGGGCTGGAGAAAGTTCCACCGATCCGCCTTCCTCCTCTCCTCCTCCTCCTGCGGCCGCGGAGCCGCTGCTTTTCCCCGTGCCCGAGGATCCCAGCCCGCAGCATCCTCACAGGGAAGGGGGAAAAGCGACGGAGCTCCCCCCAAAAATGAGGGAAAAGGGCGATTTCTCGGCACCGAGCTGCTCGCCGGGGGTGGCCGAGATCGCCTGGCCCCCCGCTCCCCAAGGTCACGGTGAGTAAACAATAATAGTAATTAAAACAAAATAATAGGCAGCAGTCAAGAGCTGAGAGTACACACACCTGACCCTAAGTATAACAGACTTCTCCGAGTAGAATTTGATCCCTCTCTGACACTTTCTACCTCAAGTGTTAGAGCGAGTGGCCATGAATAGTACAGGCATGCCATCTTGTAACACTATCTGCCTGTCAGAAGAGCCAAGGCTGGGTAGAGCAGGATCTATATAAGGCTTGTAACTAGGGGAAGCCCAACAAACAGCTACAAACACCTAAGTTATTTTACTCAGCCTCCACCCTTCTGCTTTTTCCCCCCTCTTCTCACTCTCTTTTTTTTTTCTTTTCATCTTGGCTTTCTGTTGCAGAATGCAAATGTAGCCTGCCGGCGGTGAATGGGCTGAATTGTGATTAAGAAGAAGAAGAGCTCCTTTCTTTGTTCTCCCCTCAGGGGATGTTTACTGGGAGAGACACAGCGGATCAGATATGAAAGGCATTCAGGTCAGCATTGATGTGAGCGAAAGTGAAATCATACCTAAGGCATTCAAAAGACCGCCGTGTCAGGGGTTCAGCTAACGGTGCATCTACTGTGTGTGTCTTCCCTGTTAGGCACAAAAAAAAGAAAGAAAAAAAGAAAAAGAAAAAAAAAAAACCTTTCCACAAACAGGCTTTTTATTATTATTTTTAAATTACAACAAAAATTATAGGGAGAGGAGGAAAACAGAACACCAACTTTTCCTTTGCTTGTGCCTCCCGAGCAGGAGCCACTTGGTGCTCCGTCCCTGACAGAGCGGGCACGGAACGGGTCCACATGCATTCATTGCAGCTCTTGGGATCAGAGTCATTTTTAGGGGGAAATGCACTCATCTGGAATGCGCACAGTTGTATTTAGGTGCCCTGACTGTGTGCGTGCACACGGGCACCCTCTCCACGCACACAGAGGTGTGCGCGCACGCATGGCTACATCCACCAGACATGGCTCTCCATAAGCTGCGAGGCTTACTTCTGCCATGCAACACACGGGCAATAATCATCCCTCACCTCCCTCCTTCTACGATAAAGCAGCGTGGCACATCGCAGCAGCACACAGCACACCTCCCCGAGTGATCTCCTATTGACTTTGGAACTCCCAGGAACACTTTGCAGAGCTCTCGCAGCCCACAAGGCCGGCGACGCAGCGCGCGAAGTTGGTGCACAGCTATGGAAGTTACACCGCCTCGAGGAGGAGAGGCTTTGTCCTTTTATTTTCATTAAACTTGCTTGATCAAGGAATAGCTGCACCTTCCTTCCTTCCTTCCTTCCTTCCTTCCCTTATTTATACATCTATATATTTTTGAGTGCGTGCTCCTCACAGCCTAAATATCCCCTCCATAGACTTTCCAAGCAGCTAGCTGACGCTGCTGGCATAAACACAGGCACGTGAATATATAGAAAGAAATCACAAACTGCAGCTAAGCATACAGAGTTAGGAGGTGGCTGCACTCGTGGAAAATGAAAACCACTCAACAGCAAAAACAAAAAAACAATGAAAAGGCTGAAAAATTCAGCAGCGGCAAGCATCTCCTCTGCTCTGGATTTGTTTACACCTTCAGAGCCTTAGTTAAAATATATGGCTTGTCTAATGCTCACATCTGCTTTAATGGTGACGTTTAATTCTAAGATATTTTCAACTAGTGTTTCTGCAGCGCGGATTTCTCTCCTTTTTCTCCTTACTCTAAAAAGACAACTAAAGAGCAATCAAAAAGGTGTCTGACTTGGCCATTCAGACAATTGCACCCTTGTGGGAATGCTGGAATGAATGGTACAGTGGACACCCCAGCACTATTGACGTTATAAACATGTAAATGAAACACATTAGGGCAGACAATCAATTGTCTGTGAGCACTGCAAACCTGCACTCCCTTTCTGTGTGACAGGCACAAAATAGTGTCTACCTTGGGAAGCCATGGTCTTGGGGGAAAAAAAAAAGGACAAAGAGTTCTCTTTCACAGAGGAGAAAATGCACCTTAAAAGCACTGGGATAATGCAGATGCCAAAAAGTGTTGTGAGGCAAAGAATTTCCTATTTCTTGGGATGAATGTGGGGCTGCTGTAAAAGGATCAACACCCTTCTTCCCACTCTAAAGGGACACACATTTTTCTTGGGGGACATTACCAGCCTGTCCTGAGAGCTCTCATCTCCATCTCCCTGATATTTCCCCTCCTTGGGCAGCTGGCTTTATAGTTATCAATAATTAACTTGTAATTGTTTCCTTCTTTCTTTCTTTTTTTTTTTTTTTTTTTTTTTTTCTTTTTTTTTTTTTTTCCCTTCCCTTTCTTAATTTTCAGATCCGTCTTTTCCCCGGCACCAAACGTATTTTCTTACAGCAACCAGAAATTCCCCCAAAAGTTTCCTGGTGAAGCGTGTGCACACAACTCAGCAAGCACGGAATGGTCGTGAATGGCAAAAACCAGACAGTCGTCTCCAAATCCACCGCTTTCCTCCAAATTCACCATCAAACAAACAGCTGAGCCCTGGCACGGCACACAGCCCTGCCACAGCTCGCTCCCATGGATCCGCACAGAGGAACCCAACCGACACCCCTCACTCCCCAGTCGCTCTCATGGACCTCATCCATTTGTAATACCTATTTCCAGGTGCTTTCCTCGAGGTCGCACGTTTTTCTCCCACCCGAGCAGCCGCTCTGGTAGCAATCTGCTCGCAACGGATTCGCAGCGCTGCAGAGGAACCCGGGTACAGGAGTGCTCCCAGATGCCCACCCCAGCGTGTGCCACCTGCATGTCACCCATCACAACCCCCTGCTCACCCCACAACCCTATCGGGTGCCCTCAAACTTCCCCATGCAGGGCAGAGCCTCACTTTCCACCACAAACAAGCTGCTTTCTGCTCTCGTTCGAGTAGGAAGCGAAGGTTTTCCCCCCTTTCCCAGCAGAGAGGAAGGGTGGGTGGGAGCCTTTTTGGTGAGGGCTCTGAGCGAGTGTAATCGTGTTTGGGCTGCGCTTCCCCTCGGATCAGGCGCCCTGAAAGAATTGAACTTTCTCTCTTTTCTTTACAACTGGAAGCGAGATGGCAATGGAATCAAAGGGAGCTGTTTGCTGAAAGTTTGGAGGAAATCAGGGCCAACTTTTTCCTTTCCCCCACCCCCATTTTCCTCGGGATTTGATTTTATTTTATTTTAGCCGGGGCCGGAGGAGGGAGGGGGGGGGGAAGGGGGGTGGAACAAAGCAGCCCCGCTAAGGAGGAGGGAGCGGAGCCGCTCAACGCCCGGGGCCCGCGGACGGCGGGGGCCGCTCCGCACCGCTCCGCACCTCTCCGCGCAGCCCCACCTCTACGGGGCGCCCGTGAGGTGCGGGGCAGAAAGGGGCTCTCTGCCTTCCTCCTCCTCCTCCATCTCCACCCGTGCCCCCTCCTCCTCCTCCTTCTCCTCCTCCTCCTCCTCCTCCTCGTCCCGTGCCGCTACTTCTCCCGAGTGAAAGTGCTACGAAGTGAGTCAGGCGCCGGCAATCATCTGACCGAACTTCCCGCAGCCCCGCCGCATTCCTAGGCTCTCCTCTCCGCGTACCCCAGCCCCGCTTTGGGTTCCTTTTCCTTCCGCAGGACTCCACTTCCCAAAACCTCTGCCGCTCCCCCTCTGCCCCGAGCCGCAGCTCAGCCGCACCGCTCCGCATCCCTTCCCCAGCCCCGCACACACGCGCGCACCGGGCGCACGCCGCGCTGAGCCATTAGTTGCCTTATTCTGATGTGTCCTCCCCCCTCCCCCCCCCTCCCCCCCCCCCCCCACACACATCATTTCTATGTGATTGCACTCCCACTGCTCCGGCTTCCCCGATGGCCATCTCTCTCTCTCTCTCTCTCTCTCTATTTTTTTTTTGGTGGGTTTTTAATTTGAGTTGGGTTCTGCCTCGTTTCTAAGGAATTTCGGGCTGATTTCGATAAGCATCACCGTTTGGAGTGTTATCAGCAAAGACACGAGCTCAGAAGTGACATCTTTTCCACGAATCCGGGAAAGGAGAAAAATCCACTCAGGCCAGATAAATCCTGGGCTATTCCCCACGGGAAAGGCTCTGGGCATGTGCTTGTCGAGAAAGAGAAAATGG
>NW_024962273.1:3278919-3284426 GCF_019238085.1 Lagopus leucura | reverse complement strand
CCCCCCCCCCCCCCCCCCCCCCCCCCCCCCCAAAATAAAACCAAATCCCGCCGAAAATGGGGGTGGGGGAGGAAGAAAAAAAAAAAAGAGGAAGAAAAATAAAGGAAAAATGGGAATAAACCAACACAGCCTGTCTCGCCTACCTGCTTCCCAGACCTGGGGCATTTCCCACTCAGAAATAAATGGAAGGACCGAAGGACGGAGCACAAAGAGGACAGAAGGGACAGACAAAGAGGGGAGCATTGCCCTGCCTGGGCCGGGCACACTGCAGGAACAGCCTCAGTTCTCGCAGTGCCCGAAGCTTGGGTTAAAGTTGGCGGAAGCTTTCAGCCTTCTAAAGAACGAGGAAAGTTTGGGCTCACGACTTTGGGGAGAAGAGAGAAACATCTCGGACGGAAAAGAGGGCCGTGATGTCCCGGGCCGTTGTCCCCAATGAGGGGTGCGGGGACCCAACGGGGCCGTCCGCTTCTCCGCGTCCGTTTCGCGTCTCGGCTCCCGTTGGGGAAGCGGGGAAGGCACGGGCGCATCCCTCTGCTCTGAGCATGTGATGGGTTTAACACGCTAAAGTAATAATCTCGTGTTAAAAAGCGAGGAGGGGAAGGAAGCGGAATAAACCCCCCATCAAACACTCAGAATATTCTTTAGTGCGAAAGAGCACTTCTGGATGCGTCGCTTGAAATCTCGCTCTCTTTTTTCTCTCCAAAAAATGACTGTTTAACATAAGAAAAAAGGCTACTTGACACAAAGCTTTTGTTATCCAGTTGATCAGCAACGTGCTTTAGCTACTTGTAAGGGGAAAAAAGCCCCACAACAGACATTGATTTCAGAAAATCAATAACCAACATTTAATAAAAAGAACAGAGGAAACACAAGAGAGGAGAGGGAAACATTACGTGTAATTTTAATGTCTCCTAAATTACCCAGAGATGAGGGGAAGGGGAGGTCTCCTCTGCGAGGACCACCTTAAATAATGACAGACACGAGAGGAAAGGGTGGCGGCGGAGGGGGGAGACTTTAAAAAAAGATAACAGGGAGCGGATCCTTGGGAAGCCGCTCGGAATATATTATTTTAGTTGGCTTCTCTTTTTTTTTTTTTTTTTTTTTTTTTTTTTTTTTTTTTTTTTTTTTTTTGTAATACTAAGCCAAGCAAATAGATCAAAGACAACACAAAGGGAAAAGCCAGTGTAACACAGCGAACAGTTTCTGACTAAAATTCCTCTATCACTCCCCCATATGGCTCGACGCCTCCACCACAACAAGAAAAAGACACACACACACACACGCACGCACACACACTCACAACCTCGAGAGAGGGAAGGGAAGGCGAGGGGAAGGGGGAGGAAGGATCATTTGTTTCTAATCAACATTCTCTCGTCTTTGTTTTGGGGTTGTTGTTGTTGTTGTTGTTGTTGCCCCCCCCCCCCCCCCCCTCCCTCCGACCCCCCCTCCCGCCCCCACCTCCGCACTCGGGGCGAAGTCGCTGAGATCGGAGCGAACGGGTTCAGGTTCAGCAGTGCCTCCTCGGAAGGAGGAAAGTTGGTGGGAGAGGGGCCGGGGGGTGCGGCCGGGATGGGGGGGGAATAGGAAGAAGTCGGGGGGTTCGGGCCGAGGGAGACCCGAAAGGGAAGCCGAACGGGGCAGCGCGTCCCGCTGAGCCCGGCCCTGCGCGGCCGCGGAGTGCGGGGAGAGGGTAACCCCGGGCACTCAGCTCGAGGGGGCTATTAATTATTAGGGTGGAGGAAGTTTCATTTTCGAGTCTCTAACAATAATTTAAAAAAAAAAAAAAAAGAAAGAAAAAAGAAAGAAAAAAGAAAGAAAGAAAGAAAAATAAAAGAAGCAGAGAGGCGCTAACTCGGTGCCTCGGGATTCTCACGCTGCCGCTTTTTCCCATGGCCGGCAGCTGCCCGGCCGCCCCCCGCCCCCCGCTCCGCACCCTCCGTCGCACGGCCCCGACCGCTCCCGGCCCCGCGGGCCTCCTCCTCCCGGCCGCGCTCCTCCGCCGCGTTCCGCACCCGCGCGACAAAGTTTGGGGAGCGGCTCCGCGGGCAGCTCCGCTCCGTTCCGCGCTCCCCCCACCCCTCTCCCCGCTCTCCCCCCTCAGCCTCCGGCCCCGCAGCCTCTCCGCGGGCCGCGCAGCTTCCGCGGGACGCTCCGCGCGGGGCCGGAGCCGCAGCAGCGCGCCGAGCGCCGGCCTCCCCCCGCCGCCGGCCGGGAAAAAAAAAAGTTTGCTCGGGGGGGGCCGCTTACCGTTTTTCCTCCGGGGGTTGGCTTGTTTTCGCCTCTTACACCTGGGGCCATCCGCCATGATCTGCTGCTTCATTGATAAGAGTGGATCAGATGGCAGTTCGCATGGACTCGACTCCCTGATTCAGCAGCACGCAGACTCTATGTAACAACCAAACACAGCGACAATGTGGGCATTGGTATATCCCATTTAAACGCAGGGCGCCAACGGGGACCCGAATTTGCACCCGAAAAAGAACCCATCCACGCACACGGCGACGCTTTGCCGTGCTGGGGGAGGTGGGACACGGAGCTGCGCGTTCCCCCCCTCTCTCCCAGCCGGGCGGCTCCGCTCCGCGCCCGCTTTAGGGATCGCGGTGCGCGCTGCGCGCTCCGTGCGCGTGTTTGTGTGTGCGTGTGTGTGTGTGTGTGTGTGTGTGCGCTGCCGGGGGGGTGCGCGCGGGGATGCGTGTGCGTGTGTTGCACCAGCAAGGCAGATCGGAGGGAGACAAGAATTACATCTCCAGTGAGTCATAACTCATGACCGTATGAGGGAATGCGCGGCTTTTACAGTAGGCTGCTTGACTCAATGCTAGGCGGACCGCTTCCTCCGAAAAGTACTTTAATGTGACATTAGAACTTGCTCGCTATCCCTCTCCCCTCCTGCCGCCGCTTCTGTTATTTTTTTCTCTCCAAGTGCACTCCGGCGAAGTGATAGGAGCGAGGGAAACATGGCTCTCCCCGTCCTTCTGGGGCAGAGCGCAGCGCCGAGCTCCCCTCCCCCTAGCAGTGTAATTATAAACCTCTGTCACCTTTTTAGTCACTTTGACAATATTCAGGGTTTCCCCTGCCCCTCGCTTAAACAAAGCTTCAGAGTGACATTTTTTTTCTCTCTCTCTCCCCCCCCCCCCCCTCCACCCACCCACCCTCAGAAAAGAAACAGAAATCAAAACCACCGCTGTCAGAGTTTTCAGCTCGCGGTGTTGTTTTCTTTCTTTTCTTTTTTTCTTTTTTTCTTTCTTTCTTTTCTTTTTTTTTTTTTAACTTGTAAACTTTGGGACCCAGAGTTGCGTGCTGAGCCCTATCTGTCACAGCGGCATTTGGTTCTGCCATCCCGCTGCCGAGGCTCGGTCCGCCCCGCAGAAGATGCTGTAGCTTTAAAGATGCTTTGACTCGAGGATTAGTTTAAACAGGGGCTATAAAAGATGTAACAGATGCAAACTGTAAAACAAGGGCAATTAACCCTTGCTCTCCTGAGCAGGATCCCCTCTCGCCTTCTCATCTATTGTCTTCCCCAACACTGGGACTTTTACATTATTATTTTTTTTTTAATCATTCCTTGACTGAACGCTTTTTCTTTTTTTCTTCCAGCCAAGTGTTTTCTTTTTCCTTTAATTATTATTATTTTTATTTCTATTTTTTTTTTTCCCTCCCTCGTGTCTTTTCACTCTGCTGGCTCTTCCCAGCAGGGCTGAGCTGAGCAGCGTGTTGCTGCTGCTTCTTCCTCCTTGCCTCAACTCTTCCCAACCCTCTGCGGTCCCCAAACCCTCGTGTCCCGAGCAGGTAAAGGGACGGCGATCTCCATATAGTGCCCGTGCGGGGTCAGCGTGGTTCCTCACGCTCTATGAGAAAGATTCCGCTTGGGCAAGGAGAGAAATCACCCTGTGAATGGATGAGGCTGAGAAATGTGCTCCAAACTTTAATATTTGCTGCTAACCCCGCTGCTGGAGGGGCAATGCTGGCATCCCCCTGCAGAGCTGCAGCAGTGCGAGGACAGGGACCGAGCGGGCTCCGAGCCTGCCTCGGCAATTGGCGTTTACATGCAAAACGAGCAGGGTTGAATTGTTTTAAATGCATTTCACTGCCTCTCCTGCTCCTCAGCCTGTCCCCAAAAGTTGTCCATGATTTGAAACCCGCACATCTCGACAACACTTTCCTTCCCAGAGGAGTGCCTCGCATTTTATTTCTATTTATTTATTATTTTATTATTTTTTCAATGCTTTTTGGTCAACGACTTTTAAGTTCCAGTCACTACTTTCACTTCTTGCTTTAGGATCCCAGAAACTAAGGTGCTACTTCACCCAGCTCCGCGAAATAAAAGAAAGAAATGAAAGCGAGCAAGCAGACAAAACAGCAAACTTTCTGTTTGGGGAAACACATCCTCGCCCGGCCGGGCTGCAGCACGAACAGGTATACAGCAACTTTGAGGCTAAGCTACGAATAAAAGAGCAAAGGCTACCCAAAGAGAGGCAGAGAAATGGAGATATTTGAATGCAGGAAGGCGATGCTCCTTCCTGGCACTCAAACTTTTGGAGCTGATGTGCAAAAGCCACCTCCTGTACCTGGCTGACAGGTAATGGGGTGGGGGGGCTCAGCCCCGAACCCCCAACCCGCTCGTCCTTCTTTGGAGCTGCACCCGAACGCCTTCGGGTCTGAGTGGAAAAAGGGAGAATTTCTCCCCAAATAGGAAGAAGCCAGAAAGAGAGCAAAAGGCTGAAAATAAAAAATAAAAATAATACCGAAATTAAATGAGCCCGCTGGAGCTTGAGGTGGTGTGAGGAAAAAAAAAAAAAAAAAAAAAAAAAAGAAGGGGAGGGAAAAAAAAAAAATAATATTAAAAAGGAATGAAAATGGAATTAAATTCTGAACCTACCTGCGAAGTCTTGTTTGTAGTTTTGGCCAGAAATGGTGAGAAGAAAAAGCATGAAGAAGCCGCGAAGTGGAGGAGAAAAGGTGAAGGGAGATGCAGCTCCTGGAGAAATTGTAAAAGCCTCGCAAAGAGTTGTCGGAAGGACCGTTATTCCTGCTGGGCAGGTTAGGACTGATCTCTTTCTGCCACTCCAGGAAACACAAACCTGGGGACGGACTGACGTGTTACGCCTCTTCTAATGACATTTTTTTCTTTTTCTTTTCTGTAGGAGCGAGAGGAGAGACCCTGAAACACACGCCACCTATCTTTGTGGGGAGGGATAATTGAAGAGCACCAAACGTGAGCATCATGTGGAAACGTGATCGCCAAGTTTCTCTCTGGGAAAGGATCTGGGATAGATTATACCTTGAAGTCTCCGCGAACGCTTTAGCGGCAGAAATGCAATTCCACCTCCTCCCGCCCGCCCCCCGCCCCGCTCCCGCCCCCCGCCCCGCTCCGCTCCGCGCCGCTCCGCGGACCCCTCCGGCCCCGCAGCTCTCCTTTCCCGCGGGCCGCAGCCCGGACCCCCCCCCCTCCTCCTCCCCCCCTTTCCCTTTCGGCTGCAGTTTTACCCCAGGGGGCTGCAGCTTTTACC
>NW_024962273.1:3161381-3278174 GCF_019238085.1 Lagopus leucura | reverse complement strand
AAAAAAAAAGAAAGAAAAAGCCCAGACTCCACCTTTGCGCTGAAGGGATTGGTTATGCAAATATGGAAGGGGTTTCCTGGCAAATACAGCTTTCTACTGTATGGTTAATTAAATCATCACTCAAAAGCCTTCCAATGTGACGCTTCTGTCGTAATCCAATCAGGTTACGTAGGTCCTAAACAAGAAAGATATTTTCCACATCTGGAAGTCAGCAATTTAGCAAGTACTGCACATTATTAACCAATTCAGAGCCCGCTTCCCAGGGGGATTTTTTTTTTTTTTTTTTTAAGTTTAAGTGTTCTTAACCAATGCTCTGCTGTTTTGCTAATCAAAAAGCTGGTTTACACTGCGCGTAATTGAGAACTAATACAGAAGTAAGTCAAGGCAGCCGAGCTGGGGATGCTGAGCGCTTATCTGCATTGGAGCTGATACGGCGCAGCTCGAGCCGCTCTGCCCGGCTCCCAGCACAACCCACGGCCCTTCCTGCCTCCAAAAGAGCTCGAAACCATCTCGGTGCGAAGATAAACTTCGCATCTCGAGCACCCGTGTGATCCTTTCTGAAGGTAACCGTGCAGCCACCCAAAGGGCTGCATTAGGGAGCTGCGGAACAGTTCCCTGCTGTGACAGAGTTAAATCTATTACAGCACTTCTTCTCTTTTTTCTTTCTTTTTTTCTTTTTTTTTTTTTTATTCCCCTCCTCGGGAAAACCGAAACAAATGGTACACTGATCCGACACTATTCTTTTACTTACATTAAGCTAAGATAAACTGCTCTTGAACTGTGCATTGAATGTGTGCCTACAGCAAGAGCTGCAACGCCAGCAATAGTCACTTGCAATTGCACTCAAAAATGGTCCCGATCAGAGAACACCTTTCTGATGATTAAATACTGCGAGGGAAGGAAGGGACCCCCCGAACCCGGCAACGTGTCTTTACAGCTCATCGCTCCCACAAAAACGTGATGGCAATTTTTCATCTGTTAATAAAACCTGCCCTGCGAGCTGCAGGCAGGAGCCGGTGTCCTCGTGTGCTCCAGATCTGGGGGAAAAGGGAGAGGATTTGGGGGAAAGGGGAGAGGAAGCGCACCGGGGAGGGGCTGGAAGGGACACCGCCGGCACAGGGAGCCCACAGCCGGAGGGGCTTTGAAGGGAAACAGACACAAATCCCGCTCAGTGCGTCCCCCGGGCGCAGGTCCGTGCGCGGCAGGCGGGGAAGCGCGCAGCTTGCTCTCTGCCTGCGCCCGATTTGCGCCCGATTTGCGCGGGCAGCCCCTGCCGACCCCGCGCTATGGGATGAGGATGCGGGAAACAGCGGCTCGAAGCCAGCCCGGCTCCTACCTCCGAGTCCCGCAGCTGTGCAGGGGTGGGAAGAGGGTTTTTACTTTATTGTTATCATTATCAACATTTATTTTTTTTTTTCCCCCTTGGTCTGAGTTATTTTAGCTCTGTTAAAAGTTTTGTTGCCGTCTTCAGTAAATGGCACCGTTATTTTCTTGCAGGTTTCATCACTTGTCCGTGCCCAAATGTACCTGTAGATATATGCACACACACACACATACACACACACACAAAGTGATCTCTTAATGAAATATATAGCACAGTGAGAATATCCTGAAATCAGATTCAAGTATTATTAATTTGAATTAGGTCCTCTCAGATCCAGAAGACACTGCCTATAAATCAAGGGCAGTCTGGCAATTCCTTAAAGAGCTAAACTGAATTTAGATGCATATGATAAAAAGAAAGAAAAAGAAAAAAGTGAATGCTAATTACCGGCTTGCCCAATTTCCTCTTAACCATGTTTTATATAAGAAAAACAAAAACAAACTCACACAAAAAAGCGAGCTCTCAAAATAAATTAATCCCATTACAAATGCTTTACATATTATTCATACGTTTCCAGATTACAAAATGGGAGGATGAGCGGCAGATTAAGAGAAGCTGTAGCCTAACCTGCAATGAGAGGGAGTGCCATCGACGTATCGTCATTAAAACATATATCTGCAGCTACACTGAAAAAGCAACCCTCAGCCCATGCGATGATGCTCACGGGCTTTAAGGAACATGTTGGCATTGGCAGATAATCCCTATTTGTAATTTTTGCAGCCTGTTCTCCAGCCCTCAATCTCACAGCCCAGCAGGGCTGCATCTGAGTGACAAACGGCCCAAGCTTTGCAGGGGAAGGGGGGTGATGGGGGGGAGAGAAGGGGAGGCACAACACCTTACCTTATCAATGCTATTTTAACATGATCTATGGGAGGGTTGTTTTATTTTAATTTTTAGGCACTGGACATAAACATTTAGCAATTAGCTAAGCCCTTCTGAGATGGAATTTAACCTTAATCCAGGCGATGATTTCCTGCCCTGCACTGAACTAATAATGGGAGTGCAGCTCCTTGAGGATATGGAAATAATGACAACCTATAGCTCTGCCTCAATTGGGGTGGTGCTGGCAGCCCAGCTCGCAGCCTCTTCCCGTTCTCAGTGTGCTCAGCATTCCCCTTCACGGCTTCTGCCTCACTCCTTTTCTAGCTTAAAAGATGTGACCCTCTCCAAGTCCATCCACTTAAAAACAAAAACCTCAATATATCCACACAGCCCACGGCTGTCTCTCTGCCTAAGACACCCGGTGTTGTGGCACAGGGACAGTTTTAAGGGCAATTTCCTGGGCGTGAGTTTTCCCCTTTTTCCTCATGTTTTCCTGCATGTCCCGACCACACCATGATGGGCGATGCTTCCTCCTCATCCTCATGAGCTTTTCTTTGCCCACGTCACCACCACACATAGAGGTGACCCCTGTGTGCCCGTATGGGGCATCTGATGTGACAAAGTGTTGAACAGGGAGAGAGACCCCAAGCACAGGGTGAGGGGAAGCCTCCAAAGGGGGACGTGTGGCTTAGGCCTATTGCGGCCATCATGGACTGCACAGGCCCGAGGGCTTGGTGAGGGGACAACCTGCAGCTTTATTTGGATTTTTGGATATGTATTTATTTGGATTTGCTCCTTTCTTCTCCAGCAAAGCACAAGGACACACAGCGAGAAGCACGTTTTCTCACTCATGCTGTCACATCCTTGGGGAGAAGGAAAAGAAGGGGGTGGGGGGACAGCATCTTTCCCACAGCAGGGCTGCAGGCACTGCGCCAGGGGAACCAGGGCCTCGGGGGGTCTGGCTGCCTTCATGCACAGCTCCCTGCTGTAGGAGCTGCCCTCACTTTGGGAAATAAGTATATTTTACTTCTTCTTTTTTTTTTTTTTTTCTTTTAAATGAAAATGACCAAAAACCAACAGGAGGGATTATTTTCTGCAGCCACCTGTGGGTAGGGCAGGCCTGGAATGATTTTCCTATACGGTGAATGCCCTGTGTGGCCCCAAGGCGCTGGTGGATGATTTTCCTCCTTACAGGTGTCTCTGTACAAAGATTTAAAGAGCAAAGCCTTTTTTTTTCTTTTTTTTTTCTTCTTTTTTTCTCATTTCCTCATGGAGGGGAGGATATAGAGGAGAGGAAGGGTCAGGGAACGACTCTCCTTCTCCCCCTCCCCCCCCCCCGCTGATGAGGTATTTGGGAAGAAACCTTTTTGAATCAACATTCCCAAAGTTTTCAAGTTCCTCTGTGGAAAACCCATGTAGGGATAGGATGCGAGCCAAAAGCAAAGGAAAAGATTGTCTGGCTTTAATTTATCTATCCCTGGGCATTTCTAACAAGCAGATCACTGTAATATTTAATCTCGTGTGAGTCCCTGCATGTTAAAAGTGAATCTCATATGTTTTTGTTAATTTTGTCATTTATAAAGTCACTCCTGACGGCCTGGAGCTGCTCAGCTCCTGTCTACAACACACATCTCTGCTTCTGGGCTGGGGTAACAGCATGTCTGGGACCTGAGCTGCTTCTCACATTGGGCAGTGAGGAGGGAGCGGACTGGGGGGGGGGTAAGGATGCTCACCCTGCTCACCCTTTCCCCTCCTGGATCGATGCTGAACTTTGGGCACATTTCTTGGCTCAGTTGTCAGTTATTAAAATTCGCTGCTCACTTTTGTTTACAGTTGGTTATTTACTTTGTTGAATTTTTAAAAACTTGTTAGAATGCAATTGAACACAGATTCAACAGTATTTAAGCTTGAAAAATAAAGATGCATTAGAAAGATGCCTATTATGCTTCAGAATTATTAATTGACATTTTTATGATGAATAATTAATCATTTGAATAATTTTCCTATCTCTGATCTGAACACATATTTGCATATCTAATGTCTGATTTTAAATGTGGTTTCTTTAGTTGCATTCTCCCAGGACAAAGACATGAAGTAAGTAACATCCTAATGTAAAACTTTTTTTTTTTTTCCTTTGCAGTTGTAAAAGTATGTTTATTGGAACGTAAGTTTGTGTCTAGTTATGAAGCTATTAATAATCCATGCATGGCATATATGCATTAATAAGACTGCATATCTTTCGGATGTAAGTACATTTAGGCCCCATTTTCTTAAACACAGTGGTAAAACCTCCAGAAATACCCATACATTGCTTACAGTCGTGCAGGGTTAACCTAGGAAACCATAAAGAAATATCTCAGACAAGCAGCACGCCTCTCTCGCTTAAATGACACAAAGTGAGAAGACCAAAAGTTGTTTCATTTTGAGGTGCTTAAAATATCAAGAACTTTTCATATTCCCTTCTGCTGTTTCAAGTGTCCTCCCAGCATTGGCTTGCTGTGTTTTAATACGTTGAAATAGTAATTCTCAACCCCCAGCTCACAGAGCAAGAACACAAGTGGCACAGCAGTTGCAAGCTGGTCAGCAGATAGGTGCAAGAGGCGGTGCCCGTTGTGCAACCCACTCAGTTCAGTTGGTGCAAGCACAGCTCAGCCACATGGGGAACAGAAAGGAGGAAGGGGCAGCTGGACAAAACTGTAACCAGAAAGGTATATAAAAGAAAGCAAGCAAAACAAGAAATTCAAGGAGTAGCCTCTGCTCCTTTGCCTTAGAGCCCTGGTTAATTACTGCAGTCGTACTGCCAGCCTGGCACCCACAGGGTTTCACTAGGAACTGCCTTCACTTATGTCAGCTCTGAATTAGATTCATAAAGAAATGAAATCTTTCATGAACTTATACTCAGTGGCACATTTAGGCATACAGGGATCCCAGATATTCTGTGCATGGGCTATTGGCTCTTGTTGTCGTGCTTATGAACCGCAGCAATAGATGCTCTGGAAACACCTCAAATGGATGCAGCACTATTAAAGATTAAAGAAAAGGAGATTAAAGAAATTACACTGAAATAGAGGCACAAGTTCTGGAATGCAATGCACGGCAGTGTTTCAATTTGTTTAGTGCCCTTTCTATTGGGAAGATAGCGCATGTGAAATGAAAAATTAAAATAAAAACTTCAAATCCCTTTTCTCATTCGCAGTGGGTAGTAAAAAAATTGACCAAGAAATATGTATACGTATATATTTTTATGGTGAAAGTATATTATATAGACTATGGTAATCTAGTGGGCAATATCTGACAGACAGAGACTGTATAAAGAAACCGTGAAATGTAGTTCTCAGAAGAGGCTGAAGTTGGATGAATAGGATGTTTAACAGTTGCATACGCTCGGTGATAACAGATTTTTATATTGTATTTTTTTTAATTGCTGAGGGCTTTGAGTTTGTAAAAGCAGAACGGTAAATGCCTTGCAGCGTGGAGGGCTCAGCTCTGAGGCCAGTGCCAGGATCTGCAGAAAGTCCTCAGCCAAGGGACGAGGTGGGAATTAGGGTTTAACTTACAGATTTTGCATCTACAAGCACAAGAAAAACAAACATTCCTGAGATGTGGGGTCCCTGTGGGGTCCTCCTGTGTTCTCCTTCCCTCGGGCATCAGCAGCAGCAGTACTGGAGTGAAAGCATCCAGCACTGAGTTGGCCAAAAACCCTTGGATTTTGCCTTAGTGAGGATGATGGACAACTTTGGCAGATTTATTTATATTGGAAATGCAGATTTTATTTATTTTATTTTATGCAGAGTAAATGGTGAATATGAAGTAACCCCTGTTCTACCTACTTTGCAACCAGACCGAACTTATTTCTCCCCATCATTTCTCTCTTTTTCCTACTGACTTAGCTAGATGAAATGAGGTGAATAAACTGGCAGGGAATCCATGTGTGAAGCTGACGTTTTGTTGGCCATCTAAAAGTTTCCATGTCAACTTGACTACCCAAACAGCTCTTATCACTGCTCTGGGGAAAGTATCTCCTTCTCTCTGTGACTTCAGGAGGTTATCTGTTTATTTAAAATCTACACAAACACAAGGGTGACAAAAACGTTGAGAAAATCCCAAATGATTTGAAACAATTTGATCCTTCCGAGGAAGTTCAATGTTTATAGAATTGCTTGATATTGGGGAAATTTCTGCATGTTCCAGTGACACTGCTCACCTGACCTGCACATGTACACATGACCCAGCAGTCACGTTCTCTGTCAGGGCTGGCACTGGACTTGCCAGCTCTTCTGCTTTCTTCTCCCCGACCATCAGCATCACCTCCAGCTCATCTACGGATGGAAGCTTGGCCAACTGGCCCTTTTCCAAGCCCAAATCTTAAGCTCTGGATTATTAGAGCTGTCAAAAACAGGAGAGCTTATTTTTACTGCCACAGAAGTTTTCTATCGGTCTTCCCTTCCTCTCCGGTTTGCATTTGAATTTTTTTTTGTTCTCAGGAAATGTCCTGATTGTCCTCTGGGTCATTTGGTTTCAAGTTCCCCAGGTCGGTGTCACATTAGAGATACCTATATTTGAACAAGTCATTTCCCCTCAAATGCAGTGCTAGGTGCACGTACACTCCTACCAACACTTCTTACTACACTGCTTAAAATTTGCTCCATGCAGCAACCAAACTATTTTAAAACCAGCCATCTTTTTTTAACAGACATCAGCTATCCTGCTTCAAATCTCTGACAGGGATGTGAAAACCGCAGCGTCAGAACAACTGCTGCTCCCTTCTCAAATTCTGACAAGCAACTTTCAACCTGAAATCCTCTAAAAATGCATGTATATATATAGATAGATATATAAAAAATCAAAATTGACTATATTGACTGTATTTCTTTGCCCAGTTCTGACAGGTTGGAAATGTGTGCAGAAATGAGCAATGCAGAATATGGCAATAGCATTTGGTGCTTGCCCAGGGGGTTCACCTACCACAAGGACTTTATGGGTGGATGTTTCCAGATTTTGTGTGAGGGAGAAAGCAAAATGACCTCCAGAATGTTTTCAGCAGCTCGGTTGGGTTGATATGAGTGCTAACATCCATGGCTCCTGTGAGGAATTGTGACAGCGGTTTTTGTGCCATAATTTGAGTGAGCCATATCCCACCAAGCAAAGATATGGATCAACATGGTTCCTATTCAGTGTTATTCCTTATTTGACCTTAATTTTTGCATATGATATGGCCAACTGATTATACTGGAGGCAGCAGAGATGGGAACAGGCACATCACATGCTCCAGAAGATGCTGAGATAGTGGGAAGAAATGGGGGATTGTAACAATTGGGCACCATGCAACCTGGAAAGGATGGCCTTGGTGGCACTCATCATAATGGCGTATCCTCCTACAATCACCAGCCATCTGAGGTTCTTCAGGAATGTAAACAGGTTTGGAAACTAATGCAAAGGGTAACAAAGGGTAAAAGCAAACTCAGAAAGGTGTCCCATGATTTGATGTGCAGCTCACTTTGATGGCTCTGGGAGCTTATAGGGAGGTTCAGGGCAGCCAAGCCTGGACTGTTTCACAGCTCATCCGTACCATCCACCCTCCAGCTGTACATGGCAGCAGTGTCCTTGCTTATGCCAAAGCTTGTGGCACTTGTTTTTGAGAGGAGAGTAGCTATCAGTGAGGTCCGTATCCAGAATTCAGAAAGCAGCATTTAAGAAGCATGAGTCCATGAAGTCCCAGAAGTGTGAAAAGTCACCCCTGATATTTCAGTCTGGAAAGCATCTGCAGTTGGAGGTAGGAGCATTGGAAAATCAGCGCTAGTTTGCATACAGTGAAGGCAAGCTCTCCCTCGTGCCTGGTGGTGAGGAGGCAGAAACAGAGCAGAGACTGAAACCACTGCAAATATTTGTTCTCATTGTCAGATGTTTCTATAAAATCAGTTGTTACTGAATCACTGTTGAAGTTATTGAGCATTTAAATAAGCAGAGAGTGAGAAAAGCTAAGTCTAATTATACGTTTCATGCCATTTACAGAGGTTTCCAGGGGATTTTCTTTTAATAAAAGTGCAGTGCATCAAAAAGAATAAATCCTACAATTTTGTTATTTACAAATCAGCTTCTTCTGCCTCAAGCTGACAGACTTACTCTCCATCTTAACACTCTTCCTTCCATTCCAAAATGCACCCAGTACATTGACATTTCTTCTAATACTTGTCAAGTGTCTACATACTATTTTGTGCTCCTTAGGCCGGTAAGCAAATGGATGCAAAGAAAATCATAGCATTGGCATAATGAGTGTCTTCTTACAGAACGATATAAAGCAAAAACCCACGGTGTCAGAAAGCATGTAACTCTGATGTGTTCCAGATGAAGAGGAAGAAGTGCCTTTTATACCCGTCCATCAAATCCTGAAGTTTTCAATTTAGAAGCCTGTCTGGAGATATTATTAACTTAATCTTGATTTATTAACTCAAGAAAATAAAAAGTTTGGATAATTTTTATCCTTTTCACTTCTATTTTTTGCCACCTAAACTACTCTGCACCTGCCTCCAAATTGTATAGCTGTTCGAGTGTGCACCTCAACGTCCAGGATCAAAGCACACTACTAAACTCTTCTCACCTATAAGATCAGTGGATGCAGCACCCAACCCTACAGTCTCCATCTATGCTTTAGGAAGGAACAGCCATACTGAATCCAGCAGATAAGTCACTCATTGCCTCTCTGAGGCTGCTCCCTGTGTTGGAGGTGAATTGAAATAGAGAACACCGTGAGGCCACCTACTTGTTTGTCCAAGTCAGCTGCTGGCATAGATATAGAACACTGACTGCTTCAGCAATTAAAATGCTACATGCGAAGGTTACCAGAAAAACAAAGGAATGAAAATTGAAGGGGTTCTCTTAAGTATGAATGTACCACACAGACAGGACAGAGACACGAGTTCTGCGTGCTTTCCAAGGTCTTAGACTTGCCTTGCAACAGTCCTGCCATTGCAAGATGGGCCTCCTTCCTGAGCAGACGCTGTCAGTTGAGCCAAATTCTATGACTGTTTTGTGATATGGATATATGCAGACTGGGGACTAAATTAAGGACATTAAACTCAATTTCCTTAAGACGTGAGCCAGATTTTAATATTGCAGCTGTCCAGAGGTGAAAGGGTAATGAGGACATGAGGAATTCCTGGATGGGAAAGGGACACTTGGCCCAACAAGTCTGTCCCCCCATCAAGTTTATTACAACACACCTCCCTGTCTTGTCGATATATCCTCCAGCCCTGTCTGCCTTTATAAACATGTCTGGCTATCTCTGCTGTTAATTAATACTCTAGTTCACTTGGTGCTTTTATTTAACTAAATGCCCACTGCACTGTGAACTGGATAGCTCTACATGAATTTACTGTTGGTTCCCAGACCCTTCATTTTTAATTGGCTTTTATTTTTTTAAACCCACCAGATACAACCCCCACTTCACTTTCCACCCTAATTATGACAACCTAACGTTTAGGTTTTTTAGAAAGGATTAGGCTCAGCCTTAATTTGTATCAACTATCTTTAACAGTCAGAAACAACCATTGCTTTATATCTTATTCCTCTTTGAGTCGCTGAAGTTCTTCTCCGGAAAAGGTGATCAAAATTGGAATTATTGGAGAAAATCTATCATGTTCCTCATGCAATAACAGCTCTTTTGATTTTTCAGGCTATCCTTCGCTGGAGTGTCCGTATCACACTTTATTTATACTGAATTGGCATTGATTCAAAATTGATGTACTCAATCTGTCAAACAATTCTTAAGGTGGAGCAGGAATTTTGGTAGCCAAGTATTAATTTGGCTATCTCCTGAAGTCAAGAAAGAGCTTTGAAGGCAGATAGGAGGAAAAAAGCTCCCAAGAAATCAGTATCATTACAGATGCTTCTGACTGCTAACTGGTCTTCATTTATTCAAAACTATCTCCCTTTAAATATTCCGCTAGCAAAGTTGAGAGCAAATTAGCATACAGATGCTTCCTCAGAATGCCAACATTTGAAAGAAAAAAAAAACTGGCTTTTTCCCTTCTTCTGAGGCAACTCAAAGGAGAATGTCATTAGGGATGAACAGAAAGACAGGGAAAGAGACGAGTCACAAGCAAACCCCCCAGTTTCAAAATATCAAAGACCAAGACATTGGCGAAAGAAAAATATTTTGGGTGCAGCATAAGTGGAGGAAACAGGGAAAAGAGGTTATTGGGGTGTGAAATAAGAAAGGACTCAAGTTTGTTGCTAAATGTTGAAATCGCGTAAAACTAAGACACCAGCAATTATTTCTGATATCTATGCTCTGCTGTTCAAAAAAGCAACTTGGTTATATGACGAACGGGAAATTTTTTGTTTGCTTTAAGGTTTGGCATGGAAAAAAACAGCATTGCTAGCAGAGATTGTTTAGTAGAAGAAACTCTGCACCCTGTTGAGAAACACTGAGGTTTCGTTCAAGAACCAAGATGGCAGCATTGGGTGGAGAAGGAACTCTGAGAAACTTGGAAACAGAAGAAAAAAAACCAGTTACTGGTTTCATGCAGGTGAAGAAGCAATTCTGAGAGGGGGAAATGGAGAAAAAACAGTACACAGTATCATAAATTATTTGATTAAAAACATGTATAATAAAGATATTAAAATTTTCATCTTCAGACAGTTCTGAATTAGCAGGTCCAGCTCCATTTCCAAAGTGCACACTGAAATGTGAGTTGAGACTCCTGTACATGGGATTTAGGAGACACAGCCTTCAGTACTTGTGAAAGGAGGGCTGGTAAGGTCACGCAGCACAGACCTGAGCTGTGGTGCCCTGAGGCTTTCCTCCTGTCCCCATTTCTCCTGGCAGGGCTGAGCTATTCAGGACAGGTCTGTATCACCCCGGAGGCAGAAAGGGACTGGAAGTGCTTCAAACTCACATGGGACTCAGGAGCAAGGGAGAAAGAATTACCTTTGTTATCTGTCCCTTGTGATAACACCATCCCTGGGATAAAAGTCTTACCTTACCCTAGTACTTATTCGTTAAATCGACATAGAGAAGTGGGTTTTGCTGTTGATTTGGTTGTTTTCCTTAATTCCAGAGTTGTTTTGTCCTTTTTTATTAAAAACAAAACAACAACAACCAAAAAAACCTTCTAAATTTTCAATTTTGTAATTCAAGGCACAATTAAAAAAAAAAAAAAAGAAGTCTGAAACCTTCTATTCTATCCTTTCCCTTCTTCTGGGATTCCTCCCTGCTCTCTCTCCCATCCCTTTGCATAGCATACCTCCACCACTTCTGTCAAGCCTCTCCCCATCTGGCACATGTTTTCACATTTCCCACTGCATCAGAAAAGCCTGTTTACTTTGCTCTATCAGCTCTGTGCGACAGCCCAGCGGTGTGTTCCTGGTGCTGCTGATGCTGCATTTGTTGGTGATCTGGATCTTGCATTTAGATGGTTGTTGCTACTCCCCTGTACCTCATGTCCCCAGCATATTTTGCTATGTTACCTTTGATATTCTGGTTTAATTCTTTTGCATAGATTAGAGACAAGACGAGCACCTAACCCGACCAAAGCACTATCCTGTATTGACTGCCAATCTCTAAATCATTCAGTGAATACTGTTTTCAGACTGTTATCAGTTCATTAAAGTTTATCATTTAGGCAGTGGCTCTGTACCTTGCTGGTAATCTTCAGTGTAGGATCTTATCAAACACTCACAAGGAAGCCTGGGCATGCCATACAGACACACTGTATACCACCTATACATATTTCATTGTCTACCTTGGCAGTAACACCTTTGAAGAACTCCAGCAAACTATTTGAGCGCAATTTCCTGCTCTAAAACCACATTGTTTGACTCTGCTCAAATTAGGATTTTCGGCATGTTTCCTTATTAAATCCTGTAAAATTATTCCTGCTCTATTCTTTGTTGCTATAATTGTGTTATGTTCATTTGTTTATATTACAATTTTAAAATATTTTATGTATGTATTCCTCTGCATGTGCCTATGTACACAAAAGTGCATATGTGTATATGAAATTGAGTTTATATTGAAGTATATTGGGCTTTAAAGCTGAATACGTTAAAATAGTTAATGCAGTATAAAATGCAAAGGATACAGTTAGGGACAGATCTTTGGCTAGAGTAAATGAATTTGACTTTGAATACATTTTGCTAACTTAAATGGTGTTAATTTGATTTATGTGAGCTGGGGAGTTAACCCTTATGCAATGTAATGTCTTTACTTCAGTGCCAAGAGATCAGAATTATTGTTGAGATGCTTCTTAACATTTCTGATTTACCACAGATTTCAATCCACATTTCTGTTGTATCTCTGGCTCAAGAAATTTATTTGTAGTTGATAAAATCATTCTTAATGTCTTAGTAAATTTTATTACACGTACTATACATTATTTTATTTCAGATTAGTAATTACTTGCACTTTAATTTTCCATTATTTTTACAAAGTTTAACACTCTTTCCAGCTCTGTTAATTAATAAATTAGTTAATTAATCAATTAACTTGTTGATCTGTAGCCTTTCCCTTTGCAAAAAGGAGTCTGGCAGTTTCTGGTAAATATGATTAAAACTTCATTAATATTAGATTAATGCTTATTTTCTTTGGAAATCTAACATTGCATAGAGGAAGTAGGCTCTTCCCTTCTTGTCTGTGGTGGAACCATGAAGTGGAAATCAGATCTAAGGGAGATAGGCCTTCTGTACTAGCCAAGGGAAAAGCATGCCAAAACAACATTCATTTGAGCCAGGAAGATTTTTGGGGACAACACAAGCTCTTATTGCCCTGATCAAAACTCTGGATGCCCCTAGCTTCCTCTCCACCAAGATTAGACCTTCTTTCCACGGCAGAGGTGAAGTCCCCAGCACTGTGCAAAGCCCAGCATCAACTGCTGGTGCTTGTTTCGACGCAATTTGTTGGTGATGAAAGCATGTGTCTGGCCAATGGGGAAAAACAGCTTAAACACTGGTCAAAAGGAAACATGAAGACCTCAGATTCACCAGGCTTTGGCACTGGCTGCCCACTGCTCGTGCTGGAGCTCCTTTACCTGTGAGAGATCTGGATTTTAAGTACCTGCTCTCAGGTACGCTGGTTATATTTCAGTGATTAAATATAACATATATGGAACTGGAGATGAGTCTTCTGGTCATGGGACTGCACGAGGTTGATTCCATTTATAAACTGCTAAGCCCATGCTTTGGTATGCCAGGAACAAAAATATCTGAATGAGAAGTTATTACTTGTAAGTATGAACGATGAGGTCCCATCTTTGAAGAGCTTCCCAACCAGATTACCTACAAATCACAAAGCTTATTTGATCTTCTTCAGTTCACTACTGCCAGATTCCCACTATTGTGTGCTACTGACCTTTTTTTTTTTTCCCTCACTGGCTGTGTAAACTCTTTTACTGTTAACATGGATTCAAGAACAAAATCTTACTATCATTAGCTTTCCTTAATTGTTCTTTTGACTCAAGTATTTACTTTGTAACTCTCCCAAGCTTTTCTTAATAAGAATGTTTTCTATTGATTTATCCCTTAAGATCTATCTTTATCATAGTGAAGTTTGAACTCTCTATCATTAACTTCAAAATCATATTAAAATTAAATGCAATTAAAGTTAAATTTTATAATTAAAATTAATCTTACAGCAGTACACATCCTTATCTCCAAGTATGGGACTCAGCACAGCTGCTAGTTGCTCAGTGGGCTAATAGCATTGCCACTAAAAACAAACTCTTTTAGCTTCCACATAGCTATCGCACTAATCAATACCCAAATAATTAAATTTCTCCATTATCAAATTCTAGTTTTCTTTATCAACTTTTCTTCCACCAGTAATTTTGTTGTCTTAATCTGGTTTCTTCTCCAGAGGTCTATAACAACTGTATAGTTACACCAGATAATCTTTCCTTTCCTCTCTGTTAAGTTCTCTAGCCTTCCAGTTTTGAAGTCCTGTAAGGAAGATGCAACTAAATGGAAGTTTGATCAAGATATACATTTATATCTCTAATACAGACTACTAATTTTATCTTGTCTCACCCTTGAGTGAAATCCTATGCATGCATTTGAAGTTACCATTAATTTTCTTGATTCATTCTCTTATTTTCTCTCCAACTATTTCTAGTAATTTCGAGCAACTATATCTAGTAATTATTAGAGATGAAGAAAGATCTAGAGGCCTGTATCCATACCCCCTCTGGACTTTGTAGCTCATACCTGTCTTTAGTTAGCATGAATACAAACAATACTGTTTTCTAGATTAGTATCTAATTCTTCAATGTTATATCCTTACCTGGAACTTTTCTACTGTATTTTGACACAGCTTTGGTCCAGACCAGCTTCTCAGGGGAAGGGTTCTACATCATGGAGCTTTGCTCTCTCCTTAGACCTCATACCAAAGGAGCAGAAAGGAAGAAGGAGTCCTGTTCCTTTTCATAGCCCTGCAAATACAACTCAGCCAAATCACTCCAGCCAGCTTCAGCTGTTCATTACTCTATGAATGCAACACTTTCTGAAGGAAATTTGCTGCTGAATTAAGGGGGGAAAGTGAGCTGCAAAACAAATGTTGGTGATAATGAATTGAAGTGATGATCTGAGGAGCTCATAGTGCTTCACAAGCATTAATTAATTAAATCCTACCAGATCCTAGTGAGGTAGGCATTACGGCCCATACTTCAATGCTGGCTGCAGTGTGCTATTTCTGTGTCTCAATATCATTTTGTTAATATGTATTCTGATGCGCCGACTGAAATGGCGTCTGACTAGTAGAGATGACTGTGCATATATTTAAGCTGTGAATATTTTGCATGATGAGACTTCATGTGTGCAAAAAAAAAAAAAAAAAAAAAAAAAAAAAAATCTTTGTTTTTCTTTATACTGCCTTGTTCCTGAACAAGAAGTGTGTGATAAATGAGTTATGCAGAAAGCACTGAAGGACTGCTGGCAACGTAGAGTTCTGTACGATATACAGCTCATTCTGTTACTGAATTAGGACTTGTATTTCTTTGTTTCGTTACTGAGAACTTGAGTGCACTTCAATGAATGCAAAGGTTTCTTCCTTTTGTAATATAATTTACCGAATTGCTGTAAAAAATTATGATTTTAATTGCAATTATTAGAGCACTTGAATTTATTAGTATTAAAATATAAAAGTTATTCGGAGTTTTCATTGTAAGAAGCATGTTTTGTTTTGATACCAATGTAGAGCTTTGACTTCCAATGAGTGCTTTCCCCCTTTTTTTTCCACGTGGCTCCAAATGAGATGCTGTTTATTACTTGAAACATTATATGTAAGCCCCAAGAATATGTTACATGTGACTGCAGTTCTGGCAGACTTTGAGAAACTGAAGTTTCCAGAAATTTTGCTGTGTTTCAAAACCAGAGCCGTGTTTTAAAGAAAGATTTCTACTTCCAAATGTGTGGTTGCCTGAACCTTTTACATTTTCAAGTCAGATTCCCTTGCCAAATAACACACTGTACCTTAACTATAATAAAAAAGCAGAGACTGTGTTTATAAAAACATTGCAGGAGCAACTGTGATCATATTTCTTGAATTTATTCTATTCGTGTGCTTAAATATGCATTTTATAGTAAGCTTTCCATTGCACCGGTCACTTACAGGAGTAGAAAATGACATGCACAGGCAGAAGGTTGGCATAACGCAACAAACCAAACTGGTAAAGTACAGGAATTCAGAGCCAGACCAAAATATGAGGTCAAGGAAGTTTCTTTTATAATAATAGTGGTTATCTGTTTAATGTGTGATCTGGCAGTGATGCGATGTTGACCGTAAGCAATTAGGCATGTTTCTAAACTGGTGGTATACAAACCCTAAGTAGTTACATGCAAGATAGGCTGTGAGAAACGGGCACTCATGTTCTTGTGGTTCTTCTTGCTTAATGTCAATTAAAATTACGGCTTAGTCATAGGAATTCTCTTATCGTAAAATAATACTTGTGTTCACTACATCCATTGCTATATACATAAAATCCTACATTGGAACTGCTTTTCTGAAGAACGATCCTGTCTGAGCTGATATGTACTGAATAGTATTCCTCTTAACAGTCGTGTGGTTAAATGTGCAACTCCCTGGTTATTGGTTAAAGTTTTCTTTACAACTGAGTTCTTATGTCAGTACCCTTGTTCTGTATGTTGGACTCGAGTCTGGAAGCGAGGCATGTCTCTCTGCATATGTTTAGTTACTTGGGCAAAGTTAAGAGCAGGAAGGTCTGTGATGCCAAGCTGACTGAGTACAGAGTGGGAGCTGGGCTGTGATCCTGGCACTGAAATAGATGTTTTATGACTTTGGTGGATTCACTGGACGACGTATCTTCTCATTAGCTTTTAATAGACTTGGATCCCACTGCTAGAATGACCTCTGTGCCCATCTCCGAAAAAGGGGATTGTGGTGTTTTTCCTGGGCTTAGAAGGATGTGGCTGGAGTGGGAACCGTGCGGTTGAGCTAGCTGCAGTAGGAACCATGCTAATGAGCTATGAAGGCACTCAAAAGAGCTCATTCTCTCCCCAGAGCAAGCAGTTGCATGAGATTTGGCTGTAGCACACAAATCCTGCGATTGCTGCTATGAACTTTCAGTGGCTTGAACCTCTGCCTTTGCACAGAAGGAGCTGGGGTCACCACATCTCCCTCTCTGCCTCTGGGTATCTTCTAGAAATAATCACTTATAAACCAGCATGTGATTTGCATAAAACAAATCCCAAACTGAGCCTTAGCAAAACTTTGGTCTTTGTAGAAGTAACGGCTCGATATGTAAACTCAGCACGGATACCTGCAAAGCATCCCAGAGAGAAATAGTCTTACTTCAGTGCCAAAAGACCTAACTGAACAGGGATTTAATGACCAGAACACAGTGGTTAATCATTGGTTATTTAGGAGCCATATCAGTACTCTTGCAATAGTCTTGAAGAGGTTGTGTGGCCACGTTGCATCACACCAGGGCACGTGCTTTGGCTGTCACTTCTAGACTCCCCCAATGTAACCTTTCATCCTTTCGCTTTTCAGAAACAAAAATAAGGGCTGCAAAAATCCATGACTGTGGTTTAGAACTAAATAAGGAAAAAACTGCTTACTGAAAAGCCACCCCCTCTGAGAGAAATGTCAGTGACACAATGGATGCTATTATTCTGCTCCTTTACAACCAGACTGGAGGGTTCTGTTATAGTCCTTAGTAAAGGGCACCAGCATCCTATCAATAAGTGATGCTTCTGATCAGCATTCAGAGCTCTGTTTTTGGTTTGACACTTCCAGAGAAGCTCCTGAGCAGCTCCAGGACTTTCTGCTCTGCATGGGAGGCAGTGCTGGGCTTAGTGCTTTGCCAGGTAGCATGGCTGAAGCAGTCACTTTCTTGCCTGTTGCTTCATTGTATAAGCAATATTTTGGCACCTTACCCCTAGTTGCAGTCACACAAGGCAGTTGTTCATCTGGGGTCACGAAACAGTGATATGCAACAAATATCTTAGGCCATCTAAGTCTGCAGTACTGTGTAATTCTTGTGTAGGAAAAAAGTATGTATTCTTTTGGAGGGCAGGATTATTCCAACTTTTTCCATAGCATATGTCTTCTTTTAAGGAAAAATCATCTCAGAGAACTTATCTCCTCCCATTCGTGGTCATGTGGCCCATCTACTACTTTCTGGTAATGAAATCCACGGTTTGCAAACACTACAGCAATTATCTCCATGGAAAAGTTCTGATAGGAACAGAGTATTATTTTAACCCTCTTTATTATGATTTAGCAGCTGGAAACAAGGAAAATATCCAAGACTACTGTGCTACTCATCTGTCTGCAGAATATCAGCAACAACTCTGTAGACAAAGCTGAGAATGAAGTTATATGTAAGAAGTGTTTAGATGTGTTTTTATGTGAGGTGAGAAAATAGTGCAGGCTGTGCTACCTAATTTCTTCCTATTTGGAAACACTTTTGTTCTTTAAATAAGAATAGATTGTTATTAAAAAGAAAAAATTAATCTCTTTCCAGGTGATTGTGCAGTTCTTTTTTGGCACACGGCACTCTTGTGAGTGAATGAGGAGGTGAAAATGTCTTTATATGCCAAACAAATTCCAGTGAATTAAATAGCGACAGAACAATCTGCTATTGGGAAGATATTATCTGGAAGGTGTCCCAGTGTCTTGGAAGAACTTGCCTAGAAAATAATGGGGTTTGCCTTGTAATGCTGAATATCAAGGAAACTTTCCAGTAAATCCTGTGCCACCTCAGAATTTAGATGCCTGGGGAGCTTGATGTAACCAATGGTTTAGAGAGATCTACCTCAAAGCCATATAAACGTGAGGCTTTCTGCAGGCCTGTGGATGTGTGTAAACTCATGTGACACACAGGGGCCTTCAATTTGTGCTAAAAAAGCGGGACTGAGCAGCAATGAGGGAGAAGACATGGCAAGTGGGGACTTCTTGAAAATAGCTCTAAGAGGTGAGTTACTTGCTGAAGAAGTAACAAATATGTTTTCACCTCCAAATCCTCATTGTTTTTTGACTTTGGGCCTTCAGGCTCTCCCTCATGGAAACTCCCTCTTGCATGAGTAAGAGATACAGAAGCTCCAGGGGAAACACACGGAGTCTGTTGCATCCTTTCTGTTCTTCAGGAAGGCAATTGGAGAGCTGCAAAGGATCCATTCACTCAGCTTATGCTTTTGGAAACCCTTTCACTCCCTTTTATTCTGGTTTACTTTCCTGGTATCCTGCAGGCTTTCTCCTGCTCCTGTAGCAGCTGCGTGGCTGAGGATTTGGTACCCTCTCTGGGAGTTACTGCTACGTTAGCAAATACGTAAAAGTTTAGCAGTAAAAATATGACTCAGAATAGCTCCGCCTCACTGCTGTTCCCCAGAAACACAACTTCAGCAAGGCTTACTTTGAGAACTGAGGGTATGAAAGTGTACTGTGGAGTGAGCAAGCTCATATCATCAAATACAGCGCATTCTGTGCCAGCCAGCACAGAAATGTAAGCAGCCCAGTGTTGTGCTGATCTGAAGTGGCCTGGAATACAATAAGAGGTGAATCTTCTTTCAGAATTACAGCAAATCATTTTCCCTGGGCAGATTTTGAGAGCTGCTGCTTGCTTTTTTTTTTTTTTTATTCTTGTATTTCTTCCCAGTCGTTTTGGATTTGACTGAAACTGGCTGTTCTTAGAGTTGGATTCCAACCGAACGAGCGGGTTTGCTCTAGCCTCTGCCTGACCCTGGGTTATAGGCGCTTCAGAAAGCAAAAGCAGAGCTGTGCAAACATCTCGCCTCTCATCTTGCTCTCAGCAGCTTCGTGAACACAACATGGGATGGGTTTCCATCAGGGAGGGTGCTTTGCATCCCAGCTGTCCTGGAGGGCAACGTGGGACTGCTTAAGGAAAGCACAAATAATGCTTTCTTAAAAAGTGATCGCTGTTATATGTGCCTTCCCCTAGCAGAAAGGAAAGTTGAGACGGGAGTGGGGGGGACAGGCACGCAGGAGGCAACAGAAATGCATTATGCATTCATTTTTAAATAGTAAAATCATCAGAGTATTCCGATGCCGTATTTCTTCTCTGTGGTGTTTGCATATTCGTGCCGAACATGGGATAACAGAGCATATATGGGTATATAATATTAGTGAAGAAGAAAATGACTGCTGCAGTACTTTCTACTCTCAGTTCCTTCTTCAGCAATGCCCTTACACCTTTCTTTTTCAGGCTTTTTGTAGCATCCTAAACAGAAGGATATTGAAGGGAGCTGATTCTGCTTTGATCCTTATGCTTGTTGTCAAAGCGCTTGGGATTGAAGAGACTGTTGGCTACAATTGACTGTGACAATTAGGAGATGATCAGAGCCCTAGAGTGGAGCACTTAAAGGGTAATTTACATGTCAGTTTGTCGAATAAAAAAAAGATATTCAGCTAAGATTTTTTCTCCCCTCAGAGCCTTGTAAACTGCAATTTGTGCTCTAGTAAGAAAAACCTGGCAGAGGAGTTAGGATAGCCATTTCCATTTGAAAAGAGGCAATCATAAGGCCACTGCTGAGCCTATTGTCCACTAAAAATGCTGATTTGCAGTCAGGGAGTGAAAGAGTGGAACCATCACTAAATAGAACCTAGTGCAAGGTAACTCCCCCTCGGTGGCTTTCTAATGCTGGCTGGAGGTTTTATATACCTTAAATCCTGCATTTACTATCATTATAACATTGTTACTGATCATGAATGTCCTTTATCGTAACAAAAAAAAAAAAAAAAGCACGTATTGAGGGGGAGGTGGGAGGACCGGGAGCTCCCAGTCAGTTGATAGGCGAACGCCGGCTATCTATTGTATCACATCTTTCTTATTCTCTTGCCTTTTGTATGCCAGCACAATTTTCTTCTCGTCACCCCTTGCACTTTGCCATTCAGGCTCCTTCCATAACAATTTTCTCATAGGTTTTCCATACCTATTTACACTTCATTTTTTGTACACCCTCCCTATGGATTTTTAGCATTTTCCGCATTTAACCTGCTGGGAAAGGAAAAGAGAGAGGGAGGCGATGGGAGCAGCTCAGTTCAGAGTTTGCCTTCCTGCAACTGCGATGGAGATCATACACACTCAGGTCTGAGAGGAGTGCAGCTAACGCTGCTGCTGACGAAATAAACTTTCTGGTCGGCCTGAGCTGTAGCAGATGTTACATTCTGAACAGTTTCAGGAAGGGATATTATTGGATATGCATGCTACTCCAGTGTTCACCCGTGCAAATAGGTGTATTTATTTTTGAGATTGCACCATAGCCTTTACTTCCAGAGGGGGCATTTTCTCCCATCTTGCAGTCATCTCCCCCCAAAGGAAATGCCCATGTACTCCAGTTTGGGAACCAGAATGAGAGACTTTGCTTTATCATTGCTATGATCAGGTGGCCTTTGCTATCCAGGATTGTGTTGCCATCAAAACCCACAAGCTGCATTTCTGTCATTTGTACTAGAAACACGCTTTAACTTGGCTTCTGTACATAGTAAAGAAAATATTTCAAAATACTCCTTAAAGCTGTGTAGTGTTCCCCCTCATTATAATTTAAAGAAAATTGTTCTATACAGAGGTCCTCTCTGCCAGGAGCGATGCTGTGCTATGTTGTCATTCTTTCCAGGATGCTGTACATGTGAGATGATGGCTTTTGCCCTCCCCTGCCATTATACTTCTTGAATGTCCCAATGTTTGTACGCTCTTGTCTCTGCGTCCGATGTAAAAAACAAACAGGAATAAATAAGACAGGGAGAGTAAACAGTATAATGACAGGGGGAGTCTGGAATGACTTTGTCTTCCAATGTGTCTGCAGAACCAAGGCGGTGGTAAATCTGTATCAAAAAGAAAAAAACCCAGACATAGCAGGAGGTCCTCGTCTCCCAGGTAATGGCTAAATGACGAGCAGATGAGCCGTCGTCATATTGATTTAAGCATTTTGTTCCAGCCAGTCATGATTAACTTTGATTTGTTTTTACTTTCCCCTTACAGGTTTGCATTTAAAAGACTCTCAGAGCGCTAATTGTATAAAATTCTGATAGCTGCACATTCTCCTGCTGGAAAGGTAATGGATGGACAGATAAATGAATGCATGATTTAAGGTTTCCCTGTACTTTTGCATTAAGTTATTGTTATTAGTATTATTATTTTGAAAGGAGCTGGAAGAAGAAAGTTGCACTCACTCAGTATGTATTTTGAGAAGTCTTCACGTCTAGGGGGACAGAAGACTTTTGGAATGTAAACTTCATTAGAATTTAACAGAGATGTGCTTTTGTCTATGAATTATCAAATCTACTGTTCCCGTTACTGAATGCAATTTTAACATAAGTGAATGTACATATTGATCATCATGTCAGAAAGCATATTATACTGTTTCTATAATTACCTTTCTTGCTTAAAAATACAGAGTACAAAAAGTCTACGTACAATAAAAATATATTTCCTTAAGCAACACTGGGTTATACAGATTTAGTACTAAATTGGGTTTTAAGTTCATGAGAATAAATCATACTGGTACAACTGCTTTTTACATGTGAGAAATTATATTCGTAATAAGGCATGGTATTACTTCACTTGAAAAGGTCTGAAATAGTTAAAGATCATGACAAATTATGTATAGTGAAATAGTGTGACCTCATTCGGTACCTATCTTCTCATTCAGTCTGAAATATATCCCTTTATTGCTTTGTGAATTAATAATATGATGTTGGACAACTACAGATGACTTCTTGTTAATTAGAATTAGAATTTCAGATGCGTGTTATGATACATCAGAACTTTCTCTATTTTCTGCTAATAGGACACACTGCAATGAATAGCAAAATGTTTTTCAGGAGCAGGAGGGGCAAATTATCTGATTTAAACAGGGTGTTACCTTGAGGAAAGGCATCTAACTTCTTAATGGCCAGTTTCCATTGAAAGCGTTCAAATTCATGGCATTTCTCAAAATTGGATGTTTGATAGTCTATTAATAGATTTTTTAACTTAACCAAACCACATCTTCAAGTGACAGAAATTGGCAGATATGCTACACTAAAGACATTTTTATCTGACATTTATCAGAAATTGCCAGAATTCCTTTGAATGCATCTCCAATTGTAAGATGAATCTAGAGAACGACCCTACCTCTTGTCTTCTGTGATTTTGGAAACTTAGCAGGCATTCCCCTTATCTTGAGGTTCACAAAAGGTTTTGAAACATCTTGTCCTAGGTGTTATTAATATTGTTGGCCTATTTCAGGTTCCACTGTACCCCGAATAATTTTTAAACTAAGCCTGAAAATTGAACTGTTGCTGATCTTGTCTTCTTCCACTGAGAGTAGAATTTGGGTTAAAAACTTTTATTCCAATGAAGTTTTCAAAAACAAGAAAGAAGGAACAGCTTGATGCAGGTTGTTTTTCAAGATGCCTCCCAACACGCAGAGCTAGGGCCAGATTCACTGCCAATGTAAATGGCGTTGGCTCTGTTGAGGCAAACAGAGCTGAGCTTATTTCTACCCCAGACCCAAGTTTTGCTTTCCAAAGGGAAACACCAGCTAAAGCTGTACTGTGAACCTCCTGAGATTTTGCTTTCTTGTGAGTACCTTCATGGTGAGACCCCTATGATGGCCTCTTATGGCCTATGCCATGGTAGTGCATGTCCTAGCCCAATGCAGTTTTGGAGGTTCTGCATACATAAGGACAAACTTGACCACTAAATTCACCATAACTCAGGGAGGAGTGAAGTGGTGATGAAACTAGAACACATCTGCACCTGTTGAGAGGTAGCAGGTGAGCTGGAGTACGCGTGCTAGTGAGTATGCTTCTTTTTGATGTATTCAAGCAAATCTCCTTTCCTCTGTGATCACTGCAGAGACTAAAGCGGAGCTTCTAATTCACCGCAGTGACAGCAAAGGCAGGCTGGAGGGGGAAGAATCATTTCTATTTGCCTTCAGAACGCCGAGACTCTAATAAAAAAAAAAAAAAAAAATGTGTGAGAAATATCATGCAAAATAGAAATCTGCACATACATATTAATTCATTATTTATATCGTTCAGATTTTAACAGTTAGCAATGGTGATGACATGAATATTAAACTGCAGTGCTAAAGTGGCTCTTGGGTGAAGGACAATAGAGATGAAACATTTAATCCAGGCAAACTGATAAGGCACTTTGGTTGTGTTCAGTACCACCAAGACATGCAACATTTAATTCCTCCCCACCACACAGTGTGACTGTTTACCTGTCTCTCACTGATACAGCCTGCTTTGTCTGGTGTACCAGTTACAGAACAAGTTGTGGTCCGAAGAAGAATGAGATGATGACTACTATGTTACTATAACAGGGCTGGTGTTTGGTTGAAAAGCTTTGCAGTGTAAGTGATAGTGCTATTCTACAAGTTACTTTGTGTTATCATAACTTGTATGTATGTATCATGACTTAGAAGTGCAAAATCCTCAAGCTACACATGATGAGGCAGCCTTGGTATCCAGCATCTCAGACTTCAGTGTTGCGAAGCACAATGTTGATGCGGGCTCTATGGGATTGGAGGACTAACCTGTGTTTCCTTCTGCTTGTCTCATGTATGTGTGATCAGTGGAACAGCACTGATTTCTATCAGCTGGAAATCACGATGACCTTACAATAAGTGAACTCTCTATTCCTCTCCTGAGTTAAAGAAGAAATGGTAAATAGGCTTCCTGAGCACAACCGCATTTATTTGTGGTTCATGAAAGGGAACTATGCTTTGAGTTATCTGAGAAATAAATGGACACGTTCTGTGTTAGAAAGGAAAATCACAGAAACCATTCAAACACTGGGACAAGATCAGTGGCACCAGGTGGCAGTTATCCATGCAGAGACCCACAACGCAGGGCACCGCTCACGGAGCTTTAGCTGTCAGTGCCCCACCATACAAGGAAGCATCACCCGGGGTGTTTGCTTGGCCTATCTGCTAATTCCTCAGAAGAGAGGATTCAGAAGAGAAGCTCAAAGAACAGGGCTGAAGAAATGAGGCAGCCATATCATACCTGTGATCATAGACTCCTTTCAAAGGTGAGCAAAGAGACAATGTTTGGAGCGGTGGGGATGATTTCCCACCCACCTGTAGGCATAAAAGGTAACTTCCGTCTGTTGGCACTCCAGGCTGGTGCAGATGAGGCCCATACCATTGGAAATGGGCCTGTAGTGTGCTCAAAGTTACAACAGCAAGCATCTCCTTCCTCACAACTCCAGAGAAATAATATTTTTCTCTGACCTGAACTTTTTATCACTTTTGACCATCTTACAAGTTAAATACACGCAGAAGTAACTCATGAAGTTCATAGCTTGATTATGTTTAAATAATTCCACATAGGCTTTTGTTACAATTCATAATGCCAACCAGGCACTGGAATCACACGGGCAAAACCATAGACTTCAGGCTGGCCACGTGCCAGGCACAGAACCGACAGACCTGTGGATTTGGTACTGACAGCAGAAATCCAACCATCCGGGTCATGTATCATCTCATTTGGATGGATCCAGATTCTTACGTTGGTATAAGCTGGATGCTGACCCTGTGTCATTGTAAAACCAACGTGTCCGTGAAGAGAAGTCAAGTTTGTGGTGCTTTAACTGCGTCTGAGGCTGATGAGAAAATGAGCTTTGACACTCTGAATTCATACTGAAAAATGTAAGGGAAAATGGGATGATTACTATTAATAATCAGTGGTAGAAGTCAAACGTCTGAAGTACTATTTGAGCTATAATGATGTCCTTTTAAAAGTTTGAAAGGAACTAATCATAAAAGTTTCAAACTTGGAATATTAATTCATGTGCATTTCCTTTATGTCTGATTAGCAGAAAGTGTGGAACAGATGTTTTTCCCTCTCTTCACAGATAGCTAACTTTTGCCTTGTCCTTTAAAATGTAAAATATGCATCACAGTTTGGAAAACATTCACAAAAGATTACTTCATACTGCGAATTGGAGCTGCCTTCCAGAGGGATACATTATAGTCTGGTCAGATGCAATTGCTTGCAACTACTATTGCCTTCTAAAAAAGTTTAGCAATCTTGATGAACTTTCACTAAAAGCTCTGCATAGCTTGGGATACGTTATTTATAAGCCAGGAGTTTCTCCTTTAAGGATATATAGGGCCAGATACTGAAAAAAATTGTGATTTTTCCACTGGAGATAATGAAAGTGCATTTGTTTTCATTTATTCCCTCTTCCATTCCAGTGGCATTCCGACTATAATTTTAATTCTTCTGTAAAGAAAATATTTTGACAACAAAGAAAGAGATTAATGATGACTGAAATTTGCTTTTCCTCTCCTTCCCCTCTTTCACAGTCCCTTTACAAACCACAATTGCTTTTTCTCACTATTTGCCCCAAAGCCCCTTACCCATGTGAGCTGTGAGCAGCAGGAGCCCCTGAGCAGAGCCATGGTGGGTGCACAGGTGGGAACAGCCACACTCTGCCACTCTCCCCCTTTGCCACCATTTTGTTACAGCCCTGAAAAGCAGCAAATGGTGGTTATTGTTTCTTTGCAGGGTATGGTTTTGTACTGGATCCATGTGCAAAGTGTAAACATGTCATCAGTCCTCATTTGCTATATCCAAAAACATTCCCCATGTCCATATTTGATTTTCAAGTGCATCTGTGCACTGATTGAAACCCTCCCAACATGCTGCTACACAAATGCAAACCCACACATTGCTGATTTTGAATCAAATGCTCTTATGCTTCCACACTTCCATTTCAAAGTTTGCCTCAGAGTTGCAGTATGTGCCCTTTTAACACATTTTTCCCTCTCACAAAGAGATCCCTGTGTTCATCACAGAGGAGCACGGTGCAGCCTTTTCCATTTTGTTCTTATTTATTCCTTGGAGCCCGCTTTTATTTTCACAGCTTATTTATCCTTTGTTTACAGCCCACATGTGCTTTTAAGCAACAAAACCAATATTTAAACAAAGGAAGTTATGATACAGGAATTTACTAAGGATAGAAAGTTGGATTAGAAATAGTGACGCGTTTTGCTATTAATGTAGTTCTTCTAAAGGGAGGCAGAGAAAGCTGATTGAGTTGCAAATTTTCTGAAAAAGATGAATCTCTTCGAAAGTATGATGAAACGTTTTCCATTTAACACTGTTTAAACTCCCACTTAAAAAGCCAAAGAAAAAAAAAAGGGAAAAAAAAAAATCCAAAGTGTGAGTGCAAAGTTGTAAAAAAAAGACACAAAGATTGTGGTGTACCTCATTATTTTTTTCCACCCATCCCAATGCACGAGAGTTACCTTAACTGCAGAGCTCTGTAGTACCCTTTGCCTGTCATTTTTAATCAGGTTGTTTTAGGTAATTTTTGTTATGCCCCTCATTACTGAATTGTTTATCAATAGGTGCACCAAGTGTCACTAGCTTTTCTCATCAAGCCAGGTCTGACAAAGAGCTGCAGTGCATGGGAAAGAGGCAGCTAGGTGAAACTAATGCCATAGATGTTTGATTCATTAGGAGCTTATTGTTAACGGGGATGTCTGATTGTAAAGGCTCAGTCAAGCAAAAGAGTGCAGAGTAATCAGTCGGATTTATAGTTTGCAGGGCTCAAAAAAAAAAAAAAAAAAAAAAAAAAGAAAATCAACATAAACCTTTGGATATAGCAGAAACAGAAAAATCCCCTTTGGGCAGCCCTAACCTGAGACCAGCCAAATAAGGTCATGCTACATGAAGGTTGCCTGTTAGGTGATGGAAGATATAGGAGGATTAGAGCCATATGGCATGGCCTATCATACCTTCTGACTTAAGATAACAAAGCCAAGCTTTGTGCTTAGCTGTTTTTGACTGACATCATCAATTTTATTTTATGTTGGTCACCTCCGGTAACAGGAAAAAATGGCCTAGGGTTGATAACACATGCCTGTTTTTTTAGCATTAAGATGCCTTACAGCGTGTTTTGCGCTGTAAAAAATTTCAAAGAATTAGTAGCTTGTTCTTCTATCAACCATCCTCCAGCAACTGTCAGCTCCCCCCTCCCTTGTTTTCAGTTTGTACCTTGCAAATGAGAGCCAGCCTTATTCAGAACCAGATGTAAGGCTCCTAGAGAATGAGCGTAAGCTGTTGTACTTTAAGCCTAATGGGAAGTTTTATATGCAAGGGCCTTGAACTGATTAGTATAATTCCCTCTTTAATACAGCTGTCCCTCCAGATTAAGGTAAACCAAATGTTGCAATCAGAGATTAGTGTACCTTGCCAGTTATTAACATCCCCGGTTGCTCAGCGAGCACGTCAGACACTAATGCTGTGTATTTATTTGCCACTTCCACGCTGTAACTTGAACTTCTGCACCTGTCAAAGCATTCCAGGGAAGAGAGGGGCATTACTGGAGAGCAAAAGTTTTATACCTGTTCCACCTGTTTTGTTTTGTCACCGCCTGAGATTTTCTTTTTTTCTTGCCAAGATTGCCAGGTGGTTTAATCCTCTCCTCCACTGCCTTCATGAAGAAAGACTTTGTGTTCTGCATCACATTTGTTACTCTCATCTGCTTTTGAGTAGCTACGAGCTACTCACCTAAACGGCTTTTTTTTCCCCCCCCTCTATTCCCCTTTCTCTTCGCTCCCCCTTCGCCGCGTCTCCAGGGCTGGGGCTGCTCTTTGTGCATGGGGCTGCGAGGGGCTGCAGCGCCCGCTCCCGCTGTGCTCGAATCAGCGCGCGCTGCTCTCGCCCAAGGTGGGTCACGCAGTTGTCTTCTCCCATTTGGCAGGATATCCTGTCCACCAGCAGCACAGATGTCACAGGGGACAATGCCCGGGTTATCGGAGGGGGATCTTTGCCTCCCCCTAACCTGATCAGATTCGGTAGATAAATGTATACCGTAAACATGCTTAAAAAGCTTCAGAGGTGGGGGGAGAGTGTTTTGTGCTGCGTTAGGAAATCGATTGAGTCAAGCCATGCTAAATAGCTGCTCCTCCAATGTGCTTAATTAATTTAGAAGGACTGTTAATTTACCTGTATGTCGAGAGAGAGAAGGAGATGCGCTGCACAGATGCTGCTCACTGGTGTTGGTTTCTCCTGCACTGACAATTCTTTAAGCATAAAGTTTTTAAATGAGCAGAAGGAAGTATTTGCCTTTTCTAGCCAAAAATCAAAAAAACACCACCACCACCAACCAAACGCCCCAGCCTTTGCTTTTTAACATCCCCAGCCTGTTAAAGCACTGCGCTGGCAACAAAGTGAGTGCAGGGCTGAACGACATTCAGCTTCAGGAATATTGCTGCTTCCTAACAAAGGCCACTCTAAGACTTTTTTTTTTTTTTTAATTTTTAATTGAATACGTTTCTTCTTAAATACATAATTGACATAAGGTCAAAAAGGGCCATTTTAGCACATTCCCCCCCAATAACAGTGGGTTTGCAAAGTTTACTGCCGGCTGCACGCTGCCTGCACGTTATGGCTTAATTGCAGATTTTTTGAAAAGACAAAATATGTTCATATCTGAGGAATTATGTCTTGCAGCCTACTAAATATGCTAATGCAATACTAAGCAGGGATAAAGTTCTTGCCATACCACCCAACAGTTGCGTGGGACACGCTGCCAAGTTATTGTTAATTGTAAAGCGCAAGCAGGCTTTGCAATCCATCTTAATTGTCATACTTACTCCAGGTTGGGCGATAAGGCTAGATGTTCTGTTTAAAGTGACAATGTTGACAAGGGGAAAGGGTGTGGGCCTGGGCTTGCGGTTCTGGAGGGGTTACGCGCTCTGACCTGCCGTAGGTTGATATGGACGGCCTGCAAGGGGATTTTAGTTGTCATGGGGTCCCCAGGCAGTTGAATAGAGTGACTGTCTGTCCTGCTTTTTCCTGTTAGGATCCTGACACGTGGAGCATTGATGAACTCAGCATAACGTTGAATGGGAGCTTTTTGGCAGCTGAGACACAAGGGCTAAGCTGCAGGTCAGAGATAACACGAGTGCAGATCTCCTCATGCACACAGTTAGGAGCATGCTTTCTTCCCTCCTGAGTGCAGGAAATAGCTCATGTTAAATACGTTCACTTTTCAGTTTTCCTTTCTTCTAAAACGGAGCTTGACAGATTGGGCTTTTCAGCTCCCCCCTCTCTTATTTTTCTCTTTTTTTTTCTATTTGCCACCTCTGCTTTCTACCTCAGAAATACTCCTCAGGAAGCAGGAGTTAATCTTGGTGAGGAAACGATAAGGTGATACTTGATTTTTCAGAGGAAAGCAGAAGGATATGACTGCCCGGTAACTGCACAGAAACTCACGGGCCTCCTTTTTTTAGGGCTTCCCTTTGCTTTTTCCTCTCGTGTCCTGCTGCTGGGGGGGCTGGCAGGTCTGCGGAGGTGAGGCCGGGGCTGAAATAGCAGCGGGGCAGGAAGGAAGCACAGGGAAGGTGCAGCCATAAAAGCAGCTTCCCTGCGCTCCTCTATCAGCTATCCCAATCAGGTGAATTGGGTCGCTGCTTTCCCAACTTTGATGCATCCTGGCTGGCACAGAAATGTGTCTTTGAAGTTGTTTTATACTTGGCCAAGTTTTTTACACGATTCCAAAAGAAAGAGGGCGAGCATTGTCTTCGCTAAATGATGTCAAGCCGGCATCCTGTGTACCGAGACAATGTGGAAGCCTCTATCTGCTCTTGGCATTGCTATTGAAGCTGTATTTTCTGCTGGAATTGTTTACGTTAGGGAAGCTTGAGCCTAGCAGAGGTTTGGGCAGGGGGATTGTTCTTGACTAACCATTTCTCTGTGTAGGGGCAAATACATGTCCATACATACATTTACGTGCTGTATGCTGTGCCCATAGAAGATAACCTTGTAGGCATCTGCAGCTCATCTGTCAGTGGGGTGTGGTCACAGCACTGGTGCAGTGTCACTCCTCATAGGCCCTACAGTCCACACTCTTGCTGACATGAGGCAAGTCACAGCAATTAACAGCAGTGATGGCATTGATGTGCACTGAGAGTGCTTTTCTTCTTTTTCTAGTGAGCCCAAGACCACCCAACTCACATCCACACAATACTCACGCAAAGCCAGAACTCCTCCCCACTGAAGGAGGACATCCTGGTAGGAAGAGCCTTGGTGGTAACAGAGGCTCTTCTCGCAGCAAGATGGTGCTCTGTGATGGAGCCAGGATGAGACCTTATTATGCATGTCCAATCACATTAGCAGATTCTTGTGCCCGTGTTTAGGCTTTAGGCAACTTAATTGGGCCTCTGCAGCAAACTGTCTGCAGTCAAGGGGCCAGGACCATTGTTTATTCCTGTGGCTATCACCGAGACAGGGAGGAGGGCAGACACAAACACTGCCTTTGTTACACTTGGGATGCTCCTTTTGCCATCCCAAACAATCTCATACCAGCTCCCACGTGACTCTGCTGCTCTCAGCCTGGGGAACGCTTCCCAGCTGCCGCAGCACGGTTGCAGCTTTTCCTTGGAAAGCAGCGCTGGAAGCTCTGCGTATTTTCTTTGCTAAGTCGTGAATTCATTATGAAATTTATATGATGAGATCTATGACTCGGCTAATATTTCCACAGAGCAGTTTGGCCTTTTCATTCCAGAGAGGGTTGGACAGGAGCAAAGAAGATCTGGCTTTTGTTTTCAACTCTTCTACAACTTCCTGTATGACCGTGGGCAAATTGCTTAATCAAGCTGTCTCCAGCTTTCCTCTGCAGTAATGCTACTCACAAATGTTAGCAGAGATGTGAATACACATGGTCGATTTAGTAGGTGATGTTCAGGTACTAATTTGATATGCTGTGGAAGAAAGAAGCTCTGTACAGTAAGAAAACAGAAGTCTTGGCATCTCACCTTGTCTCTGAATGGAGTTTTCAAGGAAAGACTGACAACAGCAATGGCCTGGCTGATCCAAATTGTTTTTAGATGCACACAGTGCCAGCTCTGGGCAAGAATTTCACTATCCATTGAAATAAAATAAACTGTGGAAAGACATATGTGAGAAAACGGTGGTCAGAGAGTACGTATAGCAAGAGGACATTAGAAATCTGAAGAAAACTGAAGAAGAGAACAAGAGACACCAGAGATGTAGCTGTGACATAGTGGAATTATGTTGAATGTTGAATTTGCCTGCAAAAAATTGCAGCCTTTGTTGGCTCTATAGGTAGGGGATAGGAAAGCCTGTGCTGGACATTCCCTGGAAAATGGGAGCTTGTGCTAAAAACGGAGCCCACACAGTTGAATGTGATGTTCTAGTACAGCAAAAAAATCAGACGAGCCTTGGTTTGGGGAGGGTGAGCAGTTTGCTTAAGTGTGCTGGAATGTGCATTCACGCATATACACACACAAATATAGCCCAAATAAAATGTGTGTGCACTATGGAATCTCATATCATTTTCACTAAGGCAATGGTCATCTATTTACTTGAAGATCTATGAAAGGATATGTGTTTTTAAAGCTGTAAAAGTGCTTTAATAAATACTAGCATATCTGAGGACTTGATTAGAGCTGGGTTTATAGGGATGGTAATATCTTTATTAAGTCAACTGATATAGTTGGAGGGGGAAAACCAGACCAGCCCTCTGCAGAGCTTTTTTTGCTGTAATTAAAATAGTCCGCTTATATCTAGTTAAATAATATGTAAACTCTTAAGGCCAAATGCTGCAGCTAGTTACTATTAGTGAGAAACTGTAAACCACAAAATCCCAAACCAGGAAGTCCCATGGAGATAAAAAATATCTAAAGAACAGTCAAAAATGTGCCCTATATTATTGATGCTTCAAGCAGTATTAAGTTGTGAAAGGCTGGAATGTAAACAGAGTTACAGATGTCTGATGCCGTAGGTTGAATTCGGGAAGCAGGAAATGCACTCCTTTGCTTGGGATGTTTGAAAAAAACACCTTCTGCCTGACTTTATCTGAAACAGTTAAAGTTTTGTTTAACCTACAAATTCAAAGAGCAATCCGTGCAGCCAAGTTGTGTCTTGTATTGATTGTGCCAAAAATAGGGGCTGTGCAAGCGAACAGAAAATCATGGTCCTGGTTTACCAAGAGCCAATTTTTAGAAATGACTTAATGGGAGAGAATAATACTAAAGGTAGGTTATCTCACAGTAGGTACAAATTACTGCCATGAGTGCGTATTTTTATTTGATTTAGGTATGTCTCCATCTCAGAGAGATGATTATTTTATGTATATTTATAATGTAAAGTTAACGATTATTTTCCACACTCAGGGTGAAGCGCAAAGGATAAATTTTGGTTTCCTAGGAGAGGGTGGAAGAACAGTCTCACTTGGCTCTGAATCAAGTCTTACTTCCCTACATTTGTTCCTACCCCCACCAAGCTCTGCCAATGGGCTCAGCCATCATGACCCTGTAGCATCATTAGTTTTGTTCCTGATTTGCACAGGTTTAGCATAGAGTAGAACAGCTTGTTGTACTTTCTAGTGAAGATTCTGCTCTTCTTAATACCTATCCCAAAACAGAGTAACCTGTTGCTTCCAAGGAGAGATATTTTTCATTGCACTGGCATAAATGAGCTCAGAACCTACCTTTATAAGTTCAACTAATTCTTACCTAGAGTATCTCAAAGGCAGAGCCACCCAAATGAATGCTTCATCCAAAAGAGGATCTCCTCCTGCATTTGTAATGCCAGTGGGCAGGGGTACTTGCTGAAGATTTCTGAGAATGTTAAGAAGTTTCTCAGACCTTGCGAGGTCTACATACCCTGCTGTAAGGGACAGCGTGTTGTATGGACAGCCGTTATAAATCTGGAACACTCTTTGTCTTTTTCATTGTGAATGTTGGTAAACTCATATAAATGGGAAGTGCCATTTCCTTCACATTGTTTGAAGTGTATTTGTTCAAGAAATAACTACAGGACAGTTTTCCGTGTTTAAAACAGGAGAGCTTTTCCCTAATGCCCTAAGCCTAAATTAGTATTCTTGATGTGCCGATGAGTCCAGAGTAGCAGTGCAGCCAGGTTATGGTCCCGGGTGTTAACGAATCTTGGGAGTTCATCTCACTCCTAATAAGTAGCGCAGTTCTGATTTCCATTTATTTCTTACTGCCAGCTGAAACAAAGAGTTACAAAGGAGAAAAAGGGTGGCAACTACCTCTCTTGGAAACATTTTGTTTGGATGACTCCTAGGTAACATCAGAGACACCTTTCCTGGGTGGAAGCTCTGAAGAAGATCAGAATTATTGTGGCAACACAGGTTTCCTGAGTTTCTTATTAGCATATGCTTTGAATTGGTGACTTCAAAACAGTTTATTTCACAATTCTTCTGTGCATAAAGTGCACCCTCGTGTTTTTTTTCCCCCTCATTTCTTATGTTTTGCTATTTTGTAAGCTTAAAACAATAGCAGTATAAGCAGATGTCCCTTGACTGATGGTAAGGAAATAGGTGAGATTTTAGAAGACCTTGTAATTAAATCAATTGATTAAAAACAAACAAACAAAAAAAACCCCATCCATTGAATTTGTTTTTGTGAGCAGTGCTAGTTGCCTTGCCAGTCTGAAGCTGGCACTGTGGGTTTGCTGTAATCACTGAGCTGAGAAAAAGAGACACGGTTTTGTTTGTTTGTTTGTCATCGTGGAGTTGAGCAGGACATAAGCAGTTGAATGCACAACACTTTTCTCTGCTTTCATCTTCTTCTCTTTGATTCCACAGAAATTCCCCTCGATTCTTCCAACTTGTTTTCTGACCCCCCTTATGAATTAGGATTTGTATATTTCTCATGAATATCAGCTGGGAAAATATGGCTTTTGGTTTTTAAAATGAAAGGTGATAAAAATCAGCTACATGTGTCATTTCAAGTACATTGTTTGAGTGCCATGTCCCACGGGACAGTGTGTGTGTGTTACATTCATTGCTTTGGGGACATCTGAGCTGTAGCCCTCATCCTGGCCAGCTGTCAGGTCTGCAGGCAGGATGGCATGTTAGGTTGGTTTGGTACAGCGTGGCACATGGGCCAATGCCTGCAATCTGAACCCCGGTCAGGGTATAAAATGCTGACATGTAAACCTCAGGGTTGCAGCACAAAGTTGTTCAAAGATTAGGAGAAGCAAGAAGCACATTTGAGAGGAAGAAATAATGTAATCAAACAAGATGGCACATAGCAATGCCAAGGAAAAAAAAAAATCCTTCAGTCAACCAATCCTGACTCATTCATTTCATTACCAAAGCCAGTAATCCTCTATCACTTGGAGAGCAACTTCAAAAGGCCTGTGCTATCCAATATTTTGAATGCAGCTGGTTGAAGATCAAATGCTGAGATGACAGTGCCTTTCTTTCACTTCAGGAGTGGGGTCCCTGCCTTGCTGGATTTCTCTAGTGTTGTGCAGAGGGTCATAACCCTGGCTCAGCATTCTCCCAGCATCGCACATTGACTGCTTTCCTCAGCCCTAGTCATAAAGCATGTGCCAGAGGCAAAGAAAGAGATGGAAATACATGTGGAAGAAATATGTAGCACTCTAGCTTTCCTTGGCTTGCAGATGGTAAATTCAAGATTAGTACAAGCTAGCCAGAGAAGCCTGAAGACTTTTCCAATGTACTTCCAAAGCTAACATTTTGGCACAGCAGTCAGCATTTGCCATGAGATGGCTAATTTCCTTGAACATTTCTGAGGTCCTAGGAGGTAGGTGTAGCACTGAGCATGAGTTACGGATCTCTGCGTGGTTCTCAGCACTACTACTTGCTCCCTGTGGCTGCAAATCACCTCTCTAGTGCTAAATCTATCATACTTTCAGATCTTTAGCTGGCAAAATACAAAATGAAGTGTGTTGCTGAAGTTGCTTTTGAGAATGCAAGTAGCAAAAGGACTTATCCTGTAAGCAACATTGCTGTTTCCAAACCAAGGCTTCACAATTTTTTGATACCAACACAGAAGGGTATCACTTTCCGGAGCTATGCTCAGATACAGCTGAAGGTCCAGCTCTAAATCAATTTCCAGACAACTCTTCTGGAAGGAGGGAGGAAGTCTTCTGCTGTGTCATGTTCTTCAGCAGCAGGGATGGGCAATGCACACTAGCAGACATTCAGCAGATTTCCCTTCCTTGATACTGGCCAAGATGCTGGCTGGACCATATTGTTCCTTAGGAGCAGCATTAGGGACAGTCCAATCCCTAGAGAAATTCTCCAAGATTACCAGAATTACCCACAAAGCTTGACTTCATGCCTTGACACATCTGTGAGTCAATAGGTGGTGATGCATTTTGCCAGATGCTTCCAAAAAGTGTTGGCCCTACCCAGTAGTTTTGGTAGTCATCTGTGTGACACAGTCCTCAGCCAGCTCTCTGTAGGGCAGTCCTGTAAAGATTGTATAGGAGCCAGTATGAAGCACTCAGTATTTTAAGCCCGTCCTTTCACTGCTAATGCTTCTGTCTGGGATGTCTTGAGCCTTAGTGATATCATGTTGCCATTTCCATGGCAAGCAACTGTTTGAACCCACGTGCACTGTCCCTCTAACTGTGAGGATGTGAGTGTCTTGCATTCCCTATATCAGCCCTATGCACCTTAGGTTCACAGCCAAACCAGCCATCCTTATTAATAGCAGGCTGGATTTCTGTGGTGAGATGTTGAGGTTAGGTGTCACAGGGTGCAGCTGCACGATAAGGACACGATGTCTGCTGCTCTGGAGGTCTGGTGGTGACAACTCCAGGCAAGTCCAGCCTGGACATGTGAACCCATCCCTGTGGGACTCGCCCTTGCAGGCCGCTCCAGGGCTGGAGGGAGGGCAGCCAGAAGTAGGCTACTGGCACTGCAGCTTTCTGGGCTCGGCCACGAGCTGCTATTCATTTTAAGGTGCAGAAGCTTCCTTCTAAGCACCAAACAACGAGGCTTTACCAGCCCAGCCGTTTCCTGCCAGCTCTGGAGATAAGCCCACAGCGGGTCAGAGCGAAGGTATCATGGTGCCCTGTCTCAGGCCGTGATCACAGCGGAGCAGCACGAGGGCAGGGGAAGCAGATAGCGACTCTTCTCAACATTCTCCATTTTCAGCAAGCATCCCTCTGTCTGACAGATCAGCCGAGCCCATGAGCATGACCAAAACCACGGCCCTTGTCTGTCAGACCCCACGCATCCTTCGGGGCAGGACCTCTTGGCACCCATGTTTGCTGTGGGGAAACCCAAGCTGTGAAACTGCAGATCCACCTCCATGCATGGCTGAGGGTTGGGTGATTACTGCCAGCAGGAATCTTGTGCTGTTTTCTGTGCTCTTGAGAAACGGATGGTAGCATTTTAATGTTCCTATGTCAGGACTGTGATCCATGCAGGAGCAGCCATCCACAGGCCCAAGCACAGCCTCCCACAGCCCTCCTGCTCCTCCGCCGCCATGGCGGGATGACCTCTGTTTATTTATTTATTTACTTTAAACATGATTTTGGTGGATCTCTAATCTGGTTATCTGCTGTAGCTGCAGCGTGAGCTGTGTGTCTGACTCCCACGGCCAAAAGCCTCTGTTTCCTTTCTGCCAGTACCTTAGTATCTGCCTTGCCCAGGAGTCTGCTGATGAAGACTTCCTGTTTGTTTTGAGTCACTGCTGAAGTGATAAATATACTTCGGCTCTCTCCTCCGAGAGGAAAGAAACCAGCTGCCCTGAGACGAGGAGAAAATATGTAGAAATTCCACCAAAGGGCCCCGTTATCACCCGGCTTCTATGGAAGCACGAAACCGAGCAGCGCAAGCTATGGCAAATGCTTGATTTTAATACTGAAAATGTTCCTCCTCGTGCACAGGCTTCAGCTGTTTGCCTTTAATCATTTATTTTCACTCCGTAACTTTAATTTTAAAACGATTGAGAAATAAATAAATAAAGACCAAACCCCCATAAACTTACACGACAGAGTAATGCTTGGCTGGATAAACAAACAATTATACTTGTGGTTTCTTGATCTGACCACAAGCTTTAAATGCCATATTTTTGCATGAACCTATAATGCTTCTGGATAAACAATTGTGTTTATATTATCAGGAGTATCCAGCGTAGTGTTGTGTAATTTCTATGTGCGATTACTAGGATATATGATAAATTCCAAAAGAAAAGAAAGGAAAGGAAGATTAGATTATTAAGTCATTTTTAATAAAAACAGCATAGTTTGGAATCGCTTATAGCTTAATTTGTAATTTTAAAGGAATGCAGCACTGGCTTTTAAGTTTCTACAATTATCTTTTCATCTCTTTTTATCCATTTTTACGAGAGATGGGGCCCAAACCAAACCCTTGAATCTAAATCCAAGGTCCAGGTTCAGAACTGAGTTCACAGCTTTGACCTCGCTCCTGAAGACATGGCATCAGGCCCATGAGCCCCAGCACACATCGTGTTTGCATTTCAAAGCTCAGGTCCAGGAACTACTGCTGCTTTGTGGAGTGGTGCAAATGGTGCTGGCCCTATGGCTCTGGGATGCCTCCAGCCTAAAGACCCAGGTGAGATGATGAGGTCAACACGGGGTTGTAAAAGATCAGAAGAGCTGTGGGGCAGCAATAATAATACAAATATTTTTTTGTTGAAGGTATCTTGAGGCTAGCTTTGGTTTGGTCTGAACCAGCACAGTGTAGATATGGGGCTCTGCTGGACCAAGTGACTTTTGAGGAGGTCACGACCCCTTGGCATAGCTTGGAAGAGGTTGTACTTCCAAAGACTATTAAGGTTTTCTGAGTGAGTGCTTATTGCTCCTAAAGGTGCTTTATAAAAAATTCACAGCACAAAGTATTGCTTTTGGTAGATGTTTGAACTGCTGCTCATGGGGAAAAAAAAAAAAGTATTTTTCCTACAGTTTCTGATATATTTCTCTCTCTCTTTTTTTTTTTTTTTTTTTAAATGTAAACTCCTTAAAGCTTTGGCAAACAACATGTATTTTTGTGTACTCACCGGCACATTCTCATTCCAATAAGCTAGCTGGGCTCTCTCCTTTGTATCACCGAGTGAAATCACATGGAACAAAAATAATCATATTTAAGCAGTTTGAAGTATACTTTTTCTATGGTTTACCTTTACCATCTCCTAGTAAAATATAATTTCTTCTTTAACAGCAGATGAAAAAAGACGATTATAGCTTTAAAGCGTGAGATTATAAAAGACTGCAGCTAGTTTAGATCTCACAGTTAGAAGTTAATTCTAAGTCACTGGAATTGAAAACATCAGTTTACAACATTTACTGGCTTGCTATAAAAATGTATTCCCCTGTGTTATGTTAAACATGAGAAACTACACCTCAGTGTGTCCATTATTTATATATTTATTCGTATCTTGCTGTTTCTGATTCAGCTGTGTAACTGTATGCAAAACAGATAATTACCAGGGAACAGAATAATTTGTATTTGGAGGGGAATAAATACCCTGAAGGATTTGCTTTTGGGAAAAGAAGATACTGCAGAGAAATTACATAGGTTTTGTAAACAGATATAAAGCCAAAAAATAAGGTGAGGAAATATTTTGGGCCCAGCAACTTTGACCCTACTGGTTTTGTGGTGAGGAAAGTAATATTTCTTAGGAAGTACACACAGTAAAACTGAATGTGAGGCCCCTAGCATATTTTACACGGTTACTGGGGCTTACTGGCAACTCTACCCAAATACCAGAGTGATACCCAGGAGTTGGATACTCTTCATAGAGAGGCAAAGGATTAGGACCAGTACATTCGTATAGCAACTATGTGCTGCTTAGAAATATGTGCACAAAACATACTTTATGCATCTCAGCTGTTTTAAGTTAAATGCCATTTTCATGTTCTCAGACCTTGGGGCCCTTGTGCTTGCCCTTTGGGTGCTGTCCTGCTGCTGGAGCCATCCCTGAGTGGGGACAGGGCTGCAGACTGTGTGTGGGTCTCTCTGTGCTGGCGAACTTCATTCTTCCAGCTTTATTCTCCTCTGATTTAGGACTAGATCATGGGAGAGAGTTACTGAGGCACTAATTTCACATTTTCAATAGCAGAATTATTGCTAGAAACATGGCCGAGTAACAGCGTTGCCGTTCATCTCTCTTTGATTTATTTTGAGCAGCTTTGCCTGCTTTATTTCAGTTTGCAGGCTTTCTAGTGGGAAGTGGGAGCCTCCCAGACTTTCCTATGATGGGGTTTTATGTGGAGGTTCATGTCAAAAATGTTTGTCCAAACTACCAAAACAGCCCTTTGTCCTGGCTGGTGCATGGAGAGGCTGAGACCTCCCTGCAAAGTGCCCAAAAGAGCTGGTGATGCCCATCCTAAAGATGCTTCCATGTGACTCCTGGGCCCCAAGCGTGCTACTTCAGCAGTTTGGGTTTGCCTATCAGAGTTAAATCTCACAGGCAGGCAGTAAGCAAACACTGCAGTTTGCTATCTGCTTATCTTTGCTGTTTCTAAGACCCTTTTGCTGTAGCTGCAGATCTTTTGCACAGGCAACCTGAAGCACCTGGGAGAGGTAGGAGCTGTGTGAGATACAGTGATGTGGGGGACATGGTGGCATGGCCAAGAGCACCCAAGAAATCTGTGGCAGAACACAGAGTTTAACGTAGTTAGGAAAGAAAGCAAAAAAAAAGTGAAAAATCTCTGTCTCAGGATCTCAGCCCTGATACTTTCGCTAGGGCTGACTGCGAGCTTTTCCTTTCTTTCTTCTTTTCCCTTTTGGTGGAGAAGTTTTCTAAGGTATTTTTCAAACTTTCCAGTTTAGCAATGCGTTGGCTCAGATTGAAAAGAGAACTAGGCACTGGGTCACAGGCAGAATTAGGTTTGCTCTAGTGGTGGGGGCAGGTTGCTGACACAGCGACAATCAGACAAAACATTTAAAACTTCTGGCTTTGTACTTCTCAAATGCCTCTTTTAGAAAATCGCTTAAGTTGTTATTAACATCCACCACCCACCTTCCCTTTCTGGTCCTGACATTGTGTAATAATAGATAATGTTGACATATGTTCCCTGCTGGTCAGAAATACTATACTTCTGTGAAAGGTAACATTTTCAAGCAATGACAAAATGTATTTTACTTGGACAGAGCATTAGTTATTGGACTAATCTCACAATGTGGGATGTGGGGTAAAAGTTTTAACATTTTAGTTGTGGGAGAAAGTTTGTTGGGACAGTAAAAGCATCAGTATGGGGTGTGTTTAGTTTTCTCAGTTTCTAGAGGTACTGGCGTTGTATCAAACTCTTGCGTCCGTAGGAATTTAAAAGAAACATTTGCAGTATGTATGAGGAACAGCTGTCTGTGTACTCAGAGCAACTTTTCAAAACGACTATTTGGACGTTTTTCTAACAAGGATTAGAGAACTAAGGAGGATGTGTGCATGTCCCACACACTCCCAATCAGTTTTAAAATGTTGAGTAACTGTAAAAAGATCTGCATTTATTTATTTCCCGCTAAGCAAAGCTGTCTGAAAATAGAAAAAGAGGAAGAAACAGCAAAATCTTCCAAACAAACACGTTGTGAAAAAAAAAAAAAAACAAAACCCAACAACCTTACTTTTGAAAATAATCTAGGATGAGATTCTATAAAAATGTGTCTGCTTTGCATGCCACCAAACTCAGCACAAGACTGTGCAAGCCTGGAGAAATCAAGTTTTATGTTAAGTCTTGCACGGATCTCTCTGCTTGGGGAGCTGGAAGGCAGTTTTTTATTGAATACATGTTTTATTGAATACGTGTTTTATTGAATACATGTCTTTTACATGTTACAACAGCTGGAGTGGCTGTTTAGGATCCAGAATTAATTGCACTGGCCCTGTAATTTGGCACGCCAACATCTCTCGCAGTGATCTCCCTGGCATCCGTCTTTTCCTCACAGATGAAGTTTCAGGGATCAGCTGAATGCATCCCAGGTGGGATGCACAACTCTGTGGGGATGGGGAGCCTTCACCTGCGTAGCCCTTGCCCCACACAGTCAACTGTGCCCCTGGGGCAATGCTGGAGATACCCAACAAAGACCCTGTGGTGTGTGAAGCTGCTGTCAGGGTCTGGCACAGAACCCCCACGCTCCTGTACACCCTTGGTCACCCCCCCAGGACCATCCTGTTTGTTTTCAATCTCTCCCTGAGTGTCTGCCGGGCTGTGCTGGGTTGGCTCCATTCTCAGTTACACCCATTGATGTCAGTGGGGTTGCGTTGGTGGAATCAGGAGAAGAATTTGGCTCCTCATCTTTTTATCCAGATTCAACCCCCCCTCCCCCCTCCCACCTTAATTTCTGGGCTCCTCAGCCTACCCCTAGCCCACAGCTCAGCTTGTCCCAGGCTCCTGCCGCTGCTGGGGTGAGAGTTTCTCTCCTGCAGCTCCTGCTGCTTGGCACAGCGTCGCTGCTTCGTCTCCAATCTCGGCTCAGAACATATCTGTTCTGCTTTCTGCTTCCTCCCTCCCTCTTCTCTCGCTGTAAAGCATTTTATTATCCAGACTTTATGGAAGGCTCTGTACAAAATGAAGTTGTGAGGTTATTTGTTTTGGTGCAGCCAATCCAATAGTGTAAGCTACTTCCCTCCTTTAATCTTCTCCTCTTTAGATAATACGTAAGCTTTTATGTCCATTAATTGTCAGAAATAAATAAATGCTTCTTTAGCTATTACTTCCTGAAACAGAGCAGTGATCTCCCTTACATACAGCTGTTTATACTATGCATAACATCGTTCTGCCACATGAATGCATTCTAAGTTTTCATAAGACCTCGCGCTTGCACTTAGCTTAATTTCCACTTTAACTTTCCTTTTTTTCAGAAAGGGGGAAAGCATTCAGTGGGCTACCAAACAGCCATGCTGGCTGCCACTCCGAGCTGTGGCTCTGAAGTAATCCCTGCTGAATCTAGCAGGCATTAGAAGAAAGAGAAGAGTGATAGGAGCAGTGGATAAGGTTAGTTGAGTATCACATGCTCGCAGCATTGCTGCTTTAGGACCTAATCATTATTAATTATTCGCTTAATAGTAGAGACTTCGTGTCCCAGCTGAGATTAAGACCAAATGGTGCCAGATGTAGTGCAAACACCTATTAAGTCATGGTCCCTTTATCAAACAATTTGCAGTCTAAATAGACAAGACAGAGAAAAGATGGGAGATGAACAAAGAGGTGTCAGAGCCGGAGACAGGAAATTGAGAGAGCAGGGGCATTAGGAATAGAGAAATGAAGACCACAGTGTAAGTGAGAGAGCAGGAACAGCAGGAATAGAAAGAGCAATGAAGACCACAGTGTAATTTTTTGAGATTACAGAGGAAAGACCCCAGACTGGGCCACATGCATGGATGCACTCTTTTTGAAACCTCCTGTGGCAGCTGAGATGGTCCTGCTGATGTCCACCACACAGGGCTCTGCAAAAGGAAGATGCTGTGTACCTGCCCCTTACCCATTTCCACCAAGGCAACTTGGGCCATTTTACCCTGCTGATTCACCTCCTGCAGGCCCCCGCGGCATGCAAGCACCACCAGCACAGCCTTTCACACTCACTCATATCTACTTGCACCTACTTACACCACCTTACAAATCACCTCTGAATTTGGCCCACAGCTTGCAAGTGAGGTAAACAGATCTATGTGATTGTCTACAAATGATCAACCATTCAGGTTTGCTATGTGCAGTGTGTTGCTTTGATTCCCACCCCTTTGTAAGTTTAACTCAGTGCAGCAGAAAAGAGCTGACAACTTTGCAGAGTTCCTTGGGTTCTCAAAATGTTATACAAATGTTAACTATCTAAAGAAAAGTATTCAAGACACTTCACTTACGGTTTCTTGAATAACTTTCTGAAAGGGTTGTGACATACTTGTACCATTATTTTGTATGGCAATTGAAAAAAAAAATCTTGGAAGGATGTTTGTTTTTATTTTTCTTCTGACCACTCTGTTTGGAAGAACTGCCAAGTTTGGCTCTAAACTTGCAAGTACAGTAACTTTTCCCTTTGAAACTTGGGCCTATAATGTCTGGAGCTGCTTTTGGTTGAAAGCAATTGTTAACGTTACTGACTCTTGTGATCAATGGAAATCAATTTCATACAGAAGGTTAACAGAGAAGGTCCAAACAAATGAATCCATGTGCATTTATCTGACAGTATTTCATATACAAATAACGAAAGCAGTACATTATCAATTCTCCGTAGTAAGAAGTATTCTTCATGTTTTTATAAAAAGTACTTAAGAGCTGACTTTGAAGAAAGACTTTGAAAACTTGCCAAACCTTCTTTGTATTTTGAAAGTCCACATCAAGAAAGTAGTAAATAGACATTGAGCGTAGGAAAAAGGAAACTATTAGCATTGTTCTCTTTGAAAGATAAAAAGAAAAATGCAGTGCAAAACTTCATAATCTCTGAAATGTGTATTTGTTATTTGAATCAATTTAAAACAATTGTCACTATTAAGTTCATGTTAGCCTGCCTACTGAACTGTATAAAATGGCTCTGTATCTGCTACTTTCACATACATGCGTTCCCCCCTTCACATCTCCTTCTAGTTTTACAGGCTTAAGCATTTCCATTTAACTGCAGAGTTAGAATTTATATTAAGGCTCTGCTCAAAAATTGCTACACTCTCTCCCCAATCCTCCTCAGTATTGTTTAACCTATATTCATCCCTCTAATGTACGGATATCTATCTTTGATTTCCACAAAGCAGATTTCCCTTTCTGGGCCCCATTTCCATCGTGCAGCAGCAGTTCTTCATAATGTGTCCAGATAAGATATGTATATATATATATATATATATACATATTTATATATATATATTTTTTTTTTTTTTTTTTTTTTGAGGGGGTTGGCTAATGGGTAATTTTCAGCTAGCTCCTTGGCCATGTTTTGTGTTACTGTTAGTGGGATTTGGTGCAGCATCATTTTCAAGTTGCTAATTATCCCCAGAAAAACTGAGACCAGGCGCTTTCCGTAGACTGGGAAAAAATAAAAATAATTCAATATCAAACATAGCCATGTCTTGGGGTGAAACTACATATAGACTTATGCCATACACACACACTGCCTTGGAACAGGTATACTGCATGATTTCATTGAGCACATGAACTTTGGTATCGTTTAATTGTATGTGATCAAGTAGCCAACTTGCTTTTTAACACTGATAATGCAGGTTGTACTTATGCATATATTAATTGCAAAGCCATTAAGCTGTCCCATGTGTGAGGTAGTACTATGAGGAAATGCCTGTTCACTTCATCTTTAATAAGTTCAGTATATGTTGAGCTAAAAGGGGATCTAAACTGTGTGTAACCTGTGAGAAACAGAAGTGGAAGTTGGTATGTGAAGAAACATATGTCTGCCATGTAGAAATGGGATATTTTCCCATTTTCACTGTAGAAGTGACTGTAGGTTATAAAATAGGTACGATAAAGAGCTTGAATGGTTGGGTAGGCATATTGGTGTGTTTGGTAGACAGCTATAAATACTGACCTCTTAAGAGGGATCATGTCTTTATATAGAAAATGTATATTTGTGGATGAGATAAAGGTAGGATTAGAGTAAGGATTTTTTTTGGCAGGAGATTCCGTGATTGTATTTCTTAAGAAGATAGTTGATGGATTAAATGATCATCTGAGATTTTCAGAGTTTGTAAAGACTTTCAGATTTACCGATTCATCATCTCCTGTCTCCATCTAATTATTACAAATCCCTTCTCTCTAAATATTTGTTGCTGCTGGATATTGACTTGTCTACTAGCCTTGTTCAAAATATCTATGTGATTTTACAGTAAACTACCCAGAAAATATAAAATAGATTCAGTTGTGATAAATGCTAAATGCTTGAGAATATCTTACTGAAAAATACAAAAATTGCTCATGCTTCCTTAATTCCATTTTATTCATTGATAAAATGAATTCATTTTATGAATTCAACAGGCCATGTCTGGGCCTTCTGATGGCCTGTTCATGAACTTTCTTCTCATAGGGAGAAGTTGAGTCGGCCTTGCTGGAATAAGGTGATATTCATCCAGCTCTGCTCTTAGGAACAGTTCATTCGTTGTAGTTGGGATGGGGTAATAATTAAGTTTCACATATCTCATCCTGGTAGAATGCTTTTAGGGAGAGCAGAGGTAGCAGAATGAATATGGGAGGATGCAAAGAAAGTTATTTTTTCCAGCAAAAGATACATTCATTTTTCTCATCACCACCCTTGTCAACTTCCTCCTCCAGATGCTCTAAGATGACTTTTTGTGGCTCTCTGAGATATAGCCTTCAAGACATCATACAGATTCAGGATGATGGCACCTTTCATAAGGTAAGATCTCCACAATATACTCTAATAGCATTTTCTCTACTTCCTGGAACAGAAGGGTCCCCCAGACCCCTTTTAAGTTTACTTACTCTCTGTGAAATAGCTAACTGCCTTCACATGCAAACTGGTGACACTGCAGCTTGATTAGCTTGCTAATTAAGATATTGTGTTAATATTAAAGTTGCAAAGAAAACACATACTTTCACCCCCAAAATTATTTTCTCAGTTTGCGAACAAATTTTCTTTGAAGTCAGGAGTGAAATTTTAGAAGGTTTTTTTTTTTCCCCTAATAACCAGCATCAAACAGACATCCCCACAAGAGATGAAGAGGATTGTCACATTTGTCCTCATGTCTAGGGTGGTGATGCAAATGACTATTCAGCATTTCAATTACCCATTTCAATTTCCCCTGTGTATGGATGCTCAAAGGGTCTGTTTCAAAAGTCTGTCCCATACTGTCATTTTCACTGTGACGTTAGGAGATACTTGATAGCCATGTAGGCTTATTTTATCATCAGTGTGGACTCTGTAGATGTTTAGCAAGCTGAAGTTAGCTTAAAAGACACAGAATTTGAAGTTGTTGGGAATTTGACTGATTTAAAAGAAAGCGCTTCTTCATCAGAAGCCTGTTAGCATTGTCACATCTTCATGGAACTGGATAGAAACAGTTTGGGTGTTCTCTCTCTCTTTCTTTCATTTTTAAAGCAATGGTGCATGTCCATTCCTGGTAAAGATCAACTATGTGCACTTCTGTTAGGGATGACTTTTGATCTATTCAGTTATTTAGTGATAATGTAAATTGCTCTTTATTCTTCTAAAGTACAAAATTAATACTGCCTTATTCTAGACAGTATTATTCCTGCAAGGAAGCAGAATTTCATCAAGTTAAACTTTTCTATTTGAAAGATTAAAGGAGAAGGCAGAAGGCCAAATTCTCCTCTGTTGTGTGAGTGTTGAGCTAGACGATCCATTGACATCAAAGAAATTGGGGTTTACACTAGCCTAATCAAAACCAGAATTTCTCATGCAGATTTTCTATATATTTTTATTAACTCTCAAAATATGGGACTGCAATAATCCTTCTGTTCCTGATGATTCACAAACTACAGTGCCAATGGCAGTCACATTATACTGGGCTCTGGAGGGGCAGTTTGCACTGACTACGTGAAAGTCCTCAGGTAGCTGCAGTCCCAATGACTTACAGTGCACAGATGAGCTCATTAATACATAAACTATTGCAACTACGCCTTGTACTTCCTAGAAGCTTGCACTTCTAGCACTGTTTTAAGGAAAAACCTGAGTTTTTCAGCAAAGATAAAGTTGTTGATGCTTTACTTCAGTTTAGTGTTATGAAAACGAATTGCTCACCAATTCATCACAGTAGTGAGGAAGAATTGCACCTTTGGCCTCCGCAGTTCTGGGCAAGGGCCTCAGCCATGGGATGGGTGGATAGCGAGAGGGTGTCCCTGCATAATGCCTCCAGCCACCCCCACCCCACCCCATGGCCTCTGGGACATTCCCACAGCTGCTATCCAGTGAAATCCCACACTGGCAGGGTGACTCACATCAGAAGACATTCCAGAAAGAAGAATAATTATGCCATTGCTGGAATTGATGTAATGGTGTTTTTCAGGATGCTTTAATAGACATGAGTGATGTTTTGGCAGGCAATTGAAATAACCCTAGATATCTGATTGCATTAGTGACTGCTACCAAGGGCATCTCTGGAGAGAGGGACATTACTTAAGGTACTTCCTCTGTATTGTAACTTGCTGGGGCTAACTTTCAGTGTAGCATAGGATTCTTTTCTGAAGACAGACATATTGGAGAGCTTAACCACGACATATAACAAACTGAACTCTAAACATATACAGATTCCAAGAGACAGGCCTGTGTAAACAACATCATAATTCCCTGGGTTATGTGCTGTTTAAAATAACATTCAGCTATGCATTCACCTCAAAAGATTACCACTTAGCAGCATTGTTTCTTTTTGTAATCTTTATTGTTTAGGTTTATTATGGCTTTCATTTTTTTCTCCTGGAAAACATAAACAATTCCCCTTTTCCTATGCCAGCTCTCAGCCCCACAGTGCCCATGCTACAGCCAGCTGGGAGGGTAATGAATGAGGGCTCGACTGAGTCCAGCAGCCCCTCTTTCACCCAAAAGCAAGGTTTTTTTTTTCTCTCTGACCATCTGTGTTTTAGCACCATGCTCCTTAGAGTGGGCCTTCTTCTTATTAGGGTTTGCTACTGGCATTTATTGGTTGAGGTTGTGCTCTCATTACACCCACACAGTCCCACTGAAGGCTCGTTGCCTTCACTTAGGCTATATGTTAAAAAAATAACCAACAACATAAAATAAAAATCTTTGCATGCTGATGTTGTTCCGCACAGCACTGTCACTGGGTTGTTCTCTGCAGGTAAATAGTTCTATTTCTTGGTCTGGCACATTGATAAGCCTTCACACTCGACTGGGGCTGAGGTGCGTTTGTGCAAAGCCAGATTGTTTTAGTTAACATAATCAGTGAACTCACTGTTCTACCTGGATGTCTGGGAGAATTGCCAGGAGATTTCCCAACATTTCAATCAGACGCAGGGGCTATAAAGCTGTCAGTTTTCTTGTAGACCAATTTGCCTTTGCCATGGTTCTAACATTCTGCTCATTTATAAAGAAATCAGCCCCACTCTTTTGGAGTAATATTTTATTCTGGTTTCAGTTTGAAGAAGAATGATTTCTTTTTCTTTCTTTCTCTTTTTTTTCCCCCCAAGAATAGTTTAAAAGATGCATTTTAATAAAGCATTTCCTGACACAGAAAAATGCTTTGATTTAAGATTCTAAAAAAATTATATATATATATTTTTAAATAATTAATATTCCATTTTTGTTCCCAGCACTGGAGCCAAGCACCTTTCACATATTGCACCAGCCTCAAGTAAATCTGTTCTTAAACAAAGAAATGGAGCTACTCAGGTCAAATGTTCAGGGTAGTATTGGTCTGCATAGTAATTACAATCAGAGATATGTTAAACTACCTGAAAATAATTCACTTCCACAGGAAAAAAAGTATACCTACAAGTTTATGGTTTGCAGGTCATTGTCATCTACCCTACTTCCACCTGCTGTAATAAATTGTGATAAAATATCTACTACTGAGAACTTAAGGATTTTTTTTCCCCAGGCCTTCGGTATTTACCACCTGGTGCCAGATTACATCATGTAACCTTCAACAACGTTGTGCTTTTCTTCTTAGTTGATGGAAGGCAGAGGAGCAGGGGACCACATCCTCTTGAAATTTCTTTGATGTTCCCCACAGGAAGTGTTTCAGTATTTGGTCACTTGGATGTTTTTCAAGTATTTCCTTGTGGTCGGCACCTAGGACAACCAACTGCTATTTTTATGAGTTGGGTGATGGGAGAGGCTAACAGTTCATCCTGCTATAGAATCCCTGCTTCCAACTGCAGAGATGGTGCTGAGCAGACATACATATCCCTCAGGGAAGATGGGAAGGGATATCCAAATATTTTCCCAGTGCAGTCTCAGTATCTCAGTATGTTCCTTTCTCGAGCACCTTGGTGCATCTGAGCGACGATGCTCCCTGGATGGAAGAGCTGAAGATCAAACAAGATCAAGCATCACCTGGCATTGGAGAACCTTCTGGAGGCAGATATCCTGAGGACAGGCTGAGGTTGGCTGGACTCGGATCAGGTGTTGGGAAGCAGAAAAGAAGCTCATTCAGATTAGGAAAAAATTATTCACCAAAAGAGTGATTAAGCACTGGAACAGGCCTCCCAGGAAGATGGTTGAGACACCATCCCTGGAAGTGTTCACAAGACACTTAGATGTTGCACTGAGGGACATAGTTTAGTGGGGGCAATATTGGTGGTGGTTGAACGGTTGGACTGAATGATCTTGGAGGTCTTTGATTCTTTGATTCTATGATTTTAAACAAAAATATGGAGCAGAAACAGTGTATACTTGTAACAATAGTATATCAAGGCTTGACAAATTCACCTGTCAGGGCTTCATGCAGCTGATTTATTTGCCAGGACAGGTGGAGATCTGCCTAGGCTTATCCCTGAGCAAAGCAGCATGAGAAGAGTCGCATGAAGGAACTTCTGCCGCCGGTTGCAGCAGCAAGAACGCAACGGTTACAGCTCTGCAAATTAGCACAGTTTTAAACCAGTTCCAAAGCACTGAAATTAAAAGCACTTAATACAGGAATCATATTCTCTAGCTAAGGCACAACGGGACTCTGGTGAATTTAGTTTATAATGTTTCCGCGTTGTAGCAGAAATTTGTCTTTTTGAGGCAATCAGGGGAGTCGCATTACAGCAGGACTTGCTGAGATTCGTGTTCACATCTAGTGACTGCAAGCATGTTAACTCTTTCATGTGAATTTATCTGCCAGAGTCATGAATTCTCCTATACTGAATTATGGGGATCTCTGGAAAATTCCCTTCAAGGTGACTGGGACATAGGTAACAAAGTCTGCCTTATCCTCACTTCTTGGAGAAAAGAGATTTTTGCCAATATGAATTAATTTATATGAAAAAAAAAAAGATACATTGGGCCATCTCCTTTTGGGGTAATCTGTTGTAACTTGAAGAAATAAGCGACACTCAAGTTCCAGTGACTTGTCTCAGCTAACAACCAGATCCATGAATATTTAAATCAAGAATGCAATTTTTGGGAGATTATTATTCTCCAGAAGAAATAAAATAGTCTTGCATTAATTCTCTTTTTCTACTGAAAATGACATGGTGAAACAACAGACATTTTTTCTCTTCTCTCTGGTGCACGAGGAGCAGTTGTTGGCAAACCCACCACAGTGCCACATACTGTAATGAGATAGCAGAGAATATGATGCCATGCTCATTACTGATTTATCACTTGATGATCAGGAGAGCTTTTTTCCATTAATGCCTGATTTCTGTATTATCAGAAAAGGGGCAAGGTCTTTGATGTTTTGTAACATTCTTCAGCACTACTGAAAAACTACTTGTTTTCTTCATTTTCAAGGGTACGTCAGTGGTTTATAATTGATCTATAGCAGATCTTCTAGATTTAACCTTAGGTCGTACATAAACTATTAAATATGGTCATTATAGAAACTATGCCTTTTTTGAAAACTGTATGGATGTTAGCCTCTATGTCCTAGACAAATTCCAGTTTGGGTAATTAAGTTTTGCCTGCATTCATTTTCCATGCAATTTTAATTGGTTACGATATGTTTCATTTCCAGTGCAACGTGATGGTGTGTTGTCCTGTGCTGTGAAGAGTTAACATATGCTGTGTTTGAAGTTGTCACACTGCAGTGGTAAGTGAATTTGCTATGAAAGTTGAAGAAACCAGTGCAGAAAAATGCCAGATCCTCCTGACATAAACTACAAAATTTGTCAGTGGCTTTGGCACACAAGGTGGTGGATGCTGTAAAATATAGAATTAATTTAATGCCACCCAAGTTATCACAAGCAGATATTTGTAGAGTGCAAGTAGATACAGTACAGGTAGATATATACTCCACCTGGAGGAGCAGTGAGCAAACCAAATTTTGGTCTCGTGTCCTCAAGGAGGAGGCATGGTTGATTCCTCCCATCAAGAAACTGGCTGAATTGTAGCAACTCCTCTTTGCTGAGTTTCTGTAAGTTTCTGTGGCTCTATGAGGATGCTTTTCACAGTGGTATGCATAGGTTGCCCTATTTTTCACTGAAGGATGCAAACAGAGATTTTGCTGTTACAATGCAGAAAGATAAACTTCAAGATAAAATACAACAGCCCTATTTTTCTCTTGGTTGATTTGGCTCTGCCACTGGGATGGTGGTACATGTAATTTGCTGGAAGATAAGTACAGTGAAGGAGGGCTGGTGTTAATCATTTACAGACCTAGTTCCATGTTGAGGAGGCGCCTAGAGGTGAAACTCATTGGAGAGGTTTTCCTGAGCGCCAGGAGTAGTGTGGAATGTTTAAACATCTATTATGGATTACATGCTAAGGACAAAACATACTTTGGGTTTTTGTATAAGGCTGTTGAGTATTGTCATTAACATTACGCTTTGTCTGATTTAAGGAATATAAGTTGCTTATCTGAGGCTGTGAGGTCCATTAGCAAGGATGTCTCCATCTGTAGGAAATTTTATAGGTCACCTAGCTTACATATTTACTTTTCTACTCTCAAAGATAAAAACAGATGCAAAATGTTCACAAAGTCTGAAATAAAATATATGAGAAAGAGCATTCAAATACCATTTTTCACTTAACAGCATTCCTTGAAGTTGTTTACATTGATATATATCAATAAAATCAAAAGCTGGGTGTTTTCCTTCATTCTCTCCTTCGTAAAAGCATCTATATTTGTTCCTTTTGAAAAGAGCTGGCACCAGAGAGAATGATTGAAATCCCAAATCTGTCAGACTTTGACCCTGATGAGGGTAGAGAAGCTTGGCTGAATCCAGCAAAGAAGTGAGATCCATGGGATGTGTAAGGGGCTTACTGCTCAGCAGCCACACCAGCAGCTGCCCTGGGACAGCCTGAGTGTGCCTACGGACATGGGTGTTGCAAAGATGAGGAGCTCTTGGGGAGTCCCAAATATATCAACTGCTCTGAGACATCTCCTTCATTACAAATTGCTCACCCTGATGTTGGGTCTGGAAACCTGGCCAACACAACCAGCACAAAGGGAATTTTGGATTGCTGACAGATGCCTAAAGGGGATCAGGAGGACCACGTGGACAGCCATGGAGATTTAAAGTGTTTAGGAGATAAACAGGCAGCAAGAGATGGCAGAGGTTAGAGAGAGCAGAGATGTGCTCTGACAGCAATATGGGGAGCAAAGGCTGCTCAGGCTGTCCAGAAAGAGTCCATGGTCCTGACTGATCCTCAGCATCTGTCAGAAAGGTTCATCCCAAGTCCTCTAACTTGGTACTTACCCATGGTAAAGCATTAAACATGAATTCACATTACAATGCAAAATATTCTGTAGAATCAAAGCCTTGATAAAGAAATTATTGTGCATGAAGTACACGGAGGTGATCAATAGGGAGTTATTCCATAAAAATTTGAGCAGAGAACATTCTACCTTTTAAGGTCGTTGTTGAATATCCACAGAGGACTTTTGGTTTGTTTATGCTGAGGATCCCAAGTGTGGCAGTGCTTTCCTGAATAATGTAACTTTCCCTGTGGAGCATGCACCTTATCCGTGATTATGTTTCTGTAATTAAAATTATACTTGCTAGTTAGCTGATGCTTTTTTTATGTAAAGGGGTAAACAGACAGACATCCTCCAGAATATTTGAGGATAATCTGTGAGGATTTTTGCTCCCATCTGTAGCCTTCCTCCTGGAATTTAGTTTTCATGCTGTAATCTGAGCACCACTTTAGGTCATTCAAAAACATTTATTATCTTATTAAATGGAACTACCTTCACTGCTCCTGCATCAAGTTTTATGGCAATAAAGCCAAAAAGCATTGCGAGCAATGCTATGCTTTGTAGGTTAAAGCAATATGAATGTCACATTTAACTTTGTGTTCAAAAGAGTAACAAGAAGCCCCCTCCTTCCTTCCTTCCTTCCTTCCTTCCTTCCTTCCTTCCTTCCTCCCTCCCTCCCTCTCTTCCATTCTCAGTGCTACTTTTTGACATGATCTACCACGCTGGTGAAATGGACATCACACACACTGCCCCATACCCTGAGAGCATTCCTGAGTTGGCTTTGGCACAGAGAACAGTCACAGAGAGCCTCACATGGTTCACTCTTGAGAAGAAATCTTCCCATTTTGTGCTGTATTGAAATTAATTGGGAAATTTTTTACTGACCCATTCCTGGCTCCACATGCCAGGAAGTTCAGAGATCTGTATTATAGTATCATCAGAGGATATGGAGAGAAAGGCCCAGACTTATGCAATAGCAGCTTGGTCACTGATATTTTACAGTGATTTACAAGCATTAATGAACCAGAGCCTCAATTATATCCTCAAGGGCAAGGAAGTACAACTAGCCCCTCTCCCTTCCTTCCCACCCACAATTCACAGATGGGATAGGTAGCATAGCAAGAGTGGGCCTAATGATTTCTCACCTGATACCTTTACCACCAGGAGTTATTGCCTTTTGTTTTCCTTTCCCCTGTCCCTATCTCAAATACCCCAAAATTGAACTTTTTCTTTTTTCTTTTTTCTTTTTTTCTGAGTGTACTTTGATGCAGTGGGGTAGAGTATTTGGAGAGCACAAGTTCTTTATTTGACTTCATGACCTGTGCATTATAAGCATTTATTTGCCTCTCCAACCCTTTTTTATTGCGCCTCATCTCCAAATTTGTAACCTTTCAGCTATTATATGACTACACTATGACTGTGCCCAGTGATTAATTTGGATTAATAATTTTGTCTGGTACAGACTGGTGAAAAGGAGTGACTGCAGCTGACTATGCACGGTTAACATTAGGTTGGGATGGGTTTGGAGAGCAAATTGTTGTATGCCTCTTCACCTACTGAGAAACAGCTTTTCCATGAAAAGACAGAGCAAGGCTGTATTTTTAGGAACAATCTGTTTTCTGTCTGCAATTAATATGTTCTGGATTGTTTGGCTACTTTGATCGGTGTATCACAAACTGGCCTTTTATGTCAAACCTACTTTTGGGACATCCTGTAATAGCTCTTTTTGAAACCTTTAAGAACAGGCCCTGTAAATCATTGTGGGTGTGAGTAACTCTCTAGTGCTGCCAAAACCATGCCAGGTTACTGTAATGCACTGATGAGCTATCACTGGGTAAAAAATGAATCCTCGCTTCACACCTCACTGGTGTAAATCCTGTTCCAATTTTAAAAGCACCTTGTTATAACAGTGTTGGACAGAGGGATTCTTGAGGCTAAGTGACATTTACAGCCCATGATACTAGTGTATCTGCTCTGTGTATCCATCAACATTTGGCATTTAAGAAAATCTGCTCATCCTTGCATTGCCTGTTAAACACTCACTCTATTAGCAAAAAAAAAAAAAAAAAAAAAAAAAAAAAAAAAAAAAAGGAGGAAAATCTGCCTCTTTGCAGTTGAGCTTTTAATGGGCAAAAAAAGGGACAGCTTGACCTCAATGGAGTGAAACCAGCCCCAGATGACCTCTGGCAAATGTACACCTGGAAGCAAAAGGTGAGTTAAAAGTCAATTTTCTGTCCACGAGTTAATGCTGGAATCACTTGCTCTCCTTAGCGTGCACAGCTGTATTATCCCGGGGCAGTTCTTTGGCTCTGTGTGAATTTACACATCTGTCAGATCGCTTGGAGATCCACAGGCAGAACATAGCACTGGGGAACGTTGTGTGGATTTGTGATGTTTCCTGCAGTGCTTGGAAAGCCCAGAATGATGACTGGATTGTGATCCTGCTATCCAAGCTCGACCTCACACCCATGCCCATTGCTTCTCTGCTCCAAGGAACAGGACAAAAGTTATTCATACCTACAGGTGATTTTTGGCTGTGCTTTGGAACTTCCTGCTTAATTAAAAAATACATTTCTAAGTCAAAACTGCATTGTTGATTTCAAAATGCTTGTGCACTCCCTCTGGTTTATTCCAAACAGCATCCCCAGGGCTGTTTGGATTACTGCTAAGGGTTGCAGGTTTGTCTGTCTTGGTTTTCAGCTAGCATCAGGCCATGATTGCTGACAACTGAGTCAGGGCTTCGGCCACAGATCACCTTCTTTTTCTTTTCTCTTTCTACCAATATTGTTTCAATCATTTCACTTTCTCCTCTTTTCAATGGATTAGAATGCTGTTGTTTACCTCCCAATTTTTTTTTCCATGCCTTCTAAACCATGGACATTTCCCATGTCATCTCAAGGTACTCTGCTTGGCAAAAGGTGCAGATTCCTCTTCTGGAGCTCAGCCCCGACTGACCATTAATTAGGGTCACCTAATTACCTTCAGATAAGCAGCAGAGCTAGTATTCTTCCTGTTTCTGACTAAATATTTTCACCTTTTCACATTCTGGTTGGTTTGCACCCCTCTTGCCACTAACATACGTCCTAGATTACTGCCATATATTTTAGTGCATTTTGGGATGCTGTTTATGTGTGCTACTATGTAAAATATGGTTGTGTTGTTCAAGTGGCAAATCATTTTTCATCTTATTTAATTCATAACTCTGGGACAAGCAAAAAGAATGCAACTTTTCTTTAATTTTTGTAGAGTTGAATGTACACAGTAGATCAACAAAGGCTTTCCTTGCTTGCGGAGCTGTGGTACAATGTCCACTATGAGACTTGAGGCAGATATTCTTGCTTTTAGGGTGGGCTGAGCGATGGTGTAGTTCAGAGTGGAGCTGGCACAGCTTCCAGGCCTGGGGTTAAGTTGCTCAGTTTGGTTCAGTTGGTAATTAATAAAAGCAATGGCCAATTTGACTTGATACCATGTGTTTGTCTGTATGGAACCTGGCACACACAATCCCAGTAAGCTGGGCAGCAAGTTTTGTTGGTATGCATGTTATTCTGGGGACCTGGAAGTGTGTGACATGTCAGTGAAGGAGAAGAAGCACCCTGGCTCCAGCCGCAGGGTTGCAAAGATGGCTAGAGATGCACCTTCTGTAGCTTGCAGATTTGTAAGAGACAGGTCCATCTGAGTTCCAGGGCAGCATCTTGGCAGCTGGCTCGTCTTGTAAAGCCAGAAGGAGCCACCAACGTTTTGGTGAAGACTTCCCCCACCTCTCCGAAGAGGAACATCTGCTCCTTAGCATGCTGCTCATTTCTGTGGCAGGACTCCAGTTGCTCTTCCAACGTGGAGCTCGGCAATAGTAGTGCTGGTGTCTGAGCTCTGGAACAAACCGAGTGGCTTGCGTGTGCTTCTGTGTGCCATGAGTTATTTCTAATGCTTGTTTATAATAATGGGCATTCATTATTTTGAGAGTGCCTTTTTGCTTGAGAATCATCACAGTACGTGCTGTAAATGCATCTTGACAATAGTTTGTGTTTGTGTATTATGGACTCATAATACGTATTTATTTGTGTGTATAAAACCGTAATACCAAACGCATAGGAAAAAAAAATAAAAATCCTTAGGAAATTGCATGAACAGTAGTTCCATTTAAAATATCATATCTTGGCCAATTTTGTTATGTCCAAATATCCTAGTCACATTGTAGACTAACAGCCTGCCAAATTTCACTTAAAAACACAGCCAATTTTTAAGTTACAGAAGCACAAAGAGCAGGGGAATGTTCTTTTTTAGGACTCCTCTAACTTAAACAAAAATTATAAGGTTTTTATTGTTTTAAATGTGAGGGGAAAAAAAAATAAATTGGTTTGCTGCAGCTCAGCCTGGATCACACTGCAGAACACAGCTTTTGGCTGTCTGCACGGCCAGAGCGTGCTGCTTAAAGCAAGTTGATTTGCTTGTTAGAAGTTCAAAGCCCGTGTAAAAGTACATCTATTAGTAAATATGAGTCAGTGAGACGATTTTTTATTAATGGCATCTAGTTTGCTTTGCTTTTGCTTTTTTTTCCTCCCTCAAAGCAGAGGAGTTGTCCCATTGGGCTGCTAGCTAGAGAGGTTTTTCCCACCGTCTGCTGTTCTGAATTGGGGTCCTTTTGCAGATGCTTTATCTTGCTCTTTTCGGATTGTAACAGGATATGCTGTCTTCCTCACAGCACAATACAGAGAAAGCTTTCCATAACGTAAAGCAAGAAATACTGACAGCGTTTTGCTCCTATCAGTGGTGGTCAGGAACTACTATGAAAATGCCTTAAAGGAAAATGAGCGATATTTGAATAACGGGCACAACAGCAAATTGTTTGCATGATATGTTTTATTGTATTTTATTTTATTTCATCTAAGGTTTCGTTCTTAGGAAAGAAAAAAAAAAAAAGATCTGCTTTTAAGATTTCTCATCTACATGCTTAAAATCTTTTTCTACTGGCATCAAAGGAACAAACGCATGGATTCATTAGAATAATTACAGAAAAGAAAAAAAAAAAAAAAACAGAGAGAGAAAAATGGAGTCAGTGTGTTCGGATCTCCATGTTAGCTCTGTACAGTGCCTGCCGCGTGGGGGAAAAGCAGTTAATTAGGGCAGCAAAAGGGGACGTGCTGCGTGACGAGGGTGGCAGAACTTGTCAGAGATTCGGACTGAATAAGTTCGAAGCATCCCTACAACAGCTTAAAAATATATATGCACATGTATGTATAGAAAATAATACAGAGGGAGGAAGGGAAAAAACCAGCAGGTCAACCCCCTCATCCCTTGGCGAGGGTATTTCCAGGGGTTGGGCTGAGGAAGAGCATTTCTCCATCGCAGGAGTGCCCCTCCACCCGTGCAGCCCACAGCCTGCGCTGCTCCCCGCGCTGCTTCTCGCCTGCGTGGCCAATCGGGGAGGCAGCGGCGGCCCAGGACCGTGCTTGGTGCTGAGCTCCAAATGTGATTCCAGCCCTGACAGGGGGATTATAGGAAACAGATGACTTACGCTTCTAATTTGTGGCCTTAAATTGCAAACAGAATTTCAGGAGTCGAGCGGAGTAATAAATGGCAATAGAGAAAGCCACACACAGCCAAATCAGTATGTGGTGGTTGTAGGTTAAACTAAATAGGAAGAGACAGGTTATGATGGTTTAGTGTATTACAGAGAAGAAAGTCTTAAATTACTGGTGCTGAGAGGTATTGCACTACAGCAGACAGTATTGCATTGTGTAGTCTGCAGATATCACAAGCAGAACAATAAAAAAGCAGGTTTAGCATAAAACCTGTTGCTGGACAAATCTTTTTTTTTTTTTTTTTTTTTTTCCCCTTAGAAATGGAAGCTGTGTTTTATGTTTGTTTTGACCTTAACTATATGCTTGCCCCTTAACATCTGTTTTCTACTGTTGCAGTTTTTCACACCAAATTAACTGTCAGGGGTTCAGATAAAATAAGTTAAAAATACTTCCAAATTATTTTTTGTTGACTTTCAGGGTTGGGAGTGCGTCCTGTTACTCTTCCTGCCTTGGACTGAGCTGCTTCTATCTCGGAGGCATAAAATACAGCCCCTCAAATGGTTTGGAACAATTAAAAATTACAATGGCAGATTGTAAACTTCCCCCCCCCACACACCCCTTTCTTCTTCTTCTTTTTTTTTTTTTTTTTGCTGCTTTGTGTGTAGCTGCTGTGATGGCATGGGAGTGTGTTTTGGAGGTTTTGGAGCTTTCACGCCGGATCTGCTGACTTCTTTTGTGATCATTTGTAGCTTCTGGTTCTGAAAGGCTCCGGCGTGTTTATTTAATGATGATTTGCACCAAAAGCTCGTTGCACGGTGCTAATTGGTGCGTGCTCCTCGTAAGCCTTAAATTATAAAGATACATTCTCAGAGTGCGGAGTGGTCGCGGGTCTGACACACTGCTGCCTAACACGGGATTTGCTTTTTTCATCTCGGCGCTGTCGCAATGCAAGAGGGAAGCAGAGAGAAGGAATTCGCTCAGAGGTCTTCAGGAAGAGCTGGCACCACAGAAGCACATGTCAATTGGTTCGCCTTTCAGAAGCTTCTCCTTTTGAGGACGTAGTCTAAAATCAGAACGACTCTTTTCTCCAACCATAAGTGATCTGCGAAGCCTCTGGAAGCCATTAGGGAAAAAAATAATAATCCCCATTACACACCCAGTAATGCGGTGGTATTATTCCACCACAGACAACTGGCGAGACCTCCACGTTGTGTTAACCCAGAGGAGGGAACGCTGGGCTGTGCTGCCTGGCACAGCAGGGGGATGCCCATCCCCACAACCTGTTGGCCCCGCACCGCCACCGGCTCCATCAGGCAGCGCAGCCTCCGAGCCAGCAGAGCTGTTATTATTGCCAAATGATTATTGTTTTAAGCGGGCCTTTTGATTATCATTGGAAATGACTGGCTAAATACATTTTGATTAATCGCTCGCAAAAATTATGCTTGTTAGAGCTGTTTTATATTCCCCGTCCCTGTGTTCGCGCTGTAGGTTATAGCCATTTCTTTACAGCTGAAGGTTTTTTCCCTTTAAGTCACCTGGTGAGAAAGGAAAACAAATCTTAGTTGAAGGCTTTTGTCTGCAGCACAGACTCCTCTTTTCATCCCTAGGCTCTTTAAAAAAATGCTCAATTATTGTCTGTGCCGTGAAGGGAAGAATGGGGCCTACACAGGACCTGAACATTTTCAGACAGGAGATGCCTTTTGTTTTTGCACCCCATCAACACCGCTCACCTAATTAAATCTGATATCTCTGGCCGAAGCAAAATGATTTGTTAATAGTTCTTTGGGAATTTACTTAATGAGTTTAGATGCCTTTTGTACGGTACATGTGGGGGCATTTTGCAAGTGGAGCTGAAATGAAAAAAAAAATGGGGCTGAGGGAGCACGGGGACCTCACGAGAGGATGTGGGGTGCAAGGTGTGGGGGGAGCATGGTGTCAGCATGGCTGGGGACAGCTGTCCCTGCACCTTGATCAAGCCGAGGCAACAACACCGTTTGCTTTAACAAACACCAGCAGCCTTTCTTTCTCCTTTCTTTTTGCATTTCTCAGGGGTTGGATTCCCTTTCTTCTCCTGCTCTGCAGAGAGTAAAAGGAGCTTGTTAACTTGCTTAGATATTTTGACTGCTGATGCACTTTGGCCACTTGCCTGTGGTAACAGTGTCAAAGCATTACTTGGGATAATTGCTATATTTGCAGTCTGAAGAGTGCTCTGACTTAGTGTTCAAGCTGCTGAATAAAAAAGAAATTGTCATTTTGGAAAAAAATCTGTGAATTACCCTCCCAGTTAGAAAAGCGCACAATTTTCAAAATGCCTTCCCCCCCCTCCCCGTATTCAAGCGTAATGTCATTCAGATAATTAACATTTTAATAAAATGCTTAAAATACAAGATAGCAGCTTAAAAGGCTTCGGTTTCGGTAGGTTTTTTTTTTATTTTTATTTTTAGCTTTGGGGATTAACCACTATGGGGCTCTATTTCTTCATTCTGCACATACCCAAAAGTACCCACTGGTCCATAAAATCATTTCATGCTTCTCGCTTTGGGACTGTAAAGGATGCAGGACCTAGAATAAAGGTTTTGCCAACTTTATGTCTCCTTATGTTCACACTTTGATCGAGTCCTGTAAAAGATTTCTTGTAATTAGGAAATAACTGGGATATTAAAAATATTAGTTACATTGTCAATTGTGTCTCAAGTCATACTGCATATGGATGGCCCATGACAAGTTTTTGATAGCCCTTCATTTAGTAAAGATGTGAATAATTTATACATGCCCTTATGACGTCCATTTTCCAAGTGGAAATTGAGACTATAATATAATTTAATTGTATGAATATGCTGTGAGGAACTGCATTGCAAAACTATATTTGTTATGTGTTACACCTTTCTGAGACGTTTGTGTGTCTCATTTGTTGTGCAATCATTTTCTTTGAAATAGGATGGCTTACTGTAAGCAAGCTGTGCTCCAGGAAAAGGTCCAGATTTCATGCAACTTCCCCGAATGTCTTTGGCTTCTTTTGGCCTGCTGCTTGTGTGGCCACCTCGTCAGATCACTCCTGATGGCAGCGAGGAGTGGGAGTGTGAGGTCTGGGGTCCCAGAGCAAAGCTGCTACCAGGGCCTCCAAGCACTCGGAGGAACCGAACAAACCTCTGCGATGCCCATCCCCAAACCCAAGCTATTGCCCTCGTTGCTACCAGCACCAGCAGCCCTGCTGCTATCTGTCCTCACCTGGGCTAAGGTTCAGTCCTGTTGCATCTGGCTCCTGTCATTTTACAGTATGCTGAGAAACCCCCATTGATCTCATCAAAATTATGTAGGCTGGAAGCCAGGACAGCGCTTGGCCCCAGGACATCTGGGGAGGAAGCACCTAGGAAAATCTCACATCCTGCATTTTTCTGTTGCTTGTAGGCTTCAGTGCTCTCCTGCTCTAATGCAAAGTGAAGCACGCTTTGTTCCACTGCCTGCAGATACCTTGTGGGGCTAGCTGATGTGCTCTGATGTGCATTTTACCTGGCATTTGGGAGTGTTTGTTTAACATAGATGTGGTTACTTCTCTCCTGGTGTTACTTCTGAAAAATGCTGAGCTCTTCTCAAAAGTGCTGATGGCCAACAAGGTGCCAGAGGGGAGAGGTTTGCAGTTGTCTACTAAAAAAATGCTTTGGGGCTGGCTTCTGCCCTGGGTTACAAGGATTTAAATTTGCAACAGTTCCAGAGGCTTCATTTGGGAGTGGAAATTTCAAAGGTGGGTTCGATCAGAATCTACTTGCCTCTGTTTTGGGGTCTGTTCTGTTCTCCTGTCCATTTAACTCTTCCTTTATTTCCTTCTTCCTCCACGATAGCCTTCATGTTTTTGGAAGGGCTTTTTCCCAATTGGCTGTGTTGTGCATTTGCACGTTTCTCTTGAATAATTGTAAATAAATGATAATAATAATAAAATTAAATTCCACAAGTTAAAGAGTATGAAAGAAAAGCTCCTTTCTGTAGGGGGGGGATCACCAGGGCTGGGATAAGCCCCGTACCATATTATACATATTTGAAACATGAGAGCTATTGTTTTGAAGCTTTACTCTGTTATTGTCCTGCTTGTCTGAGTAAGAAGCGTATATCTCTGGTGGATGGAGGTTAGCTAAGTAAGTCATGCATAGATGGAATTTATTAAGTTTGCATGGTAGTGACAGCTGTGAGTGGGAACAGTAACTCTGAACGTGCCAAGGGCTGAGAAAGGGAAGGAATTTTCATATGTGTCTTAAAGAAAAACAGCGATGTAATTGTGAAAGCTCTTCTAATCACTCCATCTCATTACAGAGGGCGAAAGTCCCTGAAATAATCTTTAACGTGCAATAATCTGACAGGGAGCAGTCTTTGGACAATCTCACAGGGCAGATTAGGACAGAGAAAAGTCAGGTTCCATTCAGGACTGCTGGAAATCAGACAGTTTAATACAAATCTCTTTAAACAGAGTTATAAACATACATCAGTGTTGCAACTGGTTAAGTTATCTGTTAAATTGGCTAAAAATGGTTTTTTTTTTAAATGTAGGATTCACCCCCAAATTGTTTCCCAGCCATCTGATCTTCAGCAGCAACTCATGCAAACACACTTATTCTCCTCTTTTTATTTGTTTTGCATTCCCCTTCTGCCTCCTGAGATGAAATTCACCTTGGCTGCTGGATCATTAAAATGGCAGCTGTCACTTAGAGGGAGACAAATTCCAGTCGCCAGGGCTGGTCCTGGCAGTGTGGCACAGGCGAGTGACACGTGGCTCATGTGGACCGCCATCAGAAAGGTCAGCGTGGCCAGAGCCCGGGGGCATCACCTGGACTGCAATACTGTTAAAGGGGGAGCAATAGCTAATTAACTCACCTCACCTCCTTTGTTAGCTCTGGTTTCAGTGGGTCAAGACAAGCAGCAGAAGCCACCCAGAGTAGGGTGCTACAGCACAAAAAATAGGGATGGGAGATGCTCCTGCCTCTCAGTGCATCAGTGAGAAGTTGAATGTATTATCTTGGCTTTTTTGAGATCACTTTAGAGCCCTCTTTGGGTGTTTGTGGGGCTGCCAAAACAGAAGGTGATCCTTCTGCACCTCTCTGCTCCTGGTCTGTGCCCTCTCTGTAATATCAACCACACTTCAGGATGGGCCCTGGCACTACATTTCCCATCTGATATAGATAGAATGTTGACTGGGAGAATACAGTACTGGCTTTTTCTTTTTCTTTTATTGATAGGTAAGATAGCTTATTCCTTTTGTTCACTACATTTTTATTTATTTTTTTTAATAGCCCTATCTTCATAGTTCTCAGCACCATCCATTGTAGAGATTTTCAGGAAGAATTAAATTAATTCTGATTTTAGAGAGCTCTTTAGGTGGCATCTTTTAATTTTCACCTATTCTGAGGCTTTTGTTGCAGCCTAAGAATGAGCTTTCAGTAGGTGAAATCCATGTTCTTAATGAACCACTTCTTGCTCTCTGTTTTTTGTTGTTAGACCACATAGGATATGTTCTGTTGATGTGTGGGGAGTTATGATTAGATGAGAATTTACCTCTGAGGAAGCTCAGATTATCACACATAAAGCATCAGAAATAGAAAAATGATGTGCACAACCATGAAAAAAACAATGGATCTTATCTTCAGATTTTTTTTCCTAATCACCCTCCAGCATCACTACAGCAGTTAAGTTGCCTCGGGGCTCACTAGGATTTATAGTTTATTATAACACTGATAAGAGCAGCTGAGAGAACAGTGAACTGGATGTTCGGTAAATATTAGTTTGAATTCATGGCAGAATTTTGATTCGATGTGTTTGTGATTCTCCTGTATTTATGCAGCTCACTGCAAAATTGCACTGCATTGACTGCTTTGACAAATGGTGTATGTGTGTGTGTGTGCTTTTTTTCCCTGAGTAGATGAGTGAAGTAACGCGTGTGGATCAAACAGCTCTCACTGTGGCTGAAAACACAGTTTGAAGTTTATGTTCTGTCTGTCACATGAATTACATATTTCAGTTAATAAGTTATGCAAATTGCAAATTTTTATGTTCGGCTTTTGTAGTTTTGACTTTGAGTTTTGAATCACATTCAGGCTAATGGTTTGATGGTGAAATTAGTGGATAATTGGGAAGAGCAAACCGTTGCTTTTGTGATCTGCCAGTGAATCGTTCAGATAAAACTGTTCCCCTGAATTGTTTTCATGTCTTACATTTGGACACTTGATGCCACGTCGTTAAGGGATTACCCTGAGGAGTTTCTCCTGCATTTGCAGGGGAGCAGCATTCAGCCCCCAGTGGCAGCCCAGTGCTGAGTGGGAAGGCCAGCACTACCTTAATGCTACCTAATGGACGTCACCTCCGTGGATTGATGAATCCCATTGCATCTAAATAATGGAAAAGGAGTGATGCAATACCTTTCACCCCTCATTCTCTGCATCTCGCCAAGGCTGGAGTCTGAGAGCAATTTACTGCAAATTCGCAGCTCAAAGAGAATTTTGGAATTCGTATTTTATTCTAGACATGGCCAAAGTTAGGAAAGCCCATTCAAAAAGTAGAATAAATGGGGAGGAAAAAAACCAAAAGCTCTACTTGATCAGAGCGTGCTGGAGAAAAAAAATGCTCCTATTCTACCCATCTGAATAGAAGGCTTGATTTCTTTCCCAGATTTTCCAGAATAAAGTGTTTTGATGCTGTGAGCCAAAATAGGAAGAAGCAGAACCCCCCACAAGGTTCATCCTTCCCTACGTTAAATCACTTATCCATGTTTTACCAGCCTTTATCAGAGTTTGTACACTTGCTCCAATTAAATTATTTTTTCTTCAGGGGAGCTCACGAGGCACTTACATAAATTCTCTTAATTTCTGAGTAATGCAGTCCTGACAATCACTTAAGACAGTGTGGTTGATACTGCTGTCAGGGAAGACTCTTTTTCAAAAGAATGTTTTTATAGAATATCACTGTGACACTTCGCTTAGATGGATGTCTTTAGCAGAATTTGATTAATGTAATGTAATAAAAGAGATGCACACTAAAGTGTCTGTACATGTCTTGTTAAGTATGTTTGATTCATTATATGTAGTTCTCCTCACTTCTTTTCTCTTTCCTCAGTTCATTTTTTATCATTTCAATAATATATCTATAAATATGAAAAAGTTGGCACTTTCTTTGACATATAAGGCTATTAATTCATAACTCTAAAAAATTGTATCTTTCAACTTGTCACTTTAAAGCTTGTACAGTTTATTACAGTAAGTAACCTGTGTTGGAAATTAGATTTTGAACTTTAGCAAGGAGATAAATAAGCTTGTGGACATAGGAGTTATGGAGAAGATACCTAGATATAGTGCTAGAATAAAATTGCATGAAAAGATCACTTACTCGAAGATGATAATTTCAGAGCTCCCTGAGGATCACATTAAGATTGTGTATAGGAAATGGGTTTTAGCTTGAATTCCAATAACTTTCATTCCTAGAAACGGTTTTATTTCAGTGAATCCGTTTATTTGGGTGGGTGTGCTTGTCTCATTCCATAGGCCTACCAAATATTTCAGCAGTGCATAATTTTCCTAAACAGGTGAAATTTACTTTAGAAAGACTCCTAAATATTCATCTAAACTGCACTTTGTTCTGTCAATCAATCTGGGGAAAAGAAAAAAGCTGGGAAATCTTCATATCTTTGCTACATAGCTCATGACAACATTGAGAGCAAACCCATTTCCCAATTGGTCATCCAAGTGATGAGGAAACAAGGATGCTGCCTGATTAGTAGTTTTTTGCTTTGACCCTCTGTGCTTGTTTCCTAGCAAGGAGCTTTAGTCTTCACCCTCGTGCCAGAAGAACATTTCCTTTAGAAGTGCCAGGACACAGGGCTTGAATGTTACCTGTGGAACATAAACCCACCACCACGCATATCCTGTCCCAGCTTTATGATTTATAATGTTTGTTAACCAGGCAGGTAAAAGGAGCCCAGCTGGCTTTCACCTTTAGCAAGCCATATCTCAGAGGAGCTGGCTGTTCTGATTCATACGAGCTAAACTGTCTTTGGGGAATTACTTGTTTTATAAAACCAGATTGACAGAACTCTACAGCAAGAAAAAATGAGAGAAAAAACAGGCTTTGAGCAAAAGTGAATAAAACTTAGAGAGCTCAGAATCAATTCTGTGATTCCTATCAGTGATAATCTTTAACAGCTGAGCGTGAGCAGCTGGTGTGGGTACCTGAATGATTAGTCTGGAGGTGAGAGGCAGAGGAGAACGCTCAGCTGTACAAACTGAAGGAACCTCCCATGGTAGTGATTTGAGACGTACATGTTAGGGAGGAGAGAGCAAGCTTCTACCATGAATTGGGTAAAGGACTAAAAGATTGCTCCCCCAGTCTTAAGTCAGTATTTTTACCTGGAGGTGAGGGTATATATGACTATCATGGCAAGCAGAAGTTAGCATACTAGCTAGCCCTAGAAGAGGAACGACAGCTGCCAGTCTCAGTAGATGTACATACTTCAATCTCACTTGCCCATTTAGGTGGCTTAGCTTGAGTTGTAGACTTTTTTGAAGTGCCATAAAATGCACCCAGGTGTGGTACTGAAAGCCTTGATGATTAGCTGGCATTGATGAGATTGGGGACCTAATGCACCTGGGGCAGCACAGATGTTTTCACTTGGCCTGATTGCAGGAGGTTATATAAAAGGAGAGCTGGGCTCCTCCCTGGAGAGGACAAAAGGAGGCAAGAGAAGAAGAAGTGGTGCTCGTTTTTAAGGTAAGAACACCTATTGGAGGTGAAAATAAAGAGAATAAAGGAGAATGAAGTTGTGGTAGTGTGTTGAGGTAGGTTTGTGATGTCTTTGTGTTTAAAAAGTAAAGAGTGAGGAGAGAATTTTCTCTTTGTGTCTGGAAAAGGTTTGAAGTTGTTGGTCTTTTGGAGGTTCAGAGCCTGAGTCCTAGTTTGGCTGTTTGCTTTAGTTTCTTCAAGTAAATCTCTTGAATGTGTTCTTAAAATAAGACAAGCAAATAAGGTTGCCTTAGAGGAGTTAGTGTGCTTACTTGTGTGCTTAATTGTTCTTCTGTTACTGGCTAAGGTACAAAGAAAGTTGCTCTGGATGGTTCCTGTAAGCTGAAATCCCTTTTTTCCATATACTTATAAGCAAGACCTTCTCTACTTGTGTGTTAGCTGGTGGGGTTTATAAGATGGAAGAAAATGCCTTATGCAAAATTACTGTAGGTGTGGACCTTTGCATGCAGTGAGTGTTGAAGAAACCATAAGTGGTTTTTAATGCTGTTTTATAGAAGAGGAGAGGCCTGCCCTTAGAGAGTAACAAGGGGAGCATGGAAAGTATCTGCTTCTGGTTCTTTCAAACCTCATAAATGCAATGAGTCAGGTATTTTGCTGGCTTCCAGGATAATGGAAATAAACTAAAATTATCTCAGCTGATGGAATGATACCTATCAGATGATTGATCCTGCAATCATGGAGAGTTGATCTGGTTGGGGCTGGCTGTATGTCTCTGGGGTGGAGGGGAGGGGAGGCATAGGTTCCAGAATGGGAATGGTTTGAAAATGAGGAAGGGGAGTTGCAGGGTGTTGAATTTCTTCTGGGAAGAAGGGTGTGCATTGTGGTGAGAGCACCAAGAGGTCAGGCAAGAAAACTGTAAACACCTCTGTGATGAGGCTGCTTCCTTCTCTCTTTGGTGCTGACTTCTGCCCTGTTGCCTCCTCGTGAGAAGAGAAGTGAGAATTAAAACCTGGTACCCACATATCTGGGGGTGTCTGTGTCTGTGATGCACCTGCCAGCCGGGTTGGGGCTGAGCTGCAGGTGTTTGTGGCCACGTGTGTGCTGGGGAAACCTTGGTTACTGTGGGAGACAGCTGAATGTGAGGTCTCTCCTACCTATTTGCTTGCTGTGGTCCCTAATTTATCACTGTGCAATAAATTCCCCTTCTTCTCCCAGAAGTGAAGAGCTGTGGTTTGTGAAACTTTATGTTCTTGTAATGCCTGTGCTGTATTTCTGAGTCTAGTCTTCTCTCTTAATTGCATGCCTAGTTGGGAGGGGAAAGAAACTCTTTTGGTTAGTTGATTAGTAATTTAGACTCTGGTGATATGCTTATTTAAGAAATCTGCCTGAATTATATATGTCAAATGATTCACATGAAAGCAACATCAAGTGAATCACATATAAAAATGACATAATTGCTATTAAACTTAGAAGCCATATGTGTGGCTGAGGAAACTACTTTATTGGCTTTAGTAACTCTTATATTTCTTCCCAAAGCCAGTTCTGCACTTGTGAACAGAGAAGGCATGCTCGTGTGTAGGAAAATAGCCCTTGCATGTGTTGTTCAGGGAAATAGCTGCATATTCTGGCAATATAGGGGAAAAAAAAATGCAATTTCAAGTGTTGGGGAACTGAAAGAGGGGTCTGTTGAATTTTTTTTATATCAGCAAGATTAAACAGCAGCTTTAGCAATATGCACCATCTGAGATTTTATTGCTCTCTGTTATTTTTAGTGCTAGGAAGGAGATTAAACGAAATCCAGGATTATTTCAGCCAGTGTTAAACTTTTTATTGCTCATTTCTACCATCAGGCCTGGGCTGACCCAATTGGATGGGTCCTCATGGAGGTGGGCTCACTTCTGCCAGCACTGGGATGGTGCAGTTCTGCCCACACCTTGTCTTACAGGAAATTTGAATACAGCAAAAGTAAATATGGCTAATAATGCAGCTAATCTTTTACTTGGTAATTCTTGGTCCTCAGAAATGCCTTAAAGTCTGTTATACGCTGACCTTCGCATATGCAAACTGTGTTTTATATGTTGCTTAGCACCCGTGTAGTCCCTAGACCACAAGGATGCATTGCTTGCTTTGATGTTTTGAGACTTATTTTTTCTTTGAAAGATGTCTTGACATAAACCTGAACAGATTTAAAGTTTTGCATATCTTTATCAATAAACCTAAACTGATTAAAAGTTTTGCATATCTTTATCGGAAGAAGATTAAAAAGGCCTTTTTTCTTGAGTTTGTGTTGAATTTTGGTTTTTCATATTTAATAAAAACCTTAGTGGAGCAGGCTTGATGCTTGTTACTGATGATTTCTTCATGTTATTCCTTTTTATAAGGTGGTGCCTTGTACTTTAGCCACAGTCCCAGGCGCACTGATGTATGCGGTAAGGAAGGCATGAGCTGTTGGTGCTGATGAATGGCTGTTGTAGCACTATTTTGCTGTCAGTCTTGGTATGAAGAAAAAATTATGGTCTTGCTTCTGCAGGTTTCAGAGATCCTGTTGGTCTTTGGGTGGATTTTGTGGGTTTGTGAGTGCTGGTGTGAGCCAGCAAGTTTCTCATGATCGGGAAGATGGAGCAGTAGGCAGCTGCTTGGACAAGGCTTCCTATGATATCAGCACAGAGGGATAGGGCATCTCTTGTATCTTATATGATGAGAAGAAAGCACCTTTGTATTTTCTGTGATTAGTAGCTGATAAATAGACTTTCAGAAGCCACTCCTTGAAGGCACTCCAGCTTTGCCTTTGTAAGCTGTTTGTCTTTGCAAGCTGTACTTGGTTGTGTTTGAATAACATTCCCTGTGTTTTCAGTAACCAGACTATCCCATGGTCTGTTCTGTGTGTGTACTACTTCCATGGTGAGTGTCTTGCTTGTGCTGGTGGGAGTGAGTGAGTCAAGAAAGCCGGGATTATGTTGTCTAATGGTGCTCTCAAGTCACTGATGTAAGAGGAATGAGTTTGGGCTGGAGTAACTGGTGCAGGACTTCTGCAATGGGAACAAGAACTTGGTCTGTAAACAGCCAGTGCTCAGAGCCTGCTTCCCTGAGGCTGTGACTCACTGTCCCCATGCAGTACCAGGATGGGATCCCCAAACAACAGCAAAAAAAAAAAAAGCACAAAAAAAACCTCTCTTCCTTCTTTCCCCTCATTCCTTTCTGTGGGGAAGCAGGGGGGCCATCTTGCAGGCCTGTTCAGAATCTGGCCTTTAGGCTGTGAGCTCCTCATTGAGAAAGTTATCTAGGAGATGCTGGCTCTTTAGGGTAGGACTGTCACTGAACATGTCACGAAGCAGAAAAGGCATTTCTTCCAAAAAGTAAATGCAGCTGCTTTGCCTAATTTAAAAAAAAAAAAAGTAGCAAAGGAACATCAGGTCAGGTTGGGAACTGCAGAGCAATCAATGGTCCTCACTTGTAAGCTTTCCACACAGAAAAGCGTCTGAATGGAGACTTGGTATCAGCGGTCATGAATCTTTTTTGATTTTTGGGAGCTCTTACTCACTTGTGTCTGAATTCAGGTTCAGAGCTGAGTCATTCCTTCTGCTCTTCTTCCCCCAGTGACTTTCCAGGCTGCTTCATTTTTCCCAGCTATGCGTTACTCCAGAGCAAGTCTGTGCTCACCACAAGCAGTGAAAACAGCTTGTGACTTCCTTGGGAAGAGGAGGATGTGCTCTGTGTGCTGAGACCTGATGGCGACGTGCCTTGGGGAAGCAGCTCAGAGCAAGGTGTGGGAGAGATGGAGCATCAGTGGTGCCACATTTACTGATAGGTCCCACTGAAGTGGAGATTAGAAAACATTTGTGTGCTAGCTGCTCTCCAGCACTCATTTTAGCAAGGCAGAAGGTTGAATGGGGCTGAAAGAGCCAGTGTCAGGAGCCACACTTGTGTGTTTTGTGTTTTCACCTTGTTTGGTATTGACACAGCATGGAATAGCATGAGAGAGACAGAGAGAAAAATGTGTTTCAGAAGAGGAAAGGGCCCCCTGTATAATGAAGAGTTCAACTGAAATAAGGGTAAGGGGGTGGAAAATTTCTTGCATGCCAGATTTCTTGCCACTTTCAAGCTAATCCTTTCAGTTCACTTCAATACAGTCACTGAAGTAGCTTAGAAAAAGAGAGAAAAAGATCTTTGATATGCTAGATCAACCAAAGTTTAAAAAAATCTCTTTGTATATGCCATTTATAATGCAAATCTCAAGTTGGCATTTTAGGCTCACTTACTGCTGTTACTGAAGTACCTTGGAATACAAAGGCTGGAGATAGAGGGAGATCCCAAATGACAGAGAGCCTTTGATAGTCAAATAATAAGTTAAACAAAATTATTAAATTTTCTCATTTCTCTAAATACCTTCTACCTCCACAGCATGTGTGAGACAGAGGAAAGCAAATATGAGGGTGAAGTTCTGGGTCCAAGTCTTCTGTGAATTTGAATTCAGGATCTGGCCCTGGCTTGCAGCATCCTGCAACTTTCCTCCTACCAGGCAGAAAACATCTGTGCTAGCTGTGCCTGCTTAGTGAGCAACCAGTTAAGTATTCTTTTGGAAAAAAGCCTAATTTTTTAAGAGTTGCTTTCCCAAATATATAACCTGATTTCTTCTTTCCCTTGTGTTCCCAACATTTAAGCACTGATTAAATGTCACCAAAGATAATAGGAGAAATGCTCATGACGGCCAGCCTATTTTAAAATAGCATGGGCATGCTTAAAGCAATAAGTAATTTTGCCTCTGTTACACAGTGTGCTTAATGCATGCTTAAATTAATCTGTAGGCAACTTAGATACCTCCTCTTTAGACTCAGCTTGTTCAAAGAGGGGGTGCTGTGGGATTTGACCGGCTGAATTTCACTCAACTGCTCTGTGGGAAGTGGCTGTCAAAAGAAGCTGTGTCCTCCTGTCCTGCAGCTCGGGTACCAGGCTGGTCTGATCCACCTTTGAATTCCAGCATTTTGGTGTTGTGAGGGCAGCGGGTAACCCAACCACATGCTTGGCTTCCAGACCTTCCCTCTGTGTGAAGCAGTGAGCGCAGAGGCAGGTTTCTCAATGATAATTTACAACCTGGTTTGCTCTGAACAGTCTTCTCACCACAGACCTGCAGTGCAAAGCACTAATTGGAGGAAGTGGCCAAGCTCCTACCATGTCCCCTGATACATAAGCAGATTTGTGTTGTAACAGTGTGTCTAACTTTGCTCTACAGCTGGAGCATCTGCTCATTGCTGCTTGTGTCCCACGGAAGTCAGCAGAGTTCTTTGTAAGGTTGTGTTACACTTGTATCTCAGCTATTCTAGTGTAGAACTAGATTGCTCTATTTAATATTTGGAAATATACTGCAGACATTATACTGAATAAGTGTAGTTGAGAAATAAAATGCATCTGGATGCATGGATTGCTTTTCCACCCCCTGCATAGTGTTAATGTCCTCTGTGTCCACTGAGAAAAAGCTATAATGTAAGAGCTGAAATATGGTTCAGAGAAAACACCTAGAAATCAGAGTGCCAAGTTCATGTTTTTGTTCTTTAGTTTTCCTACTGTGTTTTTCTCATGGTAAAAATCACTTAAATCTTTGTGGCTGGATTTGCAGAAAGTGTGAGCCTTTTGTGGAATCTGGGAAATGATAGGTGAAAACGTGTCCTCTAACTAAGCTGTTACTGATTATCTTGGTGCAACGTACAGATTAAGAGCCTGATCTAAAGACCACTGGGGTCAATTAACTGAAGTGGACTTTGAATCAAGTCTTATGAGCGATCAGGGTATGCTGCAGTGGAGGGTTACGAGGACAAGCACAGCACGCATTCCTCTCCAATAAACCTGAAATACTCCAATTGAAATTCTGAAGTAGAGTTGGTTTTCTGACTCGTATTGAAAAACCTTAAAATGGTTACATACGGGTTATTTTTAATATGAAAGATGTTCAGCTGGGGCCACAGATGTTAGATTATTAGTAGCGTCTCCAGAAAATGACTTCTTAAGTGTAGGAGCTGGTATTTCAAGAGTTGCTTCTCTTTTATTTTTTTCTGACAAAAGGGTGTCTTATCAAACTTGCTGCTTTTGAAAATTCTGTGATCCAAGTCCACAAGATTGCATATTTTCCCACACCATGGCAGTTCTATTGCCTATTTCAGGCTTTCATGGAAAAACTCAAGGGAAAAATATAACTAAAATATACCCAAGCACGCAAGTCAATGATCTGTGTGTTAAGCCTATTGGCACATACAGGACAATTTTATTGCATGACCTACTGGTTAAAAACATCAAAAATATTAGTCAAGTCATTTGAAGAACTGCTGTTTAGTGAGTTAGAATGAATGAAGTCTTTATTGAGTACATGCTTTCAGATTCATCGCTGGTTCTGTTCTAGTCATGCCCTATCCTAGTCTTAAGTGCCCCAGGCAGTCTTTTTGAGGACACTTGACCTGCCAGTCATATTTCAGAAACTACTGATATGGTACTTGCTGATTTAGTTTAGATTCCAAACAGGCTAGCTGCTGGATTACAGTCTAATGACCCATCAGATGCTAAAGGCAAAGGCTTAAAGTGCACTAGTGAATTAAGCCTCAACATTGTCTGAAGGGAAGAATTTATTATGTCATTAAATTTGATTTAATAAGTTTCATTTCTTTAGATGCATTGCACTAAGCAAGGAGTGAACATGACAGATACACTATTTTGGTTCTCTTCAGGTGAAACATTGATAGTTTTACATAGAGAGTCAAAGGATGTGATTTTGTAGAATTTTAGCTCTATTGATAGAAATGATGGGTTGGGAAAAGTACATAGCTGGTTAACCGACCATGGAGGACTCAAACCAAGTTCACTTGAATACATGCTTCAGTTGGTAAATACATCAGAAGTGAGGCTTGCCTGATCTGATGATACCCATGGTGAGGTTTCGGGGGCTTTCCATCAAATATCAGATCCTCAGTGGTGCAAAGATGATAGCAGTAACTTATGGATGACACTGGGATGTAATGCAAAACTTAATACAAGCACATAATGTGATGAGTCAAATGCAGATTGCAGCTTGACTCTGAAGGCTGTTAGAGCGATCTGAAGGAAAAATCTTGCATAATGCAAAGATCACTTTAAAACATAAAAAAAAAAAAAAAAAATTAAATTAAACATTTGGTGTTTTAGCTATCTGCATATGTCTCCTAGTTGTGTTACAGCAACAAAAAAAAAAGTGTTTATAAATAATAACAAAGATACTTCAGGAATTCTGCCTGTAGCTTTTGTCACTCTTCCTTCGTAATATCTGCATCTCCTGAGTTGTTCTTTATGTTGTGGAGGTGACTGCATTACTGTAAACTTGTTACTGCTTTCCTGATAATCGGTGCAATATGTGGTTTTACCAGCATTCTTTCATATCAGACAGTGGAATGGTATAAAAGTGTGTGTTTTAGAGTTTGAAAAATCAATTTAAATGTGGTTAGATTATATTTTTAGTGAATTATGTACTTTATTGCAAATGTTAAGTTGCAGTGAGACATGTTGAACTGTATGTGTTTATATGGCAGCGGGTCTGGGATTAAGATTTCTTTTTAATTAGAAGGTTTTAAGCACTAAATACAATTCATAATCAAAGAGAATATTTAATATTCTAGTCTCAAAATTAAAATTGACCTAGTGGGCTGATAGTCTCCGTTAAAGGGGGAGACAGTTCTTTTCCTAAAATGTGATAGCTCTTCTTTCTGATTTAAAGAAATGGTTAAAGGTCGCTCTGATTTATGTTCATGCAGTGCTACTTTTTTTCCCTTCTAGCACACTTAGAAGGCAGTGTTCGTTGTCCTGCTGAGACTCCTTCCCACAGTAATCTGTATGACTTCAAAAGCAAAACCAAAAAACATGTGCACACAGTCATATTTATCATTAGGCTCCTAATGAAAACCACACAATCCAACTGACCACTACAAGATCTGAGTCTTCCTGATGAGTTTCTGAAGAACTAAAGCCTGGAGTTCCTTACAGCTCCAGGAGATCCAGAAGAACATCCAAAGAGATTGCACCTCCCTCTCTCTCTAAAAAGCTCCTAATGGGTGTGATAGTACTACAGAGGTGGCTGTAAGTTGTCTCAGGCTGGTATGAAGCTCTGCGATGCTTGGCTTTTGCTGTTAATTGTTTGTATGTTGTTGCAATGATTTTGGTTTTTGTTCCCCCCCACCTCTTAATTTGAATGAAAAGTTCGTGTGTGACTCTGGCAAAAGAGTGGACTTCAGGCCAGTCCAGGATGAGGAATCTCAATGTGTGTCTACACAGGGGTTGGAGATTCATGATCCTTGAGGTCACTTCAACCTGGGCCATTCTGTGAAATAATTTCTCTGCTTAATTCTGCATGTTTGAGAACGAAGTAGAGAATTTGACAGCTTAACATTTACTAAAAAAAAAAAGTTTTTAAGGCTTGATTTAGTACTAATAATACCAATTTTGCGGTTTTAGAGGTCATGATGTAGCAGAACTTTTTGTTCTGCCATCCTTTGATTGGCATTGAGCTCCCCTCCAACCCAGGCCATTCTATGGTATCCCACGCTGATTGCACTTCATAGTTGCCCTCACCAGTGCAATAGGATTCTGCTTCTCAGGAAGCTCTCGGTGTTCTGCTGCTGCTCCTGCCATGGCGTGGAACTGCTTTGCAGAGGTTCAAATCCTGTTTATATCACTTATGGGATCTCCCAGGTGCCCGGGGTATGCTTTTTTTTTGTAAGTGGCTGATGAGGGGTTGTTCATGGTGAATGGACCTATCCCCAGAATGAGGGGTAATGTTAGCTGGGGAGGATGGTGTTGAATAAAAGAAGAGAATAAGAAGCCACGGGTGGGCCTCAGCATGCTTCTCCTTCTTTTGTCAGTCAAAAACACTGAGCGATCTTTTGGAGAAGGCCACAAAAGCAGTAGAAACCGTCCCTCCCCCCTCCAGAAAACATTTGTATTTTAAAACCTCCAACTGCACCCTTTTTGGCTTTCAATCTAGATTGTAAAGACGGGAACTTGAAGTCAGTTAAATCAAACCTGATTTCCTAGATCTGACTCCAGGTAGTCTTGATGTAACCTCTGTTTTGCCCCCTTGTCTATACCAGGGATAATATTTAACCTGCCCATGGTGGTGTTAAGTAATTATTGTTCCTATAGGAGCCTGTTTTATTACTGATCCCATGTCTGTTCCTCGCTGACTTGGGCAATGCATGCTTCCCTGCTGTATTGTATGACTGTGTTGTTAAAAGTGTGTGTCACATCTTTGCCAAGCAGTGGCAAACTGAGCTTGGAAGCTGAGGGAGTGGAGCATTAGGAAATCACATGCGCAGAAAAGGATTTTTTTTAACGAACTTTTGACTGCACTTTCAGTAATTCCTTCTGTCTGAGGCTGTAGGAAAAGTGAGAACCAAAGATTATTTTCCACGAGAATAGTAAGCAAGTGAACTAAGAAAGATGGACAGTGCTGTCATAGAATCATTGCATTATAGAACAGCTCAGGTTGGAAGGGGCCATAAAAATTATCTAGTTCCAACCTTCCTGACTTGGGCAGGATTTCCAACCTCTAGATCAGGTACCCAGGATCCCATCCAACCTGGCCTTGACTGAAAACCACCTTAAACTGTTTGCCTTTTCAAAGCCTGTCCCATGTCAATCATTATTTGGAAATTTTAACCCCGACTTTTTTCCTTCAGTCATTTAAAGGATGCAATTCCAAAAGCACTCTCAGCTTATGATTGCTTTGTAATGTTAGCTTGCTGGAAAGGAAATGGGTTTTGAGCAATGCTTCCATTTTACAGGAGACAGAACTAAGGCATGAAGAATCCCAGCTGGTCAGAATATATTTTAAATTTTCTGATAACAAAAAAGGAGGGTCCGGTCCATTCATGGAAATTTAAACTTGCATCCACAGGACAGAACATGGCTTATGTGTTCTGCTAATATTATCCTATGTTAAATAGCTATTCTTTGCTATTGTGGGACTAATTCAATTATATATAATTTTGTGTTATGTGTATTTGGCAGGAGCACTCCTGCAGAGCAGCCAGTTGCATGACAGGATCTCCTTTAGAGAAGGGACACTTATCAAAGTTATAGCCACAGATATCAGATAGTTGTGAAGGGAATCCAAACACTGCATGCAAATCCTTGGTGAGTGACCAGTAATTTCAGCTTTGTTAGCTTTCTTAAGGTTGACTTTGTGCTCTTAGACCAAGTCTGGGACTAGGAGTGGGTTCAGCCACACCTGGGCTTCTTACCTCTATGAATCAAAGAGTTTAGGAAGCAAAGGGGTTCACTCTGAACCTCCTGGATGAGCGTGTTTAACCCTACCTTCTTTGCAATAAATAAGTGTATCTTGTCACCTCAAATCTTAAGTCACTGTCTTCTTTGTTAAATCACTGTATTTTACCAATAAATATATTCCTTCTCTCTTACAATTGTATCTTCCATCCATGACAACTGAACATATTTCTCATCAGATCTCAGCAAGGGGAGGAAAGATAAACACAAAGACAAGCCAGAATGATAAAACATGTTGTTCTTTTTTTCTAATGGGTGACTTTAATTTCAAAAAGGGAGTTTCAGTTACCTATTCCATAACGCTTCGCTTGGTCCTAGGTATTTCAGGTAGATTAATAGCCTGATGTAGCACGCCCAGAGTGAAATCAGTGATGCGGTAGTGTTACCTTGGATGCAATAGGTACAAGGTACAAACTTCATACTCCTGTTTTTGTTTTTTTTTCTTACTGGCATTCTGTCTCTCACCTTTTGGTAAACTTTAAACATATACTGCAGCTCTAGCAAGGCCATTGTTGGGATTGCTTGAAAAATGTATTGGAAAGGGGAACTGATTGTTATTTTGGAGGCAAGGGTGAAGTGTTAAGGAATTCTAGGCTTTCCAAAGACTTTGTTTCCTGTTTGTTTTAGTAAAATATCAATCAAGATGCTGTTATCTGTATTCAGTAACTTTGTGGCTGTTCCTGTTTTCTCCTTGTTGTTCTTTTGAATAGCAGAACAACACTGGAAATCATTTCACAAAGTAATGCTCATAGAAGGATATTTCCATTTAAGTTCATGAGATCAAATGCTGGTGTTGGTTACAAAAGAATAAACCTATTGCCCTCCACAGAGTTGTGTTGATGTAATACAGCCATAAAAGAGCACCATTTGTTTAACCTAGCAACAATGATGACTAAGAGGGGTCATGATTTCTCTGGACAAAAAGAAGGATGTAAACATCAGGAAGAGTTGAGTGGTTGAAGTTAAATGACAGTATTGGCTTGAGAACAAATGAATATTCAAAAGCTATAAATATAATGGGATCATCAGGGGAATTAAGATCTAGAAAATTCCTCCTATGGAAATCATGGGGTTAACAAACTTAATTGGTTTGAAGATGAAGCTGAATAGTTTGAGGAGCATGGAATGATGTGCTCTTCTGGAGTAGCAAAAGGCATGGCTCTGTAACCCAGAAGTGAGAAAGATTTCCTGTGTTTCTACAAGAAAACTTAAAACTTGGCCTACCCAGTCTATAGAGCTATCAATATATCAATCCTTGTGCTATGGCAGAAGATGCCAAGCTGCATTTCTGAATAAAGGTGAAGTCTACCATCTTCCTTTACTGTTGTGCTGTGGAGTGGGAGATAAATGGGAAGGGTCTTAAATTAGTTTTCCTTGGGAGGCTAGTGGGTTATGTTATGGTCTTTCCCCACCAGCCTCAGATGAGGTTGGGAACCATCTCTTCCATTGTGCAGTGCTGGCAAGGACCTCCTTGTTCCCAGCCCTGTGCTCACCCCATAGCAATGAGATTCCCACACATAGGGCTGGGGCATGGCATCCATGTACATGCTCTGCTGGGGATAAATTAAAGATGGTTTCAACTTTAAATTTCCTTGCTCTCTTGGGGGTGAAATATAATCCTTGCTCTTGCTCTAGCACATCCTTTGTGGTTTAATTTAAATGGTGATTTTTACGGTGACATGTGATGTTAATCTGCTAACCTTTTACCCAATATGTTCAATTTAAAGAAGCATTGAATCTCTGAATGTGCCTCTATCTATAGATACAGAAATGTGCTATAAGGTAGTTTACCTACTTAGGGTTGGTACCTAAGAGCTTGTAAACAAATTCATAAATTTGTCATGCTGATTATAGTGTTGGCAAACACAATGGTTGATCATGTTATAAATGTTTATCAACACCCGCACTCACCCACCTGCTAAGAGGTGCTACGCTTTAATGAAATTGTTTGAATATCAAGGCTGGTTGCTAAGATACAATGTTCTTGTTACCAGGGATGTGATGCTTACAGATTTCTGTTATCAAATAATGATTAGAGATGTGCTAACCTCAAGGTGCTCGGTGCAGTGAAAGGTTTACTGAGCCACAAATTAGTAAACTGTCTGCCTGAGCAGGCGCTTACAGAAGGACAACGTGTGCATCAAACTTACCAAGCTGACATTTTTAAAGAAGACAAGCTCTGACAGTGTAAATGTTCCTACAGGTGATGAAAGACTGACATAGGAAATGTTTACATGATCTGTTGCCTAGCACAGTGTCTTCATGCCGTTTCTCCCCAACTTAGGCTAGTGGTGAAATCTACAAGTCAAGTAATTTCTTTCTTCTTGCTTACTAAAATGTCTCCCAGCACTCACCTCTTGAAATAACGCTGTGGTTTGAAAATGCTGATCTCTATTTTCTGTGTGGGGAAACAAAGATCTGTAATAAAATGGCCAACGTGTGGGTCTGGTGGGTGGAAGATCTCGTAGCTGGGTACTGTGATGGATTTGAGGTCAGAAGCTTTATTGACGTTAAAAACACAATGAGACGTTAAAGATGACAAACATCAAATATTGATAATGTTTTCTTTTTAATGTAGGTGCTCTGAGCACTCCGATTTGCTAATGCACTCTGTAATATGGTATAAATATTGTACTTCATTTTATTCTTTTTAACAAGCGCGTTTCAGCGTTATTAAACATCAAAGAAAATAATGAATAGCACAATATAGGTGATCAAAAGGATTTTGCTCGCACTGCTGAAGTGCTAAGTAATCTTTAAGTGTAATTGTTGATCTCATTATTCAATTAAGGTTCAAGCTGTATTTACAGTACCTGCATTAGCATGAATTGGAGTTTAAAACCAGTGCAGCTGAAATAATGTAAATCATAAGCAAGATTCATGTTTGCCTGTGGGACTCCATATTTTTACATCAGCAGTAATTGTTAATTTCAGTGTAAAGAGATGTTCTTGTCCTGGTTCTGCTAACATCCTTGTGTGGCTTCTTCACAAGAAGCTGCTGTTGCTCTAAGTATAAACCTGTTGACAATTCAATTTCCTGCAGTTCTTCATAGGCAGGTTAAACAACTTGACTATCACAGAATTAAACCAAAACCAGTCAGTAATAAGTTCAGTGCATTTATGATTGTTAAACTTACCCTTTGGATGTAAAATCCATACTTTATAAAACAATAGAAGACAACATCCTATAACAGGCTGCTAACAGAACCCATGTTATACCTTCTCTGTGTGGGATGTTCAGGCAAACAGTCTCCTTCAGCAGATGCCTTTGTCATGATGAGTGCAACAGTTAAACGTTAATGGAAGAAGTTCTGCTTTCCAAAGCTTGCTTTGAGAGCCCAGCAGTAACCTAACCAGATCTAAGGGCTGCGTGGCTGCAATGTGCTGAGTGAAGGAGATGTGGAGGCCTTTCTCTGCCATTTCTAAGTGATGGGGTGAGTCCATCACCAGCACTGGTTCTCTCCTTCTGTCTGTGGTTTGATGCAGGGATCAGCAGTAGGGTTGGGAAAAGAGGCCCATGTGATGTGATGCAGAATTGCTAATTTCTGTTGCTTGAACTGGCGTGGGAGAACCTGAAATCTGGCCTGTATGGGAATGGATTTGCATTGTGGTTTGTGTTCACCTCTGGGGACAGCTGATCCCCTTTGCCAATTCTCCCACCTGTTCCTCTGCCTCACCAAGCTGGTTTCCACTGAACCTGGGCCTGCATTGCATTTTATGACTATGCTGTAGTATTTCTGACACTTTTCATTTAGCTGTAGTATATATTGGATAAATAAATAGGAAATGTTCTGTAAAACTAAATCATAAAACTTCCATCACCTGTGACCGGCAAGGTAGAGATGCATCTTTAGTCACTGCAGAGAGTTGTACTGAAATGCTTTGAAATAACATAAGAACATGGATGTTCACCTGGCCATTTGTGGCAATACAGACACTTTATTTGCTGCAGCTGCTATGAGGTGGGAATTTCTTTTTCCTTTAAGTTTGTTGTAGTGAGTGATTTACATTGCATTAGATTATGCTGGGATATACTGTGTCAGGTGGCATGACCTGATATAACCCAACTTAATGCAACACATATGTTTAGATTGTGTTACACATTAGGAGAAATTCCCGGAGAAGCTGTCAGGAGCAGGTGATTTTTGTAAATGGAAAATATTTGCCAGTGATATTTTATACAAGTCAGAATTGAAAGGTGTATGACAACCTTAGTGTGGATTTAAGAGCCTTAGTTCCATTGACTGGTGGGACTCAGACTCCCAAATGCCACAGATCCCTTTGGAAATAAGATTTTAGCATCCAGTGTCAGGTGTGAAATCTTGCTTTCATTATAACCATTACTATATAACCATATACTTCGTAACCATAACCACTACAGTTTTCAGCTGGAGTTGCAATGGTGTAAAAGGGCTGAAAGTGAGATCCGAATCAAGTGATTGCTAATTAAAATAAAGCAGGATGCAAAATTCGCATGAGCCAATCTGGTTTGTTGTTTTTCTCTTAAAGTCTTGCATGCTCAATCAGTTCCCCTTTTGGAAAGCATACTTGATAGGAATGTGGGCCGAAGTGCAAGGCTTGCATTTCACTCCAAGATGACTGTGTTGAGGTACCCAGCTCTAAATTTGGAGACTCATATGGATTCTTTTTCTTTTTTTTTATTTAGTTTAGTGTCACAAATAGGAGCCTAAATTTAGGTTGCTAAGTTCATTTGGGAATCTAAATATAAACATTCTGCTTTTTGAAAGTGCTGAGCAGCCCTCAGCTCCTGCAGGCTTTGAGTGGTGTAGGATGTGGCTCCCAAGCACTCCGTGTCCCGGGGGAGGCTTGTGTGTGTCTGTCGTATGTTTGTGCCTTGCTTTGAGCACACAAAGGCTCGCAGAGCCTGGGATTCCACAGCCGGAAAATGCCTATGTGACCCTAATTTTATGCATGTGCATTGGCCTGCCTGTGTGTGTGCTTCTTGGTACGGTTTCATCACGTATTTGGCAATACTCAGATGGGGTGAATGCTTGGAAGTGTGATGTGGGGAAGGCAGGGGGTGACAGCAAGATAGCAGCAGGGAAGGAGGGAGAAACAAAATGCCTGCAGTTTTGTTTCCCAAATGTCTGTGCTCTGAACTTTCTCACGTGGGCTCTTTCCTGGACCAGCTGCTGCGCTGTGTTTGAAAGCGCAGCCAAGGCACGTTGTGCTGTCTGCTTGGGATAGTTTTACCTGCAGCCATGCTGCTGCTGCTGGTGGGCTTTGGATGTGGTTGCACCTTGATCCTCCATCAGCCAGCTTCCCTTCAGCACCTTGCTTTGTCTTAGCCAGGTTCTCTATTCTCCTCTGTATCTTCTTCTACCCAGAACCTTGAGATGTACGTAAGAGCAACCTTCCAAAAACTTCTAAGCTGGCAAAAGTCAAATGAGTAACGTTAGACAAGAGCTACCCATTTCCACTGAGTGAGCTTCCTACCCTGAGCAGGCATAGACTTTTTCCCCACATCCTTATTGCTGCTCTGGGCCAGGGAATGCTTTCCACCCCCCAGCCTGCATCTAAGAAATGCCTCAACTTCTTTGAGCTCTAGTGTCTCCAAAGCATCTGGCTCTAAAAAAGATACCTGGCATGGAAATGCCAACTGAAACAGTTCAAATTGGCTAGACCAAAAGTGACTGAAATCAGCCTCTATTAATAAAAGGAGTTATTGGGCAAATGATTATATGCGTTGCTGCCAGTGCCAATAAAGCCAACATTTATTTTTGTGTTCCTCAGCATGAGCATTACGTACAAATAGCTGCTTTTTAGCAGTATCATCCCTGTTACAACACAACATCAAGGGCTGCTTGGTTCTGAGCATATGGCAGGGCTGCATCCCGCAGACGCGGGCAGGAGCTGGTACATGCTGGTTGGGAGCAGACCCCTCTGCTACCCCAAATGTATTGGCAGTCAGATTGCAGAGGCAGCAGCTACCTGTCTTGGAGGCTCTAGTTTTCTCTTCCCTGCACAGGGAAGTAAATGAGATGGGAGCAGATGTCAGGAGCCGTGAATTTGGATCTGATAAGGACTTGGATCAAAATATCAAACAAAAATATTTTTGGGGGGGAAAGTTTCTGGGAGGAAGTGAGCTATTTGGAGAGAGTGGCTTGCCAGGCATTTTAAAAATAAAATGTTCTCACTCCATGTTTAGCTCTCCTACAGTTTGAAACACTTGTGGTGATCAAGCCTTGCAGCCCTTGTCAGTCTACAGTACATCATCCCCCCTTCGGTTGGCTGAGAACATCTCTCCTGTAAGGGCAAAATAAAGCTGCTCATTTTGCACACATGCTTTAGAACTATAGGCAAGGAATACCTAAATATAAAACAAGGGCACCTTGAACTGAATGCTTTCTGACTCAGGCTGTTATCTCCCCTTCCCCCCCCCCTTCCTTTGCCCTTGCAGTCACACGTGTGTCCTCTGTCCTTCTTTATGCACACCTGTAGCATGCTGACAATGCACTTAATTGGAGGTGTGAGCTGCCTGGATCTATCACACTGTTAAAACTTGTTTGCTCCTTTGCTTGGGAACATTTTCCCTCATTTAAATACCAAAGATCAAGAACATATCTACAAATGTAACAGGAAGCCACACAGCATATGGTAGAGGTGAGGAAGATCTCCTGATGTCTTTGCAGACCATTGCATTAGCCTTAGTCCTGTGCACATGGGGAGAATACAAGTTTGGGGGTCAGTGAGAACTCGATATTGTCTCCGTGTTTTACTTGGAGAACTACATGAGGAAATAACCTTGTGGTGTCTTGCAGTAGAACGACCAACAGGAAGGTTTATGCATCTTTAAAAGTCTTTCCATATTGCTCCTAATATATATATATATATATATATATATATATATATATATATAAACATGTATAAAAAGGATGGTGTTCTGCACCATCCTTTTTGCTGGTGCTTTCAATAAAACAAAAATAATTGACTAAAAATGAACTTGATAGTAAATGCCTGTAAACTGAGAAATGGAATTTTGGGTGTTTCTTGAATTTGAGGTTTACTGGTCTGGGAATGTAGGATGCTTTTTCAATTGATAGGTAATGAAAGGAGAGGATGAGCAGACCTTCATTAAGATCCTGAGATTGTTTTATCACGTTTCTAATTGTTAACTGGAAAGAACTTCTGCAGCATCTTTCACTCTTATATCATTCTCTTTAGTTACCATAAAAAAAAATCTTTGCAGATAAAACTAGGTTTGCACAAGTATGCAAAACAAATTGTCTATTTTGTGGGGATTTATTTAGTTCCTCCATTATTTGGTAATTAATTGTGTTGTAGTTGTTTCCCATTTGCTGTAAGGGGGTAACTATTAGCACTCCACTTCCTGGGGTTATGGCCCTCTCTTCATGGGTGAAGAGTACTATTTTGGTTAGAAATGTTTCAGGTTCAACCTTTGAAAACATTCTTGATAAATGATTTTTCTATACAGATTGCAAAATATAGTTCTATTCTAATGGTGTCCATTCCACCCATTAGAATACCAGTACCTGAAGTCTGCATCCTAAATCAAGAAGTAATGTGTTATGTATATGGGGCCCCCACTATAGGAAGGTCGTGGAGCTCTTGAAGTGGGTCCAGAGGAGGGCCACAAAGATGATCTGATCAGAGGGCTGGAGCACCTCTCCTATGAGGAAAGGTTGAGGGAACTGGTATTGTTTAGCCTGGAAAAAGAAGGCTCTGGGGAGACCTCGTTGTTGCTTTCCAATACTTGAAGGAGCATAGAAACAAGAGGGGAAACTGTTTACAAGGGTGGATAGTGACAGAACAAATGTGAATGGTGTTAAACTGAGACAGAGGAGATTTAGGTTAGATATCAGGAGGAAGTTTTTTCACCCAGAGGGTGGTGAGGCACTGTTACAGGTTGCCCAAGGAGGTTGTGGATGTCCCATCCCTGCAGGCATTCAAGGCCAGGCTGGATGTGGCTCTGGGCAGCCTGGGCTGCAGGTTGGTGACCTGCACATAGCACGGGGTTGGAACTGGATGAGCAATGTGATCCTTTGCAACCCAGGCCATTCTGTGATTCTATGATGCTGATTATAGGTGATCTTGCTCCTCTTTATGACACCGTAGCACCTCACAATGGAGTTCTCTTAGCCAGCATTCACCATGAAATAGTTTTCAGAGCCATGATTTGTAGGAAGCAAGTGAGTTGGAATGATCACACTGCAGCGCATTGCTTTGTGTACTAATTATCTACATCAATGGCTGTGCAGCGCAGCTCAGAGCGCTGTACCTGCTGTGCTGAACAACTTGCTCATAGTCACAGAGTAGATGCTTCCTGTGGGCACCTGCCTGTTCTGTGCATCGCGTCGCATTGATTCATGTCACGTTCTGTCACATCACAGATGAGACGTGACCTGCTGTAACCTGGCACAGCACTGTGCCAACACTGCAGCGGATCAAACCTCAGGAAAACCTGGTGGTTGGGTTTGTCAAGGGTAGCAAATGTAGCCTGGCTCCCCATGAGCCTGCAGGTACTCAACTTCTCCCATTTGCCTGCCTATTTGTAGATAGTTTGGCGTATCTCTCTGGGATATAAATACAAGAATTTCTGTGTCTGTTTATTTATGATACTTGTCGCTTGGGAAACAATAACCTTCCTACTTCTTAATCTAAATTGAACCATGGTGAGTACACCAATAAAACACGTCACAACAAACAAAGGAAATTCTCCCTGTATTAATAATAAACTCTAAGATTTATCAGTCTCTCTTTCTTCGCTTTGTGTGATGCAGTCTAGAGCAACTGCTACATTTATAGATGTCTGATAAAATTTTAATAGAAGAACCCATTACCTTTGAATCTGGAGTGAAGAGACTATATCAAAAACAGGAGTGTTGAGCCTGAGCTAAATATAACTTGTTAACAGAGAGGAGCAGAATGCAAGCATTACAATGCTGGGGGATTTACTTTCTTTTGTTGGGAGCTGGGGGGGCTGCAAGAGTTGCAGCAGGTAGGGTGCTGCAATATAACTGCAAGAGATGTACCAGCTATTGAGTGGGGATGTCCAATGGGAGCTGGCTGGGACTCCAGCACGGGGGATGATCTGTGAGTGAACTTGGAGAGCTTCCATCCCTGATTTGGGAGGCACTAAATTCTACACAGTGTTAGCATCCCTGTTAGAGCTGGGTTTGTCACTCATTAAAGGTGTGTCGTGAACCCCATATAGGGATTAAGTGACAAATCAGGAATGAACTGGGGAAAGAAATGCTGTAACTCCTTACTTCTTGGGGCTTTCAGGAGCTGGTGACTATCGGCACTTGGCTCTAGGTTCCAGATAATCTTTATCCACCTGACACTAATGCATTGTAACCAGCTTGCTGGAGAGAAACATTTGTGGGAATGTTGAAATTTGTTTTCATTTCTCTTTATATACCCATATATGTATGTGTGTGTTTAAAGTGATATTTTGATATTTTTTTTCCTAACACTTAACTCTAGCAGAATTTTTTTTTTTAACACTTCTAACGCATTACCAAATGAAAACTGTTGACTTATTTTAGGGTATTTAAGATATTTAGGAAACAATATTTTCGAAGTCACTTAGAAAAGAGTTGCATAAGTCATGGAGGAAGAGCTGTGTTTAAAACGGTTGTTAGTAGTTACTGTTTATCAGTAACTACTGATACAAAAGAGTATCTGTGACGCTGGGATCTTACACTATCTCATTGCTCAAGAGTTTAATAAGCTAAACTTAAAACTATCATATTTGATGCTAAAAATCCTTTTTCTTTGACTAGAAATTTTCTGAATGTTGTATTGGCAAAAATGCAGATATTCCTCTGACAGGATGGAATTCTGAAGTCTTGGTGAAACTCATAAAAGCCAAATGAAGTTCTCATCCGGATCTCTGTTTTTACCATAAAAGGGAAGATTTGCTATTACTGAACTGGTGCTCAGTGTTTGACTGGATGATGAGCAGGTTTCAGACAGAACCTAATTCTGTATTATGGGGTTATCTGTCTGGGTGCAATTCAGTGAATATATCTTAAAATATTTCAGATCTGTACGCAGATAACTGTCTGAAGTCCTAAACGCACACAGCCTCTCTTTGTCCACCAAAAGATGAAGTCTGTAAATATAGCAGCATCCACTCTTTCCTTGAGCTGAGCTGAATTTAAACTGTGAGCTTCATTTCCACAATTCAGTGCCCAATATGCAATCTGATCACACCTCCACTTTTGTGAGTTGTAGCCATGGCCTTAAATTAAATTACAAATCCTACACTGGACTGACATAAATCTGATTTTGGCCTGGGCTTGAAGTGTTTGAAATACCAAATCACTGCTCCCTGATCCCTAATGAGAAGTAATCAAAGAATTTAACCAGCAGTACAAACACTTACACATCACTACAGATGTAGCCAAATTGACTCAAAGTACCCTTTTTCTCTATGAAAAAAATGGTGTGCAAATATACCACAGTGACACTAGCTACTCCACTAGAATCTCTAAGGAAGGAAAAACTCTTCTACTTTAAGCTGCAAAAAAGAATCCTAATAACTTTCTTTTCTTCTTTTGAAAAACCAGAAATTTTTTGTTCCTGCATTGTACACCACCCCATTAACTCGAGTAATGAAACTCAGTGAAGGAATTATAGTTGTTGTCCTAACCATTTGGGGGATTTAGGGTAGGATGATAACGCTTTTCTGACTTCTGGAGCACAGAGTAAGATGCGTAATCTTACACTTGGTATTTAGGATAATCTACATCATGCTCGTTATCTTTCTCTGGTGTAATTATAATATCTAGGAAGACCTTTTCTTTCTCCTAGGCTCTATCTATATTGTTGAACCAACAAAGTGATACAAATGATGTTTTGACTGATACACCTGCATGAAATCACACTGGCGGGAGGGAGGGAGGGAGGGAGGGAGGGAGGGAGGGAAGATGGTGGATGATGAGAGTAAATCTGCAGATGCTGGCTGTTGTAAGCCCTTGAAAGCATATAAACTGAGCTGGGGAAGCTACACCAGTGACCATCCTATTATACGCACTCGATGCATGCAGGTAGTAGAACTTATAACAACTCTTAAAGTTAAGTAAATATTTTATTATTGTTGTTATGGTGGTGGTTTTATACATGGCTATAAATGCTGGCCTCTGCAAGGATGTAGGCTATCATCTATTAAACCATCCGTTAACTATTAGAGCAGTGCATGACAGGTACTAAGTGTAGAACAGGTTTCTGGCTGCAGTGTCTTCCACATGAGTAATGCTTGGACCATTATTTCAGCAAGGAGATTTATTTTCTCCTCTGCTGTTAAGAAGTAAGCTATAGTGGTCATCTGTGATTGGATTTCAGAAAATTAAATGATGAATCAGGATTTTCATGTCCCTCCTTACAGGATGGATGATGCTGTCATTTATTGGTGGCTATTTCTCTGGTTGATTCTGCATGATTCTTCTGGGCTATTTGATTACAATTTTATAGAAGAACAGTAACTGCAATTATAGCTCCTGTGATTCAGGAGTTAAATACACAGACCGCAGGCCAGTGAATCACAGGTTTTCTGTCTGTGCTTGCACACTGTGCACGTATCTTTCCTTCAGCACTTGCAAAATCTGAAGTCATGAGGTTCTAAATGAAGTGTTGAGAAAAAAGTTTCTGTTCCTTCTTTCTGGATGTCCTGAGCTTTATCATCCAACTTCCTTTGAAGCAGAGCTCATGGACTCATATTTTGGTGTGCCTTCTTGGTAATGATTGGTCTTGCAGAGAGAGGCATGTGATGTGATTTGAAGGATGTCCTCAGGGTTTGGAGGAGGATGCATGCAGGGCATCTATTCATTATACTGGGAGAGAGCTGTAGGAAGCATGTTTGCTACAAAGGTGTCTGACCTGGGGACAGATTTCAGATCCCTTCAATATCAGCTTTTTGAGGACTTTCAAGAAGTAAAATACTTAGGTTCATCCAGGTATTAGATATCAAAAAGTGCATGTTAGGTGGGATTACTGAAGTTTCATGGGTCTTGACTCTGGAAAAAGACTTGAGATGAAGCATCTACCTGGAACTGGACCTAAAAATCTAGAATTCAGACCCCCTAGGTTCTGGATACTGCTGCCACGTAACCTCTGAATGAACTTATATTCCCTAAATACAAGTGTGCATTGATAAAGCTTAAGCAATTCTGAGAAATCCAAGATTGCCAAAGCTCTGCAAGTAAGACAAAGCAGGACTTTCCCTGACTGCCTCCTGCTTTACCATATCAGCCAGGCAGGGCTTCTTGGAAACCATGAGTGGGGTGAAGAGGAGCAGATGGGGCATGGAACCTCAGGCTCTTCTTTCTGAAGCCCTTCCCTCCAGTGGGGAAAGGAGGATGTGCCCTTAGACACGTACGTTTGGAAAACCTGATGAAAGCTTAGTTTCCCTAGAGAAGAGAAACCGAGTTTCTGTTCCAAGTGATGCTTCATTGGTAGGAAGCAATACTGAACACACACAACTGCACTCTAGGTACAAACTCTTTTTTTGTGAACACTTCAAGCAGCTGTTACAAAAAAAAAAAAAAAAAAATTTGCTATATTGGCAGTCAGAATTGGTGAAGACATAAAAGGGAAATAAGTGTGATGCCAGATTTCCCTATTACTGTTCTTGGTGCAGTTGGACTTGCTGAAGGCATGGATCTTTTTCATATGCTTCCTTATACTTATAGTGTGCTGGGTCCTTAGGTGGAGGTGAGGGCCTAGTTACTGACAGACACAGCCTGAAATGTGACTCTGAAGGCTTTTCTTGGTGCTTTTTCCACTTTTGTCTTTGAAATTAAAATAAGACTTCAAACCACCTGACAATCAGAGAATGCAGATTTCTTTTTCTCCCCTCAGTCTAAAGTGCAGGAACTATGAGAATCATAGAATCACTAAGATTGGAAATGACCTAGAAGATCACCCAGTCCAACCATTCACCTATTCCCAATAGCGCCTACTAAACCATGTCCCTCAACACAACATCCAGCCTTTCCTTGAACACCCCCAGGGTCGGTGACTCCACCACCTCCCTGGGCAGTCCATTCCAGTGCCTGACCACCCTTTCTGAAAAGTAATACTTCCTAATGTCCAGCCTGAATCTCCCCTGCCGTAGCTTGAAACCATTCCCCCTGGTCCTATCACTAATGACACGAGAGAAGAGGCCGACCCCCAGCTCACTACAACCTCCCTTCAGGAAGTTATAGAGAGCAATGAGGTCTCCCTTGAGCCTCCTCTTCTCCAGGCTGAACATTCCCAGAAGGTCACGTTTGTGCCAGATCCATTCTTTTGGTTCCAACAGAGCTGTAAGCTCACCTGTGTGTGGGTTTATCTGGGCAGCTCTGGCTGTCTCTTGCAAAAGCAGCCCCGCAACTACACTGAGGGCTGTGCCAACCACTAGAGGAGGAAAAAAATGAAGGTAACAGAGGAGCACTTTGATGCAGGCTGACATGGATAAAGTAATACAGTGAACTTTCTGCTGTGATAATCTGCTCTGGGGGTAAAATAGGAGAGATTTTTTTTTCCTTAATGTTCATGGTAATTTCTCGATTAACAGGGAAACTCACTTAATTTAGGAGAGCTGGGGGGGGGGGGAAAGAGGAGAAGAAATGAAAATGAGGAAGTTCTTGGTACAGTACAGAAAAAAAAAAAAAAGCATATTAACGATAATTGAAGTTCACCTCCGTGAGGGCAATGAATCATCAGAAACAGGCTGTGGAAAACAAGGTTGTGCAACCTTGACCAGTGTGTGTCACCGACTGGTGGAATTTTTAGAAAAGCAGCAGTTTGGGCTCATTGCTGTGGTTCGTGATTGCACACACCTGTTCAGCTTGGAAGTTTTGCAACCAAATAATAAGAAAAAAAAGGAAGCTGAACTTACTGCTTCTCCTGAGCAGTGCAAAAAAGCAGAAAACCACAGCTGTTCTAGCTGTTAACAGATATCAGCAGTGTACCCCCTGTTACATAATTGAGGATAACGTTTTTGAAGCATATGGGCTGGTGGTATTATAAACATTAAAACTTCAGGTGGGAGACATCCTAGTGCGTTTCTGGGTTTGGTATCTTTAACAAATGTTTACAATTAGGGATCTTATAAACAGTTTATTAAATAATAAATGAAGGCAAAGCATGATGAGGAGCAGAATGTAAGGGATTTATGCATGGTAGCAAGTGAGCTGCAGGTTGAATTGTGAAATATTGTTTCCTAATGACTTGATAACTAGATACTTTGGGTGGTTTAAAACTCAGGATGCAGTTAGATTAGCTTGCATACAATCAGAGAGAAATACAGTTTTCAGAAAACTTTGAGACATGTTTTCTGGAGCTACAGCCATTGTTTGCAAACTTCCACCATCTGACTAAGAAAAACCTTGGGAAATCAGATTGCTACCAAGTGTGAGTCTCGAGAGCTTCTGTAGCTCTGTAATCTGAATGGTAAAAATGAGTGAGGACGAAGTTTTCCTTGCTGTAATTGCACTTGCACTGATAGGCCTGGGATGAATTTGACCTGTTTCTGAAGGCCCCTTTGTCTAGAAAACAATGTTACAAGACTCCGAGGCTTAACATGGGCTTCAGCGAGCATAGGTGGTTACTCTTTGAAAGCAGCGCATGGTTTCAGGGATGCAGCCACCAGTAATGAGGTCTGTGATGCTACGTATCCTAGTGCACAGGAGGCTGTTCAAAACCAAGTTAGAGCAGGAAACAAACCCAGGTAAGATGCAGAAGTCTAAGGACCGGGAAATACTAAATCTGTGGGTTTTTTGCTGACTTTACCAGTGAAGGTACCAGCTAAAGACAAAGAAGAACACGTGCTCAGTTTCACAGAAACAATGAAGTTCATCAGGTGCTAACAGCTTCCAGTACCCTTTTGACAGTCCTAGTGTGCAGTCACGAGTGATTCAGTGTTTACAGGGAAGTGGACAGCACGTTCCGTAGTTCTGGGGAACATTGTCTTTCCACGCTGAGCTGAGGGCTCGCTCTTCTTCCTTGTTTCAGATCTTTTCCTAAGGTGGTCCTCCAATGTATTTTTTGGGGACAGGCTGAAAAAGAAATGTGCGTAAGGTTGCCCCCAAAGCCACCCTGCTTTGTGGGTAAGTGCAAATGCAAGTCTATATGTTACCACCTATACACTGCTCTCCTCCTGGAAAGGCTGTTCGGTGTGCATAGTGCAGGGATTTGAATCCATTGTGATTATCTGCTTTCAAAGGCATAGGAAACTTGATTTGTTTAATCTGTATTTCATTTGGTCAGCATCAAAGTGGCAAGATGGCTGTTGGCTGGCATAAAACGCATTATATGAAAAACATGTTCTTGATGATTTATTGTAGAAGACCTAGTTTTACTTTTAGGATTGTAACTTGGCTTAAGACTTGGCTTGTTGCTGACTGGCACACTCCCACAGCATGAAGCATGAGCTTTCCTAAGAAACGGTTATTTGGGCCTGTTAATAAGCGGGTGCTTTCTTTAATAAACATTCAGATGGCTTTGTAACAGCCATAGTTCCAAAAAAGTTAATGTAAGAGCAAGGCTTTAAGTAAGTAAATGAATGCAAGATTGGGTATCCTCTCATATTTAGTATGAATTATGCTGAGGCTAGAATTGCATCCTTGTAGTTTTAAGAGAACTCAGAGCATGACCTCAAACTCAGAGCAGGGTGTTGTCTGTGATGTAAGGACCATGTACAAACTTGCACTACTACTGGATAAATATAGCCAAGGAAACTGGAGACCTTAGTCCCAACCATCTGTCTTTTGACAAATCTTGAAGATAATTAAAAAAATGCATATGTGTGTATATATATGTATATATATATAATGTTATCAGGAGGTTTTTAGAGATAGGAATGTGTTTGAAGGCTCCCCACACTGCCTAACTTCTGTGATGTGTTCTCTCTTCTCTCTACTTTGCTTACAATTAAGATCTGAAAGTTGTGTGGTGCATATTGTTACTTTCCAAGTTATCTGATTCTAGAGAAAGAAGTGGGAAGTTATTGGCTTGGTTAGGGACTTGTGAATTATGCAGTTTGCTTACTTTGAGGAAATACCCAGTTCTCTTGAAATGTGACAAATATTTGAAATGGATTCAAGCTCTTCATCAAAGAGCTTTTTCTCTGCATGAATTTCAGATCTATAACTTCAGTGCAATTAGAGGCTAACGTGATCCTTTTGTTTTAATACCAAACCAAAGCTATGTAGTGTAACTCTTTGTAAAACCAGTAAAAAACAGTGCTAATAGTATTCTGACTGCTTTGGTAAATCTCTGGTATTCATAACAATTAAGTGTATCAACTTCATATGTGGCTTTAATTATACTGCAGCATTACAGATCAGGAACAGCTGAGATGGAAGGATTTACTGGGGCAGTAGATAATCTATGAAATAGTTCTGAAAGCGTAGTCAAATGCACATGGATTTTTCATCTCATCTGAATGGAGTAGTACACTGTAGTGCTAGCATACTGCTAGGAGAAACTCTTAGAAAACTTTGGTCACTGCTGATGCCCTCAGGAACCATGTCCTTGGCTTCATTTATTCTTAAAGTCATAGCCTGCGTGTGGGTTTTTGCTTTATTTCAGCTTGCTTTGCTTATCCATGAGATATGAGGGAGAGCACTGAGTTGCTTTTGTTTCAGTACCACCACAGTGGTAATGAAATTTAATCCAGATATCTTGTAGAACTCTATTTGCTAGATCCAGGTGAGGGTGGGTAATGCTATGATCCAGATGCACTCAGGAACATAATAATAAAAGTAAGTGTCAGTAGAATCTGGAATCACAGAATCCGAAGGGTTGGAAACCTGTATGTACAGTGAGCCCTGGATCTCCAGCTAATAAGATTATTTCAGGCTGGTTGACTGAGTTTCTGAATTTAGTACTTGCTTCTGTTTGTATATTTTGTTCTAAGATACTCTGTGATGTTTTCATGATATCAAGAGTTTGGAAGAGAGTGGATAATTGGTGTGTTTTGCAAAGAACACATCTGCTCTCTAAATCAAATTAGAAAATGCTGCTCAATCTATATTTCTTTTACTGTATGAGAACGTCAAGGAATGAAATGATTTTGACTTCTAATGAAAAGCTTGAACTATCAAAATGTTTTGAGTGCCATGTAAATACATAACATTATGGCACGTTTTATTGGTGAAACAGTCCTGTCTTCATTAAAAGTGCTTTATAAGAAAGGAGAAAGGCAGAGCAAAGCTTGCTAGGCATTTTAATTATCCCAAGTTTTCCATGAACTTTCTCATCTTGTGGGGTGGGTGTTTTCTTTAATAACCTCCCAAATACCTGCAAGGTTTGCAAGTGGTAAAACTCCCTGTAGGGTTACAGCAATCTATTCCAGCCTCACCTTTGAGAGGGAAAGGTCAGTTCAAAAACATTGACTTTTCATGCATGCCGTAACTGAGCCCTTTGCCTTGCTGTTTCTGTTCCTTGCTTTGAAACTAAGGCATCTGCTTACATCGTCCAGGTTTCTAGGGTTGTTGAATACTTCTATTTAAGATGGTAAGTGTTCACAGGCAGTTGCAAGATGAGGCCATTTGTATTGGGGTAAGTCTTTAAGATCAGTTCTTTTAAAGGAACCTGTAGGTCAGGGCACATGAGGAGTGAGGTCTGCTTGAAACAGCTGCAACCTCTGGTTATACTGTGTATGTGGTGCTTCCAGCAGAATGCAAGGGCAGAGAGAGCAGTACATCATTCTTGAAAATTAGATAAGAGGTATTTAGTAGCATGGGTCTGTAGCAAAGAAAAACCTAGGCCTTGGTCCTTATATTCCCAAGCTATGAAAAAGAGCAGTAGTGTTCACTTTTTGAAGGCTTTTACAAGCTTACTGAAATACTTGATTGAGAGCTTAACTGCGGAAAGCTGAAGCAAAGACACTGCCCTTGCCTGGCTGACCTGGGTGCATCGGTGCAGTGGTGTATTGACAGTGAAAGCTGAATGGGCCTGTGGTGATGCACGCTATCTTGTTTCACAGACAACTGTGCTACTAAGGGATCAAAAAAAAAAAAAAAAGTCATCCCAAGAGAGTCTCACGAATCACCCTTTTGTCTGCCCCAAAACGTGGGTGCCATCTTCTCAGTGTTGAGCACTGCTATGCCTGTGTAGTTGCTGCTTCTCTGCAAGAAGACAGAAACCATCTGCTCTTGAACACGGCCTCCTCTGAAAATACTTATCCTCTTATGTTTGTTCCAAAACAGTATCAGCAACCATGACTCTGAAAGTATTTCATTTAAAAAAAAAAAAAAAAGTCTTCTGAAAGAAAATACTCTGCAGTGCCCTGGGGATGATGCTCTGCTGTGGCTGAGGGGGACTGAATCCCGTTGTTTGCCCCTTCTCTTTTTGGGCTGTGTGGCAGCTGGCCACCTGTGTGCTCTTCCTCTTTCTGTCCCTCCCCCTTTACTGATGAGGTTGGTGTCCGTTTGGCTCTCTTAGAAAAGCCACTGTGCTGCAAGAGAACCTGGCCCTGGTGTCTTCCACTGCCCCATGCTTTGTGAAAAGGTCAAAGAGGCAACTAATCTGATTTAGTTACTATTCAGCACTTGCTGCTCCTTCAGCAAGAAAAAGGAGGGGGTTCCCAGACCCTCCAGAGTGATGATCCTTATGCTGCTGCTGGCTTACTGGTAGAAAATTAATATCCTTTTTACTGCTATTTTTAATATTCTCCTTTCTGGTACTCATACGGATAGCAAGATGTGGTGGCTTAAAAAAAAAAAAAAAAAAAAAGCAAAACCAAAACCAGCAAACCTAAAACCAAACAAACCAAAAAAGCAAAATTAACATGCTACAACTCCCCTTTAACATGACTGTGAGCCAAATGGCTGTGCAAAGGTTGCTAAATGCAAATTGTGTGATATAATTAGGCCTTCAATATAGTTTTTCCTTTTTTTTTTTTTTTTAAAGAAGCCTAGATTATTTTTTTTGCTCTCATTTGCCTTCACAAGCTAAAAGTGCAGGGGGTTGTTTGGCTTTTGCAATAGGTTGTCTTCTGATGGTAGCAGATTGCTGAATTGGGTTTGATAAAATCAGTCACTGGACTGCTTAGAAGCTCAGAACGTCAGCTGTGCAGAGCTTTAAAAACAACAACAACAACAACAACAAATGCAACAACTCCAACTCCTCATTTTGAGCCCTTCATTTGGTTATGGCAGGCAGCTCCAGAGCTGCACCCACATTTCTTTCTTCTGAAGATATTAAGTGAAGGCAGCTACTAGGGTCCACTAGTAAGCGTTATGTTTAAGTCAACATAAGAACACGCTAGGAATGTTGCTGATGCTTCCAGAATGCACCCAATTAATTTAAAAGTAGTTATTTGGGTATTATTCACTAAACTAATCCTGAAAGCAATTACTATTTTTTTCCTTTTTTTTTTTTTTTTTTTTTTTTTTCTTCCCTAGGGGAGATAAAACTAAAGCAAAGCCTCTCTGTTTAGGTGGGAGATGTGCCTGATTTTCAGGGCAGGTAAGGTAGATTAATAACAGACTGCTCATAAGAAGGTTTCAGATCTTACTGTCAGAGGGTAATAATTAATGATCAAATGTTAATGGAGATGCTGGGCTGTTGATGCCATTAATTCAGCTCAGTGGAGCCAGTCCTGCCCAGGACCTGCCACAGCTGTCACTGCATTCGCTTAATTATTCCAGCGCCTTCAGGCTCTTTTTCCCTTTTTCCTGCTAACTGCAGGACAGTATGTTTTCACTGAAGCAGAATTATGAAGGATGCCCTGCTTCCTGGGCACTGCCCGGCCAGCTCAATGTGCAGACCTGCAGGCGACAGAGATGACCACCAAGTTAAACAAATCACCTTCCCTGCCCCTCCGTCTGGTCTGGTGCAGAGAGAAAAGGGACAATTACCAACAAATAGCTGGGAGGAAGCTCAGGGTGAGAGCAGTGAGGGCTGCCAACCTGGGAGTGCTGAACACCAGGGATGTGCCCACCCGAGTTTGGGGGAAGTATGTTCCAGCCCATGCTGGGCTGTCCTGGAGCATGTCCAGAGAAGGGCAATGAGGCTGGGAAGGGTCTGAAGCACAAGTCTTTTGGGGAGTGTCTTAGGGTAGTGGGATTGTTCAGTTTGGAGAAGGGGAGACTCGGGGCAACTTCACAGAATGGCCAGGGTTGTAAGGGACCTCAAGATCGTGAAGCTCCAAACCCCATCGCCACATGCAGGGCCACCAACCTCCGCATTTAATACCAGACCAGGCTGCCCAGGGCCCCATCCAACCTTGCTTTGAACACTTCCAGAGATGGGCCATCCACAACCTCTCTGAGCAGCCTATTCCAGCATCTTATCACTCTCTCTGTAAAGAGCTTCCCCTTGATAGCCAAATTAAATCTTCCCTCCTTCAACTTAAAACCATTTCCCCTTGTCCTGCTGTTGTCTACCCTTTAGAAGAGTTGATTCCCCTACTGTTGGTAGGCTCCCTTTAGGTACTGAAAGGCTGCAATGAGGTCACCTCACATCCTTCTTTTCTCCAGGTTGAACAAGCCCAGCTCCCTCAGCCTGTCTTCATAGGGGAGGTGCTGCAGCCCTCTGATCATCTTAGTGGCCCTCCTTAGAACCCTCTCCAAAATCTCCCTGATGTATTGGAGGCCCCAGATCTGCACACAGTACTCCAGATGGGGCCTCACGAGGGCAGAGTAGAGAGGGATGATCCCCTCCCTGTCTTCTTCTGATTCAAAGCAGGTGGGTGTACGCTGGAGGTGTGTGAGGGGCAAGACCACATTGCAAGGAGACCAGGGGGGAGTGGGATGGGCACCGCTGCTGCTGCGCTGTGAGCACATTAAGCAAATCTTCTGTTTTATGCATATGTTGTTTTGTGTATACTGTATATGATGACTTTGGGCAGTGAACGTACCCAGGGCACTTGAGACAAAATGCAAATTTTAATCTCATTGCTTTTTATAGCTCCCGGGAAGAGGGTAAGTGGCAAGGAAGCAATTGGCCTCTCAGGTAACAGCGAAAGGATGAGAGGTGATGGGTTCTGGTTGGGTGTTAAGGGAAATTTCTTCTCTGAAAGAGTGGTGATGTATTGGCATAGGCTGCCCAGGGGGTTGGCAGAATCACCGTCCCTGGAGGTGTTCAGTACCTGTGAAGATGTGGCACTGAGGGCAGTGGGCTCAGTGGGGTGGGGTGGAGTTGGACGGGGTGATCTTAAGTGTCTTTTTGAACCTTAGTGATTCTGTGATCCTGACTTATTCCCTAGGCTGTCAAAGTGCAGTGTCATCCAATTTGAGGATGAACATGAGCGTTAAATCGGGCAAGGTCAGCTAAAAGGCACAAAGCTTTTGGTGATGCCCTGGAACAGGTTGCCCAAGGAGGTTGTGGATGCCCCATCCCTGGAGGCATTCAAGGCCAGGCTGGATGTGACTCCGGGCAGCCTGGTCTGCTGGCTGGCAACCCTGCACATAGCAGGGGGTTGAAACTGGATGATCACTGTGGTCCTTTTCAACCCAGGCCATGCCATGAAAGCCCCACAATGTAGAGGTTTCTACACAGAGCAACCGAGCCAGAGGATCTCAGACAAGGGATGGTTGGTTAAAGAGAAGTTATCAACAGATTTCAGGCATAAAAAACAGGAATTTTGTGTCTTTCACTCCTTGCTGTTGTGCTGAAACATGGGGAAATCCTAACCCTGTAAGATTGCCTTCTTAATACCTTGGTTTTAATTCTGATCGAGCAAATGTTATTTCTTGTAACTCCCAAGTCTTTTTAAAGAACATGCTAATTATTGTAGTTGCTTTTTTCCTACGCCCGCCCCCAGAAAGGTTTCTAGTTCAGTTTCCCATTCTGATGAGTGCTTCATTTCAAAACCAGCCCAGTGTGCCTTAGCTGCTAGGCTGGAATGCTTCTTGACTCGCTTCCAAACTGAAGTGCTTAAAAAAATGTGAAGCACTACAACAATTTTAAATCACTCTATACACTGCACATGGTGATTTAAAATAATTGAAGCTCTTCAAATTTTTATATGCCCTTGAATTTGGAAGTGATCAAGGTTCTGAGCATGTGCAGTACACAATGATTTAAAATTATTAGAGCTCTTCAAATTTATCATAAGTGTTTCAGCTTGAAAGTGATAGGGAATCTGGACTTCAGCAGTGCAAAGTGATTTAAAATAATCAGAGCACTACAGATGTTTTATAGGTGCTTCAATTTGGAGCTGATCTCTGTTCTGGACTGTAGCAATGTATAGCATATTACTTTTAAAAGCATTGAAGCGGTTTCACATTTTTTTTCCAAACTGGTTCTCTTGAAAAGTCAAACATCTTTAGTGATTTTAAAATACATTATGTTGCAAATAGTACCATTTTAGTAGAATATCTTGCACTTTGTAATGATAGCAGAAGTGATTGCTGTTGAACTGTGATTTGCTTCTATGACCTGTGGTTTTTTGAGGAATCAAACATTTGTGTGTAGATGTTGACACCTCTGAGATTTGCATGTGTTGCTTACACAAAACTTCACACAGAGGGTGGTGAGGCACTGGAACAGGTTGCCCAAGGAGGTTGTGGATGCCCCATCCCTGCAGGCATTCAAGGCCAGGCTGGATGTGGCTCTGGGCAGCCTGGGCTGCTGGTTGGCGACCTGCACACAACAGGGGGTTCGAACTGGATGAGCACTGTGGTCCTTTTCAACCCAGACCATTCTATGATTCTCTGCCTGCAACCTATAAGGAATGCAGGTTCTGCCCATGCGTGCAAATCAGGTAATATCACATGCAAATGGGTAGTTAGCCATGCCATTACTCAGTTTGGGGGGTGTAAATGCCCATGTGCTGGTCCTGATTTGACAGAGATGTCTGTGTTGTGCATCTTGGGGATTTCTCCTTAAATATTAAGTCACTTTAAGGAAACAAGGGTGAGGCAGCGTTGCTTAATATTATTGTGTAAAATCTGAAATGCAAAAATAGGAGCTCTTCAGGACGATTACTGAATTGAGTGAGGTCAGCAAGAACTGCTCTATTACCTAGAAACAACATATTCTTTGAAAGTAAAAATAGGTCCTAAAATACTTTTGAAGATGAATTGCTGGAAGTAAGTGTATGATTTGATTAATCCTTTGGAGGAAAATAGCTTAAATGTCCCCTAACATTTCATCTCGAGGTTTTTGAGTAATGTGTTAAGTAACTTGCAGCCGTGTTCATGCTGGGATGAGGATGAGCTTTCTGATTCCGTCCATACTTCAGCTCTGGATCCTGCAGGATGTGGGCCATACATTATAAGAGTATCCTCCTTTGGTATTTTTGTAGACCTGGGTATTATTTAAATGTAGAAATTAGAAAGCCAAAAGGCAGGTATTGGAAACTGTGACAAATCTGATGGAAGAGACTTTTCTGAAGTCAAGGAAAAAATAAAAGTAGCCGTGCCGGAGCTTTTGGCTCCTGAGGTTCCTCAGCCATTTTCATGGCTTTGCCTTTGCTTCTGGGTTTCAGACTAAATGCACATATGATGACTTCGTGTCATCTGCCTTCTTCCTTGGGACAGCTGTAGACAGCTTCTCTGAAGATGCTTTTGTTGTTGTTATTGAGAGTTGTGGATATGGAAGGATAAGGTTCAGCCTCTGAAGAACAAATCCTTTATTTTTTTTCTGTAAATCACATGCTAGGTGCAAGTTGGATTGATGACCTGAGGGGCTTTTTGGTTGCTGGCTGTCTGTAGTCATAGGAATTTGGGGAAGTATAAGCTGGGACCTGATGCTATGCCCATTCTAGTACAAGGAGCCTTACTGACCAGGGCTGCCGGGGGGAGAGTCTGTGGTGCCCAGATCCTTTCATAGCTCTGGGCTTAAGGAATTATTGCAGTACAGGTCAGGATCCTGAAGCTCTGGCTGTGAGGATGCAACAGATATTTCTAGAAACTAGAGCAAGCTGGGTCTGAGCTGCAGACTAAAGTACTTAATTAATGAGCACTGTGACTTCAGCACGGTGAGAGCTTGCTGAATGGTCCTTGTTCTCTTTTTCCTGCCCCCTAAATATTCTGATTTTGTTTAAGGCTACAGCCACAAAGGTGAAATCCTAGGGTTTTTTTTTTTTTTCCCATTGGCTTGTCACTCTTAGCAAATATCATAGTTTTGGCTAGAGAGGGAGGGGGAAAGAAAAGCAGATTAAATGGCAATTAACTTACATGCACACTGGAAAAAAACCTCCATTTGAATGAGAAATTTTTAACACTGAGAAGTTGTTTGACCTGTGCTCTACTTCTCCGATTCTCCAAGTCACTGTGAGAGTAGAAATTTAACAGGATTAGGAATAAAGGATTCTAATAATAGCAAGTATTTTACATTTAGGATTATGATGGAAGATACCATCATTAACCTTAGCCCTAGGACCTGTTCTAACACCATTAACATCCTGACCTAAAGCTTAACACCATCCTATTTTTCTTGGTTGGTGAAATACTTGGCTTTGTCTTAAATTTTCTTTCCTTTTTTCTTTTTAATAATAATAATAATAATAAAAGTCTAACACTTGTGTTTGTTTAATGTTTAAGGTCTTTCTCTTTTGATGTTTCTCTTTTGGGATAAGAAGCTTATGCTGAGAAATGAGGAATAGTAGTCATCGTTTTCAGGTTTGGCCAAGAGATATTTAAATGCATATGGTTTAGGTAGGTGGCCTATTTCTGCTGCAGATCAATGGTGCTGAATGTCTGACTTCCCTTTGTACTTTAAAAATCCCTTGCTGTAAGTGTGAAGGCAGGAGCAGGAAATCATATATAGGCAGCTAAGCCAATTTCTTTGTATTTGGATGTCCAGTATATATGAAGTTTCCAAAATGCTTGATTTGATTTGACTATGGATTTTGCAGTTGTGCCAATGCTTTGGCTGAGATGCACTTCAGTTTCAGTTTGGGTTTACTCCTGTAGATTAAGAGTTGAACCCAATCTAATAGACTGAGATTCCAACTGCTGTAGTGCTCTAGCCTTTCAATCTGCTTTTCAAGGGTGAGAAAGTTGAGGTTGTGTGAAGGGAAGTAGGGAAACCTGTGGTAAAGCAGTGGATACATCTGCTACATCTCATATTTATCTCCAGTATCTCACAGATAACGTTTCTGATGGAAGTTAACATTAGCTTTGGAAGTGTCAGATGGTCTTTGTAGGCAAAGGTTTAAGAGAAGGTTGTGTTATTTATGCTAATTCAGCATTTCTATCAATGAATTCGAGAAAGATTATTTACAACATCCACTGATCTCAAGAAAATTCTTGATAGCACACTCTTGAATTCATGAAGCATGTTCTTACTCTTTAGACATTTAATGTTGTAACTAATACATACTTTAATCTAGATTCTGTGTACAAAGGGAGGTTTTAGAAGTTGGGCTGTCTTTGATGGCAGTTGACAAAAAATAATGGATATTCACCCTACCTCCTTGTGTTCCTATCCCATTTAATCAGCCTATAAGAAATTGCAGATTCCAAGAAACAAGTTATCCATAGTTACAGCATAAAATGAGCTACAGTATGCTGAGACTACAAGTTCTTAATTGTGCCTCTTCAAATAAAGGTGGATGAAACCTAAGTTTCTTTTTTTCACTTGTTCAAATCTTTTTTTTTCTTTACTAGGATGTGTAACTTAGTACCATTAAAAAAATAATAATAAAAATAAAAAGATAGTCCTAAAATAATATGAGGGACGTTATTTTTTATTTGCAGTGCACTTTTAATTAGACTGTGTTAAATGTTATGGAAGAAGCAGGTCATATTAGGGTGAACTGTCTTTATTGTTATCCTAATACGTTTAAAGGGAGACATTCAAGTCATACTAATTTGTGTGATAATAACACCCTCATCTGGGCGGTCCCAAGCCAAGGAAATCACTCCATCTCATTCAGCCTTTTACTGAGTTGTATTGCATGTATTACCATGCATTAGTACGCTATGTAAATTTGCTATCCTTTGAATGACAGTTTATTATAGTGGTGCTGGCTAGTGCCTCATAGGTAGGCTCATGCAGGCATCTTAAAGAAGATTTTCTTCTTCAAAATATGCATGCGTTTTGAATTTTAAAAATGAAACATAATTGTATGAAAATGGCTTTTTTTTCTACTGGGGAAAAGCTGTCACTTGCTATTAAGTGGACTTTAAAGATCTGTAACAATTAGTTTGGCTTTTTCAAGTTTGGCTCTCTTTTGAGTTGCTCTCAGTTAGCTGCAAGTGGTGTGCGGTGATTCTGGTTCCCTGGTTAAAGAAATTGGGCAGGTGAGGAAATCCAGTTGCTGGAGCCATTTATGGTGGAAGACAAGGAACAATTTTACTTTTGTTCTGTTTTAATTTCCAGTTTTGATGACTGAGTGACAAGAATTTTGAGGGACATTTTCCATTGTAGACTCATTGAATGTGTGGTGTTCTAGTTAAGAGACATTAAAACATGTGCTTAAAAATTAGAAAACTATTGAAGTCACTGAGGATTTAAGCACTTAGGAAGTTTGACATTCTATGAATCTCAAATGTGTCTTAAGAAACACTTGCCAAATTCTTTTTTATTTGAGTAAACCAAGAGTTTTGGCCCAGCGTCAGCTGCAACCTCTCAGACTTCCAAAATATTTGTCAGAATGACAAATCCAAGTCAAGAAGCACCAAATACCAGATGATATTGGGCATTATGATCAGATGACGCAGAACACGTGTTGCTAAGGCATGGAGTTGTGCATTTGGAGACCTTGCTCCATCACCCTGTGTAGCAGCACTGATGCAACCTCTTTGCTGAAGAACAGTTGGACCACAGTTGTTCTTAGAGGCTCAAGTCAGTAAGTGCAGAGGCAGTTGGGCCCAAGCCAGCAGTGACCTGCATTGATGTGCTATGCCTTGTGGGCTCCCCATCCAGCTCCTCTGTGTTGATGTATCACAGCAAAAAGTAGATGAACGAGCTGCGGATGGAGCATTTGCCTTCTTGAATTTCTGTGCTTTTGTTGATTTGTCACATAAATGTTATATAAACGTAGCTTTTTGTGTGTTAATATTACATACTGTTGAGGTGCTCGTGGTCCCCTCAGCGTTCAGAAGCGCTATTTAAAAATTAACTAAAAAGCAGGTTCCACCATTTCATGGCATTACCTGGCTTAACGTGAGCACATGAATTATTAATTGTCTGTCTCGTTAAGTACCAGATCAGTGGCTTTTGCTGTAGAGGGAAGAAAAATGCATGCAGTGTAAAAGTACTCTACAAAATAATTGAGGGGAAAAACCAAACCCCCTCAGTGTGAAGTGTGGGCCTTGGGTGGCTCCTTGTGAACCAATGGGATCTTGGTTCAAGCTGGTGGAGCAGTCCCTGCTGTGGTGCTCATCAAAAAACTCAGGGAATGCTCTTCTCAAACTTATCTGAAAGATGAGAGATTTAAGCTGAATAATTTATGTATAACAAATGCTATGAAGGTCAGAAAAATAGTTCACAGACCTATCTGTAGGAATGACTTAATTTCAGCACGGTCCATTGACAGTGGTTAGAATCGCCTCTGCGAACAGCTACGGTGCTTAGTGCTCATCACTAACGGAGGTGAGGGGTTTGGTTTTCTCATCAGAGGGAGCAGTGCCTGGAAAATGTACTGTTATCAGCCCTTCCATAGTAGAGAAAGTGTTCTCCTTTAAATAGAATGAATAAAAAGGGAAATCCGCAGTGTGGAGTATCAAGATTTGTTGTCACTGGCTGTGGATTAATGGAAATCAGCCCAGGAGTCAAGAAGCAAAAGGAGACCAAAAAATCTTTTTTTCCAACTGAATTCTTATTAGGCAGATTCCAATTGCGACCATGATATTACAAAACTACTGTATGTGAGTACAAAAGGTGGAGAGTTCGCAGTGGGTTGTGATTGACAAAGCCCCAATATTTATAGGAAAACACAGAGTATTTTAACTCTTTAATAACTCTTTGAATTACAGGCATGTAATTCACACTACGATACATAAATGCTATCAAGTAATAGGATGGTTTTCTGCTTGCTCAAAATGAAGCTCTGGCATCGCTCTGGGGAGCTAAGTACATCTTCAGATTTTGAAAATTCTGAGGCTAAAAATCTCCTTCTCCATCTGTCTTCCATGGTGATATTAGAGTATCTGATCTGAGCAAATGTATCTAAATAACTGCTGGAACTTGGGAAATCGGTGAGAAGTCTGTGCCTATAGACACATGCATGCCCAATGGATTGTTAGTCCTTTTTATGTATTTATTTTGCAGATTTCCTTACAGTGCCAATTGTAGCAGGAATGGTCTCTTCTGCCCTCTGAGATGTGCAATGCAGCCTTTAGGAAATCAAGTGGAACCAAACTGAAATAGTGAGCACCCTAGCTATTGAAATGCATTCATTCACATTGCAGAGGCAGGATTATTCCATGAAAAGAAACAAGGTATTCATTGTATCAAGTAGAAATGCTTCTTTTTTTGAATGGCAGTGAAGAGAGCCTGTTAAGCATGAATTCACTGACACCTCTCAAAGGTCTCTACCTGAGCAACTGACATCAAACTTAAGATATTCTCCATTTTAAATCAAGGAGTCCCATAATTAAACACAGTAAGTGTAAAGCAGAGGGTGTCTTCACTCAGATGTGCAGAGGAATACTGCTTTTTGGCTTGAAATGGTAACTAACTCACTACAGTGCTGTTGGTAAACACTTGAGCAGTGCAAGAACTCAGTAGCAGTTTCCTCCACCTGCCAAAAGCAAAGCAGCAGTTTAGGTATTCAATCTTGTAACAATTTTGTATCGGAGACGCCATCATTTAAGGAGTTCTCTCCTCTGTGATACTGAGCAGAGTTATTTTGCATGAGACTCTGTCATCCCATTCGCTTGAAACCCTGGGATGCAGCCCACAAGCTGCAGAATCTGCTTCTCAGCTTGCTTGGAGTCTGGGTAACTGAATTTAGTGAAAAGCAGGAAAAACAGTGAGCTCACAGTATAACTGCTTCTCAGGAATAGACAGTATTTGTTGTGGTTTGTATCTTCTCGAACTTTCTTCCCTGTTTGACCTGCTAATTTTCTTCTGGAAGAGGTTCTCTTCTCCTCCTTCCTAATTACCCTTGACCTATAGCTCATGAATGGGGCTCCTGATTGTCCAGCTGATTTCAGAACTCCATGAATGTGGAGTAGTACGTCATTCCCAGCGAGCTGGAACAAACAAGGCCTTTTTCTATCCCCACGTGAAGCACTCTGTTTAAATCACACCATATGAAATATATCTCAGCGAGGTCTTCGGGCTGCAGAAGTACACAACTGCAAATTCCCATAGAGGACCGAAGCGTCCCACAAATAGTGGCAAATTTCCCACAAAGTCCTGCAAATTGCAGCAAAATTCATGGGAAAAGAGGCAGGAAATGATTTTTCCTGCCTGGGGAGAGCTGTTGTAAAGGTCTGATCTACAGGTTCTCACAAATGTTGGAGGAAAAAATACATTTTTAATATTGCACTATGGAATATATCTCTTTTCCTATTTCACACTTAAGGGAAAGCACTAAAAATTTAGTATGTGTTATAGATGTTGGTTTCCACTGGCGTGATACTGCACATAGGTGTATGTGGTAACACAGAACAATGCAAGGATACTGGATAACAGGCTCCTGTTTTACCTGCAACTTGTCAGCTCCCCAAAGTGGCAGTGCTTGAACCACTGCCATCTCAAATATTAGCAGAAAGCCGCGTGTTCTTTCATGCTTCAGTTATAAAGGGAGTATATAAATTATTTAATTGGGAGAAAGTATTGCATTAATATATTTACACTTCAAATGCATTTGCAGAATGTTGCTCCTCCCTGGTGAGAATAATAAAACAGCAGTGTAAAGTTGCACTGGAGGAACGCCTGCAGATTGCAAGGAGCTCTTTGCAGAGTAGCAGCCCCTCTTTGCCCTCTCTTAGAAGGCTGTTGCTGCTGCATTTTCGGAGCGAGATGCAGCTGCCTGCTCTACCCTTGCTGGAGCTCTGCCAGAGCCTCCTTTTCCCTCAAGAACCATGTGCTGGGTTATCCATCAGCACGCTTTGCCTTGTTGCTCCCTTCATCTCAAGGGCAACTGCTCTCTACAGATCACTTGTGCTGTCCCAAGCTGAGTTTGGGATAATTGCCACACCGGTGCGATGTGTCTTCATCTGGCTGCCAATGTCAACTCAAAGGAATGTGCTTTCCTAAAAGCCTTCTAATTTAAGGGTATTGGAGCTTTTGCACGAGCCTAGCTAACTAGCACCCAGGCTAGTGAGCTGCTTAGGCTTATGTTTCACAGGTACAGCTAGGAGACTGAAATATTTAAAACCATATGCCTGTTTGCTGCAAAGGAGAGGCCCTGTTTTTAAAATTTCATTTAATCCTTTCTGGATTTACACTTTAAGGCAATGGATTCTCAGCTGCTGTAAAAGTGCTGAAATTAGAGTTCAGATTAACCACAGAATTTAAGAATAGCGTCGACGTGGAAAGTGGTTTTGAACGAGATGTGGGTGTTTATTAGGAATGCTCTGCTGCACAAAGCCTACTCCTGAGTCAGAGAGGCCACGTTAGTGCAGGAGTGAGCCAGAAGGTTCAATGGGCTTGAGTATATCCAGAGCTTGTGGTTTCATTCTGTGTGCTGGACCAGGAACGTGCACAGGAAGTGGCCACGTTGGGCAAACAAGGTGTTGGTGGTGCTCCTGTTCCTCTGTCCAGTGGTAAGAAGTGGAATGGCTTCATGCAATGATGTGAAATTGGCCATATCATGTTCCATTGATTTGTTTAGCAATTTGCATCCAAACTGGGAAGGAAAAGATAAAGGGAGAGATGCAATGAGGACCAACTGGCCTGGTTTGTAGGCACCCACCAACAGGGCTTTGCCTTGAACCTGGCATCTCGTCCTGGTGGGGTGCAGTGCTCTATGTGGGTTTGCACAGCAGCTCTGGTAGGATTCAGAGATGATTGCTGCTCTCCTCCTGTACTTTATGCCACATTTTCTTGCGTTGTTCTTTGCCTTTTTTTGGGCTGGATCTAGGCAGGTAGATAAGATACACATTTTGTACATGCTAGTTCCTGTAGGAAATGATTCACATTTAGAGCAACCACCAGATAGAATAAAAGTCAAAGCAGCAAGAAACCAAGACAGAATCACTCTGGTGAGTATGAATATGCTGAGTAGCATTGGACAGTGCAGGTTTCATGTGCTGCCTTGACCTAGAGGTGCTTTGTTTGCAGGGTGAACTCCTACTCCTGCTTAAGCTACAAGGGGACTGTCAGCAACTCTTAACAGTTTTATTGCATGCATTATTTTATGTCTGTCTACCAAAAATAGTCACGAGAACTCCTCAAAATAAATAAAAAATCAAACCAAGCAAATCTTCTCTCCTAAGCCCGAAGGAGGTGGAAGTGCTGTTGATGTCTTCTTAAAAGAATAAAGATGTGTGAGACAGGCATTATAAAAGAATGCCCCTCTGTCTGTGTGCTGTTACCAGGAGAACAGCAGCCTCCCCTGGCAGCTCTGAGCTTCCTGAAAGGTGTTACAGTTTTGCCTCAGAGGTCTTGTATCCAGGATAAGAGTGATTTACCTTATTTACTCGGGCCTGACCTACCCTTTCGTATACTGCTCCTTCACTTAGTCAGCGAAATGGATGCCAGATATTGTTCTCCTGCAGGAAGTTCTTCCTGGAATTCTGCAGCAAACCAAAGGCTCAGGCAGTGGGAAAATGAAAATAAGGTCAACTTTCCCTTAGGACTGAAGAATACAAGAAGTACACTGACACCATTTGAGATCTCCTTCCCAGAAAAGTAGAAGCCACAAATACAGCCAGATTGCACAAACTGGCTTGAGTGTAACTGTTTCTTGCCACTCTCCTTTCAGGCTGAATTTTGTCTAACCTGAATTTAAAACGGGGGAAAAAAAATGATTTATTTCTGTACAGGATTTGTTTAGAGCTGCTGCGCTGTGAATGGTGTTGTTAAGCTGATGGTAAATGATTGAATATTCCTGTTGGCTGCTCTGGCTGGAAACCATCTCAGAAGTTATGTAGCAGGAGGGATGCTTAGCCTACAGCTGTGTCAGGACCAAAGCATTGCTATGCTGGGGGTATTCATAACCCTTCTCAATTAATTTGACCTCAGTTTCTAGAAAATGTGAATCAGAGCTTTATGAAAATGGTAACAATAAGGAAAAAAAGCAGTCATGCGTTTTACAGGAGTGGTTGCTGAGTGTCACTTTGTCAAATGTGCCTCTTCTTTGCATTTATCTTCACATTCTGAAATCTAGAAAAATCTCGGTGTCTGTTCTGTAAGGCTGAGATTATCAACAAATTACAGACCAGCAATAAAGGGCACAAAGATGAGGACAGGAGTGCTATGGAGCATGGGCAATAGCAAGTGACAGAGCTGAAGAGTTACAAAAAAAAAAGAGTTGCAGAGAAACAAAGGATGTGGTCTTAGGGTCTCCTGAGAGAACAGCTATTTTCTTATATTCTCTTCCTATTATCACTTTCATTTTGATCCAGGGAAATTTTCAGCAACTTGAGAAATAGTCTTTGGGGCCATCTGTCCCTCAGCTCACACAGCTCCTGGACTTCATTTTGGAGCTCTGGTGGGCATCCGAGGGCAGGATTCCACCTTTGGTGGCTGGTTTCCCAACCCACGAGTTGCGTAAGCATATACATGCACGCAAATGCAAGAACCCCAAAGTGACTGCTTTAACCTCTCATTAACTCCTAACGCAGTGGGGATGCATTTGTTAGCAAGTACTGAGGAAAACATACGTTTGAGGCTGTTTTTTATCCCCTATGCATCATAATCATAACTTTCTGTATTCGTCGAACCAACAAGCACACACACTCTGTGTAACAGCCACCACATCCCATGTGAGGTACGTTTCAATTTTACGGTAAATTTCCTGTTTTATGGATTCCTTTCTGAAAAACTCCTTGCAGAATTCTCGAATGAATACGAACTTTCCTTAAAGCACCACAAATTGCTGCCCTGCTAGTAGTATTCTGCTTTAGTCCTTCCTTCAGCTTTACTGTTGGTCTTACTGATTGTTTTTATTGCTTCTCAAATGCTTTATTTCCAGTTTGCATGCTTCTCATTACGGCTGCTATTTTTGGGTCCTCTTAAAATATATCTTTTACTGCATTCAGCTAATTACATGGAACTTCTTCAGATGTGAGAATACATCTTATTTACAAAACCCCCCTCTGATCAGGCATTAGTTAAAATACATGCGCAGGATATTACAATTTGAAGTGTGCAAGGCATTTGTGTTTTAATTAAAATCTTGGAGGAGAAACTTGTTCACATGAATTACTAGCTGGATTTTTAGCAGGTTGTATAAATGGTGACAAATTACATCTTTGTATTCAAGAAGAGTGTGGAGTTACTTGGTGAAAATCGCTACATATGTTAAATCTTTTCAGTGTCTGCTATAAATATTAAAGATATGTGGGTATGAAATTATGAGAGTGCAAACGACCCAAGAGTAATTAAAATACTTGATCTGCTTCTGTTTGCTGCAGAGAAGCAGCTTGGTTCTTAGGCCTCTTTTTAGAACAAAACAAGAACCATAGAATTACTCAGGTTGGAAAAGACCTTAAAGATCATCAAGTCCAACTACCAAGAAGTGGAAAGGAGAGAAGAACCAAGTGCATTCTTGGTTCATAACTTCTTGGGTCAGCATCAGCAATTATGGTGTAGGGGGGCAGGACAGATGAGAGAAGACCCTTTCAAACCCTGTGGACCATGCTTGGTTCATAACTCGGTATATGCGAGGAGGGACCTGCCTGAAACACATTCTGTAAATACACTGTGTGGTTATATTCATAGAATCATAGAATGGCCTGGGTTGCACAGGAGCACAGTGCTCATCCAGTTCCAACCCCCTGCTGTGTGCAGGTCGCCAGCCAGCAGACCAGGCTGCCCAGAGCCACATCCAGCCTGGCCTTGAATGCCTGCAGGGATGGGGCATCCACAACTTCCTTGGGCAACTGTGCCAGTGCATCACCACCCATATTGGTGTGGTCTACTGCAGGTTTGTTCTATGCATCTATTTTATGGACACATTTAGTTTATGCAAGAGTTTGTTGTGCTGAAAATATTTAAAGTTTTACCTCAAGCAAGAGGTGCTGCTGCAGGTAGTGCTCACAAGTTTCATGCTAATGTTTTAGGGCTTGGAAAGTCAGTAATTTCCTATCTACTTGGGCAAGAGCACTGGAAATTCATGTATTTCCCTGGAAAAAAGTAATGCTTCTATGATTCTATGTTTGTGCACTTGGTGTATCTTGAGAAATTAGGACTGCTGGCAAGAAAATGGCTTTTGAGAAAATGGTGAGTTTTTAAATTCAGTTAAATCTGCTGAGGAGACTTCTTAATTATTGGTGAACCTCTCATGCTTGCAAAAATACCCTAATATGTCTGTCTACAGTAGAAGTGCTCATCTTCAAAAATGACACCTCTATTAAATTAACTTGTTTCTGCTAGCCTCTTGTTTACTTATGGCTGCTTTCACTGTATCACAAAATGCCAATAATGGAGATGACTTACGTCATTTCCTTCAACATGTGCTCTTTGATGTGTTCTTATCCCATCTGTATGGGAAGGATTTAGATCTTGTGATTTAGGTCTAGCTTGAAAGAGATGAGTTTTTCCTTTTGCTTGTGTGGTGTTATGACCTCTAGCTTTGTTTGTATTGAGAACTTTTAATGCAAATTGAAAATAAATAGAGCATCAGGTAGCTTCTTGCTGGGAAACTTTGTATATCAATCATAGGAGCAAATTAGAAGTTTCATTTTTGGGTATATAGTTTAAAATATATATATATATATCTCCATTAGAAAACTATTATAGGGGTAGTTCCCAGGGTTTGAGGCATCTTCACACAGTAGCTCTTTATTGCTTTAACAAGTTTTTGAACGCTTCTTATTATTGAAGTACCATGTGCCCATAGGCAGAATCAGTAGTGTGAACATGGACATTTACTTTGTTATAATGCCTTATTTTCTCTAATAGTAGTCTGCTACCTCATATTACTTGGACTTCTTCTAGCTCCATATCAGGCTTTTAGCAATGACTATACAAACTTCTTTAGTGCTTTGCGCTCTGTAAAAATATCATTTTGAGTGCTCCCAAGTTTATCTTTTGAAAAATGTATAGGAAGAATCTTTCCTAATTGATCCAAGTTTCCTCACCTTGAAGTGAAAGGTGTTTCCAACTTGCACTAGCTACAGTGCTTTCAGTGTGGTCACTCTCTGCACAGATGCTGAAGGAAGGGCTGCAGCCACCCAGTGCATGCACATTTCAAGTAAGAGGTCAGGAGGGTTTATTTGGTTGTAGGATGCACAGAACTGACCCTAGCACCAAAGGTTAAGCCTTGGTTTGCTTTTTGTTTTTAATATACACGTAATCATCACTCGTATCCTGTGTGACAAGGCCCTATTGGTACTGTTTCCCTTTATTCAGAAGTTGCCCCGAGGATGCAGAAGCATCTGATGTTTGTGCATTACCTTGGGAGCCTACAAAGTCTTTAAGAATCAAACTGCAGCAGGACATTAAAGCTGGAAAAAAAAACCCACTAACTTCTCCAGTATCTGATATGCTGCTTCTCCAGGTGGAAAAATCATCTCAGCATTTATGTCAGGATTTCCATCGCTCAAGCGAGTTATTTTGTCCTCTGTTGCCTTCCAACCTTGTGCGTTTGCAGCCAAACTAGGCAGAGCCCTTCTCCTTCACTGCTGACTCTGTGATGATCTCCAGGAGTGAGTTCCTCACATTTTGTGCACTCGGGGAAGGGAAGCGATGGCTGTGGGGAGATGCAGGAGCTTCCTCTTCCTGCTGGTCAGCTGCTTTCTTCCCAGTATTGGCCACTTTCCCAACGGGCTGCTAAAAACCCAAAGCGTGCTGGCTGGAGTCCTGGCCTCATTAAAACCTATGCCAAACCTCCCATTGACTGCGGGGCCCTTGCCCAACTCATCCAACGATCTTGCTGTGTTGTTTATGGGATTGTTCTGATGGGTTTTCCCAGGCAATGCCTGGGCGGTTCGGAGCTTTCCTCTCCTGCGAGCAGGAAGCTGGCTCCAAGCAGAGCTAGTAATCAGGCAGCACTTTATCAGTTTTAGCACGATATCTTTATTAATTGGACAAAAACAGGACTCAGCTCTTCAGGACTTCCTAGAAGCATGAGCTTCTTTGTTTAATTTTCTGTATGCACCGTGCATGAGACTGCCCTGTGCAGTGCTTCCTGCAATGCGATTACATGTACATCAGAAAGCTAATGGAAATGGTAGAAAGACACTCAGGGAAATGAACTTCCAGTCCACAAAGTACTGAAAGTTGCTTTAAGAGAGGGGAGGGGGAAAAAGACACAATCAACGAATAGTGACCTCAAATGATACTGTATAGGGGCAGTATTGACACTGCTGGAAGGTTCTTATTTGTTTTAATAGTAATTGATGCAAGAAAAAAAGCAGGTTTTATAGATTAAACCTATGTCTAGGAAGAGTGAAGCGCCTCATTTTTTTCCAAGTTTCACAAATACATCAGTTTTTTATTTTTTTATTTTTTCTTAAGGAAATGGAGGTTTTTCATTTGGGAAAGGCTATTTACTTGGATTTGCTTGGTGCCATGTGCAGTAAAAACCAGGCAAAAAAAAACATAAATGATTATGCAAGGGGAAAGAATCCTGAAGTAGAAAGATTCAGGCTTGATTTGGATGTGGCTCACCCTGTGGTCCCTCTGACCTCAAACACAACAGAAAAGCACATTACTGAAAACCACAAAAAGGCAAATAACACTTTTGGCCAGTGCCAATGAGGGATGCGTTCCTGCCCATGGCAGCCTCAATGACTGGAGGTTGTGTCCCTGTGCTTTGCTGTTTGCAGTGGTGTAGTGGCCCAGGCACATTCAAGAGCTGATATGGCCCTTGTTTGTTATGTAACAAAGGGTAAAATCTGTTCTACTTGCCATTTGTTTCTGATATTACCAGAGCTTTGGTTTTGTAGAATCAATTCTGAGCCTTGCAGTGTGAAACAGGGAGGAGAATGGAGAATCATGCAATGCACAAGGATCCCTCTGCAAGTGTTCTTATCATCCCTTTAAAAAGAAAAGAAATACAGGAGGAAAAAAAGTCACGTGGGAGAAATGATTTCATAAATTTAATAAACAGTTCAAAGTCTCCTGCAGGACTATTCGTACTATGCATGTTTTTCATTGTTCTTTAATGAGTAAATGACCCGTTAATGTGCATAAGAACGTATCAGAAGCACATGGCAGTGAAGAAGCTTGGGTGGTAGTAGATTTGATCAAAGATTTTCAAATCTGACCCCAAGTATTTGATGAAGAAGATTAGCATGGAGACAATTTACCAAACAAATACAGCATTAAGAGCCAAGAGACAGGCTGAGGGAATTGAAGGCTCCAGATTGCCCACATAAAGAATATCATGAAACATAAAGAAAGCAAAGCCAGGATGAACGTCTGGGATGTGCAGTGCAGTGCAACTGGACTTCTGTGGCCAACTGATTCTTTTTAATGTTCTTTTTAACATAGCATGCAAGACTTTTGTTTTTTAATTATATATATGTGTGTGTGTGTGTGTCGATATATATATGTTGTGCCCATGACCTGGGTTCTAACAGTGTTCCTTCAAGCATTTAAAAAGATTTCTGGACCAGAATTGGTTAATTAGTGCTTTGTGTTACACTGTGTTACATATGACCCAACCAGAGATAAAAAGGTTTAAAGGTCTCTTGTAACCCTGCAATGCCATTTGTAACACAAAAATAACCCCCTTTCATTACTGGCATGCCACTGTAGCAGGCAGGTTATTTTTTCCCTTCTCTGCAATGAGGGCAGCTTTCGCATCAGAAGAATTCTTGGCAAATTAATGCGCTACCTCTTGGGCTAATTAAATTAGAAAGGATCAAAAATACAGAGCAGCTTTTGTGGTGGACACAATGTTGTGCTTCATGCATTTTGCTCAGAGAGGAATTTCTGCCATTTAGCCCCTTTTTGCCTCTAGCAGCGTTCTGGACTCTCTAACACAGTCAAGTTCCTAATTTGCCTCAATGAGAGAGAATTATTAACTGATAATAAGAAAAGGAGCATTCACAGCTCCAGGCTGGGCTGCGTGGAGAAGGGTGAGCTGCACAGCACCTGAAGCGCATGCAATTTTTATTAATTCCTGCCTAAAACAACGCATTCAGGAGTAAAATTGCTGTTCAAATGGCAAAAACAATTATAATTTTGATTCTTTGCTTCTGAAAATGTGAACTGCTTTATCTCAGATACAGCTTAGCTTAAACTGATAAGTTCACCTTTCCTTACGCCTGCATCGAGAGGTTTTGTTGGTAGCAAGTGCATTACATTTTGAAGTCAGTTCCACTTAAACTGATTGTTCTTGTGTTCAGAAATATTTCTGAAAGCATGGGAAAATGTGCACTTTTTCATTTGAGCTAGCAACTGAAATGGTAAAAGTGTTTTTTCTCATAGTAAACAGCAATTGCATTGGTCAGTGAGAAGGGTCTGTACAATGAAGGGCATTAAACTATACTTAGGATAATGCAAAACAATAAAGCAAGAACGTGCATGGATGGGCATAAGATTATAGTGGGCTCTTTTTTTTTTTTTTTTTTTCTTTTCCCTCCCCTCCTGACAGGACATTTCTTGTTAACATGGAGATATGTGTTTTGACAGACATCCCCATCAGAGTTGGACTGGACTGCACTCCTCTTCCAAATGTAATTAATGGCCCCAACCACGCAGGCACACGGGGCCTGCTCTGCCTGCACTTAGGCAGGGAAATTGTATTAAAGCTAGCAGGAGTTGGCTGGATAGGGAAAACAGGATGAAGACCCTGCATTTAAAGTTCAAAAAATAATTCCTTGTCCAAGAACCGCTAAACTTTCTCTGCTTTCAAGATATTGAAACCTCTGCTGTTTTTTTTCTACGTGGATGCTGACCGTAGAAAAACAGTATATTCTTGCCCTAATGGTTTCCCTCACTGCCTTACTGGAGTCTGCTGAACTTTCAAGTATCATCTGTATCTGCTTTACTTTTTATTTCAACCATACACGCTTTTATATGTGCCTGAAAAAAATAAATTCAAAGATCTTGAAATAGGAAGGAGGGCATGCATGCAAGTTACAGCAGCCCCAGGGTAACAGTATCTCGCTCACTAATGATTCACATGGAGTTTGTGACTAGTTAGACTCGCATTTTCCTTTTCAGAGAAGTAAAAGGATGCTGTTGAAATAGTTTATATTTCATTGGCAAACTTTGCATCTTCTCAAATTTTTTTTATTTTTTTTTTTTTGGCATGTGTTTAATTTGGACAAGGAAAAAAAAAAAAAAAGCACGTGGTAACATGTGAAAATCCTGAATGTTAGTCATTTATTTGTTATTTTTGCAAGGACTGAACCAATACGTGGCAGATGAAGTTTGTATGGCTCATAATGGCTGACTTCTACCTGCTGATGCAATGAATAGCACCCAGGGGTCTGCTGGTGTATGGCCCGTGTGGTGCTTTGCAGTAACCATGTGGTTGTAGACAGCCCATTCCCTGGAGAACTGCAGAGTCAATAGATGAGAAAGAGGGGAAAAATTAAGAAGAAAAGAGAGTGACCTTCTAGCTTTTGCACTTAGAATCATTTCAAAGGCTGACTTCCATATTCTTGCTGCTTTAGAAAAAGCAGATGGGGGGGGGGGGGGGGGGGG
>NW_024962273.1:3139633-3161281 GCF_019238085.1 Lagopus leucura | reverse complement strand
GTGTAAAGGTGGGAGAGCATGTAGTTTGCAATTTTTTCATTTAATGTGGTACTGACTAAACCTTGTAGACTGCCAAGGAGCTGGAAGTCCCTGTTGCTGTGCTCTCACTCTGAGCTGTGTGTTGGGGGTGAATTTATTTCTGTGATGAGAGGAAACACAAAAACAAGAGCATGCCAAGGAGTGCTCGGGCTCAGAACTTGGGAACTGAAGAAATACTTTGGTGGGAGATGCTACCTGAGCAAGGCCATGTTGGGAGCCTGCAGGTCTGTGTAGTTGTGGCAGGCAGCTGCTATGGATTGCTGCATCTTGCAAAAAGGATCAGATGATAAAAAATGATCAGATGATAAAATAATTCACTCGGCTGTCATGTATAAAGATCTTAGAAGAACTGTGTCACAGGCTGATTGGATGAGTCATACAAGAAGAATGTTCTTTCTGTGTGTCTGAGAATGGGCAGAAATAGTTTTATAGCATGGCTGTTGGGATGGGAGGGACGTGGACTCCATGCCAACTGGAAGAGTCTCCAGAGACAAGCAGGCACTGTTTTGCTGCTGGATTAGGAAGCTGTAGATAACTCAGGAGCTACTTTTTGCTGCACCAAAATGGGTCATTGATATGGCCTGCTTGTTTGCTGGCAAAAGAGATGACTTCAAATATTTCTGGCTGCTTAGAGAGGATTAGCGAGGCTTTTACAACGTGCTGTGGTAGAATACAGGCATGAATAAAAGGCAAAATAAAACTATAAACACTCATCTCTTAACTAGAACTGAGAAATATGTCTTATCAAATTATTTGAGAGCGGTAGTGAGCTCTCAAGTCTGTAGAAGTCTTTTGAAATATTATTTCCTGTACACTCATTACAGCAACCTGGTAGAAAGAAGATCTGGTTTTGCACATAACTTAGGCACGAGAAAAATCTGGGTATTTCAAGCAAAACTGAAAAGTTTTTCTTAGTCATTATGAAAAGTGGAACTCATGACCTTGCATTTATGTATTTACGTGAAACAGTTTTGTGGAAACATCACTTTCAATTTCTAGAGTTTTAACAGGAAAATGGGGAAATTTGGAAAAAGCTAAGGTCTGATGGCAAATAATTTATAAAGATAGCTAAGCATCACTTGCCAAGAATTTCCACATCCATGGATGATAAAGTGGCTTTCTAAATAGGTGACTTCTACTAATGCAAGACTGGACATGAAAATCATCTAAAGCAATATCCCATGTACATGCAGACTGATGAGAGTCTGTAATGTAAAATGAGTTTTTTTGATAAAGAAAAGCATGCATACATTTTAAAAGGTTAGAGGACTCATTCTACAATCTTGTGTTTCCAGGCATCCTGTTTACCAGGGCTTGTTCTTGGGCAAATCTACATGCTCAACTGACCAATGACTGCATTGCCTTTGGTGGCTGTGACATATTATTATTGGGCGTCAGTGATTTAAATACAATATTGTATGCATCAAATGATCATAAACTCGGAAAACATCCCTTTTTTTTTTGCCTATACTTCTGATTGGACTTCATAGGTGATGAGGCTCATGGGTTTAGGCCTTCCGGTGCTTAGGTTTGTGCTTAAGGTGAAATGTATTAATTATAGAATCATAGAATCACCAAGGTTGGAAAAGACCTAAAAGCTCATCCAGTCCAACCGTTCACCTATTACCAATAGCTCCCACTAAACCATGTCCCTCAACACAACATCCAGTCTTTCCTTGAACACCCCCAGGCTCGGTGACTCCACCACCTCCCTGGGCAGTCCATTCCAGTGCCTGACCACCCTTTCTGAAAAGTAATACTTCCTAATGTCCAGCCTGAATCTCCCCTGCCGTAGCTTGAAACCATTCCCTCTGGTCCTTTTTCAATTTGTTTTGCTGTCATATTTTTGTATGGAAAACTTAAATTTTTCTCCATCTCCATTTTCCATTTGCTAGATCTCAACGAGATGTGGGAGGCAGGAAATCCTTCCTCACTCAGGAGCTGCAGATGGTCCCTCCTGCAGGACCAAGCACCTCCTGCAGTGCTTCAGCCTGGCTTCTCCTCTTCTGGGGAGGCCATGTCCCTGTTGTTGATGTCTGTTTGCTAAACGAGTGTCCCCTTAGATACACAAACTATTGCGTGCTTTTAAAGCAAAACCAGTTTGGCACTGATGATTCACTCCATGCAGTTTTGCACAGGCGGTGATTCTTTTCTGAGTAACACCCCCCTCAAAAAATTTCATTTCTTGACAGTTAAGACGTTTCTGAGCAGTACTCTTTTAACCTTTTCAGTGGGTGCTCCTTTTCCCTAACACACTGCATTGGAGACACAGGTTTGAATTCACATTCCTCTTAGCATGGAGGTCGGTAATGGAAAAAATACTCTCCACTGGGAAGGGTGGCACTTGATATCGTACTCAAGGACCCCAGTAATGCTTGAGGACAATGAGTCTTGAGAAAATCTGTCAGCTTTCTCAGCTCTTTTCTTTTTCCTTATAATCAGAACTTTTGTTTTGTTCCCAGCCAAATGGCATCTGATGACGTAAATTGCTGTAAAGGGAAATTCATTCCACGGATCTGCTCTTGGATCCTATTGCAGGTTCTGGATTGCACCGGATTGTACATCTGTATCTGAAATGGTGGAGTTCCAGGGAGGCGCTAGCAGGGAATGCTGCCACTATTTCTGCACTGACATTTTTCACAAGGTTGTTGTCACTGCTTCCTTTGGGCAGCCTTGGTCTCTAATTCGGGAAGTCACACGGTTTACAAATTACTTCAATTTCTAAATGAACGGAGACTACAGAGAAAATGACAGTGTCCCAGTTCCCCATTTTGCATTATTTTTGAAGTTTTTCTCTCTCTGAAATTGCTAATAACAGATGCTTGAATTCTAGTCAAGTGAAAAATTCCAATTGATTTCAAAAGAAGTTGGATTGTATCCTAGCATCAGTTTGGCACCTATGAAAACACAAACATATGCAAGGGCTTCACTTTCAACTGCACTCAAAAATAATAGTTAAAAAAAATCTAATGTCAAAATTCTGAAACTACTTATTTAGTGGGGGGGAAAAAAACTCTTCAGAATGTACAGAAGTTTCTGATAGGAAATTTAAGTTGTTGCTTAACAGCTTTGAATGTCAAGTATGTCTGAAAACTTGAATGTAGGCCATGCTGTCTATTTGTCAAAGGAATTGCCTTTGATCTTATCATCCCGTTTTCTGTGGCTTTTAAGTTCAGTAATACTCGGTTCTGAAGACATCTTACTTTGGCTAGGGATTCCCTTGTATATGTTTGATTTGGGTTCAGTCTTGGGGTGTTCTCTTCTAGTTGGGCTCAAGCATATGGTTTGATTTTATGTTAACTTACAGCATTTCTTACATATGCCCATTACTCATTCACCACGCAAGTTCAATAAAATTATGGCATCTTTTATTTTTTTTATTTAAAGCTGACAAAGAAGTCATACTTAAAACCAATCTAGGAAATTACTTCATTGTCAAAATTATTTCCTCTGATCATTTCCATGCTTTAATTTTATATTATTCTTTCTGGAGCTGTAGCAGAGGACTTTTACCACTGGAATGAACGAGAAAATGACATCATAGTAAAATGTCATGTTTTTTCAGCTCTTAAATGGCTGAACTACAATTAATCAAAATTGGTGTGATTTTTATGAAGTGATACGACCAATAATTTAGAGTTTTAATTGGTACCTGAAATGTCTCTTCTAAGGCATAAACATTTAGAAATAGTGATATTTTTTCTTTTTTTTTTCTTTTTTTTTAATAGAACTACACAAAACGAATGTGATCACCCATTGCTAACATCAAGTGTAGCCTGCGCCATGTGAAATGGTGAATACAACAGGGTTAAAAGATGCCTATTTTTCTTTGCGCTGTCTGAGAGGTTGTTGTGAGTAACTCTGAAAAGATAGCTCGTTCCATTTGAAGCTGCACGGAGTAGAGCATGGGATGGCAGCCTGCCAATTAGTGATCCATTTTCTCAGCAACCCAGTTTGAGGCGATGCCAACCAGTCACATACATCTTATCTTCAGCATCATAGTGCAGTCTCGTAATTCGTGCAAAATTATGTTTGACGTTAAATTATAAACCCTTAGTGTAATAACAAAAAAAAAAAATAAATAACCCTAAAAGCAAATTAAAAATTATGTTTTCACTGGAGCAGGTTATAAGCCCACTAGAAATGTGATCTGTAGTCATCAGTCTATGGGCAAAATTCCATTTCTCAATGTTGTTTTTTTTTTTTTTCCTCTTTACTGAGAAGAAAAAAAAAAAAAAGCTGTAATTCACAAAATGAAGTTAGTTAGTCCAAGATACCTTTCTTATTTTTTTTTTCTTTAAGGTGGTAAATAGTAGGTTTTTTTCTTTCTATTTTTGCTGTCCCACATTCAAACTACTATAGTGTGGCCCCTTGCGGTGTCCCAGTGTTACCAGCTGCAGGTCTGGGGAGGGAAATTTTCTTCATCCTTCCAGCACCATGCAGCACCATGTTTCCTGTTGTCTCCTAATGACTCACAAATAGCCATTGATTCGTAAAGGCTGAGGAGAAGACTGCAAGAGTGATTGAAAGAAGAGCTCAATGGAGAGAGAAACCATTTTTTTCATGATAACTTTGGTATATTACAGGTTATCAACATCATTACATACACACTGTGTTATTTTTCCTTCTAGCCTTAACAATGTTTTCCAACATGTCTGTGGTGTTAGAGCGTTATTTATTCTAAGAACATTTTAAAATAAAGAAAACTTCTAACAGCTGTGATGATCTCTGCATACCTGAAATCCTAGGCCAAGTTCAGCCCTTTGCTGTTCTGTTGGTGTCATCTGTAAGGAAGAGTTCGTGAGTCTGAAAGAATTAAAATTTTGGAGATATTTTAGTGGATGACATATGAAGTATAATTTTATGAAGGTTGGCTTTACAAGTTTTTTTTATAAAAAGGTAATTAGTGTGAAGATTTCTGAAGTTTGGTTGTTTACATGCAGAATTTTTCTCATTAATTGGAATTCAAGCTTCATTGAAAACAGCTTCAGAAATAGTTCAGTGCCCAAATATATGAAAATAATGCAAAATCACTTAAAATCTGGCTTTCACTTGCTTTGCAGAGTAGACTTCACTTTTACATCACAATGTAGATAATTACTTGACACATCTATGTTCATACTTAACACCAGCTATTCAGAAAGCTGGGGAGATATTCATGTTCATTTGGTGGTATAATGCACTGAGAAGGGCTTAATCATTCTTAATTTGGATATTATCTACTTCTTTCTGTAGACTGGAACATCGAGAGTGGGACAGTGTCCATTGAACTGCCTTGAAACTTGCCTGAAACGTGGCTTTCTGCTTTCTCCTACATGTCTGATTGTTCCCCAAGGAAAGACCATAATTTGGGATAAGTTCTGCTCTCCAACAGACTTATCATGTGTGGGGATGGTATTTCTGAGCTTGTGCGTCTGTAAGGCCATGCACTCTACTGTGCTGAATCCAAGAGAAGACTTCCAAGTGATTGCCAGGTAACTCCAAATGCTTTCATATCTTCTAGTGCCAAATTAATTCTAGTATTGGAAATTAATTTCCTAGCATGTTTGGGGAATAAAGAGGTGAATTAATTACTGCAGGCATCATGATACCATCCAAAGTCTGCGGTTAGTTATTGGTTCAGATTAGCATGAAACTGGTAGTAATTGGGTTCTGCTTCTTTATCATTCAAGAGCTCTTTTACATGACAACACAATATACGCATCTCCAAGGGATACCTCTGGCACTTCCACTGCTCTCATTTCTTTGCACACCCTTGTTCATTATTGAAACTTGGAACCAAAGCAGGATATGGGGAGGTCTGTCCGTCTGCTTTATTTCACCTAAGCAAACTCTACGCTCCCTTGTTAGCACAGGAAGCGTTTATGAAAGTTGTTTAAAGAGCAATTGCTCTTCACCAGGGATGCTTGCCTTTGCTCTGAATTTAAATCAGGTTCATGACGCAGAAGGGAAACGTAAAGCTTCTGGGCTGTGTTTCTGAGCTGAGTGTTGTTGATGGGCCTCAAAGTGCCCAAGAAGAGGGAGATCTCATCAGACTGGCTATGTATTTAGGCAACTATATGGCCCCATATTGTTGTGTATCATTAAAATTCTGTACAGAAGATGGAATTAGGAAGTTTAAAATAAATAATAGAAATAAGTTCTGAATGCTGTCAAGTAAATGTAATTGTATTGTTAGAACTGGAGCTCCTAGAGCCATATTGGTGCAGAAAGCAAGTCTGTGTCTATGGGAATTTAACGAATACAGATTGTAGGTCAACAAGCAGTGCCTATACTGCCTGTACTTGTTTTTGTTGTTGCCATTACGTTTCCTGTGTGTTTTGCTATAAAGTCTCATTCTCTTTATCTGTCTTGACAGACGGAATCAGTAAATGTTACATTATCAAGTTTTATCTAAAAATGTCTTCCACTGATAGCGCATTTATCTCATGTCATAATAGCTCTTTGTACCAAAGCACTGAGAGCTGGGAAAATCCTGGCTGGAGAGTAAGCTTGCATTTTTGAAGTAGTAAAAAGTTCTTTGTTCTTACAGCATCCTATTTTTAGAGTGAACTTAATTAAAATGAGTAAGGAATTTAGAAATCTGGAATAGGAAAAATGGGTCATTATTAATTATCATGTATATAATAAGTCCAGGGCTGTAGTCTTTCCTCACAATGCATGTATGTCTTTTCCTTCCTCACAGACATTTCTCACTATCAGTTGACTCCACTTCCTTTCTCTACAGCCCTGGCTTAACAAATTGCTAAGCTGTGTACCTAGCTGGAAGAAGTCAAGGAGGCTTTTTTGGGTTCTACTCAGACACTGTTGAGAGCATTTCCATGTCAAATTAAGCATAATGTGCTGTCAAAATTCAGCTTCACTAATGCATCTCCACAACCTCTTTCCCTTCTTCCATGCCTTCAGCACCTTCTCCCTTTCACCTGATATCTGTGAGATCGCAGTCAGGAATATGTGTTTCTTTAGGTGGTGCGGACAGAAGGGAATAATAGTATCCTGTGTTCATACTGTTTGCAAATGATTATTCATATTTTATGATCAATACGATTCAACTTGGCTTTATCCTTCCTGCTCCTTCCTTTCTACCTTGTCAGCCTATTTTTCTGTCAGTGTGCTTGGGACTTTCCTGTGCTCTTCCTCCCCAGCTTCCGAACTCTTTTGTGACTTCTCTGACTCTACTCTGTTCCTATATATATTTGTCCTGGTCTGGGCCTGTCTGTGCCATCTGGGCCACCTCGACTTCTGCCCAGGTGAAGCTCTCAATGCAAACAGCTCATTGCAGCTGCTGGGCTGGAGTCATTCTGTTCTTCCAACACGTACCACTGCTTCCATTCCTCTACAAGGCCAGATGACCGAAGTAAGGGGCTTATTATTCATTTCTTTGTTTCTTTTAGAAGCAACATCAGACTAGAAAACTGTAATGCAATACTAACTTTTCATGAATGGGGGAGCTTAAGGTCATGAGTAGTTCTTCTCTCTCCTCTCCTTTCAAACTTGCAAGCTTTGGTTGGAGATCAGTCATATTTGACATTTCCATGAAGATTTCTTAAATAATTCATTTAAACTATGATAAGTTGGTAAAAGATTACCACTATGGTTCCTCTGGTTGTACAGAAATTACTAAACTGTCAAGGTTGAACTGGTTCACGCTGTTGAATATCCTGTTTTTACGCTCATAATTCTAGGATTATTCCCTGTGACATCCTGTCAAACGACTTCAGTTTGGACTCCAGTAAATTATGCCCCTTGGGTTTCTCTGAGTGCCTACAAATAGACAGGAAATGTTCAGCAGTGATTAAAGCACATCAATATACTCTGTCAAGTAGTTGCTGTTTTTAAAACTACAGGTGGATAAATCTTAGCAATAGAAAAATTGGCTATGTAAACTAATTATGTTGGTTTTATTTTTGGCTAGATAGGAGGGCTATAAATAATGTATCTATAATGTATTTATACAGTGCAATGCTTTTATAAAAATGAAAGAGAAACCAAAGAATAAATAACTCCTCATAGAGATTGTATTTGGTCTCATAAACCTCAAACTTTTTGGTTTATGTCAAGTACTATATGACTATTGAAGGAAATAACAAAAAAAAAAAAAAGACAAGAAGATGAAGTTTCTACTGCAGTCTAGACTTGTATTAATATTTTTCACTTCTAGTTTTTCCATTTGTGACTTATGCTGCTGCAATAGAATAAAGAGTAAGGAGGATATTATAATCAGGTCTTCAGACATAAGTTGGGTGGTAAAACCTTGCAGCATTTCAGGTTTGCAGAGCCTGCTGCTGCAAACACTTAGAGCAACGTGCATGGCCTCTCTGTTGGAGCAGCAACACGAAGCCAGCACTGTGTTGAGGACTGTTTGCTGACTGAGCTCCAAACCCACAGATTTTCTGCACTTAGTGCTTGGGAGAGGGGGATAGAAGGGCTGGAAAAGGAAAATAATGTGATTGTAGACGAGTTTTAAATAATTGAGCTACATTTCATTAATTTCTTAACTTCCAGGAATGTGACTTCAGGTGCTGGTTTATTTTAGAGATAGTGGTCAGTGACAGGCAAGATTTAGATCTATAGTAACTCAGACTCCTAAATATGGATTTAGTCTGTTAATTTAGAATCCTGTTTTTTCATCTTTCTCCACTACTTTGTAAGTGCATAAATCCCTACGTGTTTTACTACAACAAACACACCATAAATACCTGCTACAGGCATTTCCTGCTGTCCCTAGATGCCAATACTGAGCTTGCCAACCTCTTTCTCTGATCTAGGTTTCATGGTGACTTCTCAGATACGTTTAACTTAGATGATAGACTAGACTTTGACCAAAAAGCATTGTGATCATTTTTATTCATTAGGAGAAGACAGAAGGTTAAAATCTAGAAAGGACCCCCTTCTTCCTAAAATATCTCATTTCTCCCAAATTACTGTCAAACATGAGATCACTTGAAGGGCTACATGTAGATGCATAAGCCAAAAGCGTGCCTTGAACACTTCTCTTTGAATAGAACAAATCTATCATTCATTCAAACAAACAAAACCCCCTCGGAGCCTAATATCCTTAGTGTCATCATTAATTATAATATGCAATCATAATCATTTTGGAGGTAGACCTGGGGTTAATTTGGCCAAACAACTGCTGATCACTAACAGTGGCCTATTCAAGTGTATGAAAATGATTCCCTGTAGTTCTTACATGTATGACGGAAGTAATATATTGTGGGCTTTTTTTTTGTTGTTCCTACAGGCTGAGTGCCAAGGTATTAATGTTCCCTGTGACTCTGATTCACAATGACTGGATACTTTTAGCTCTATCTTTTTATGAACAGGTGGATAGGAAATCGTTTTGGCATAGAACAAATGGAGAGAGGTGCTACAATGGATTGTCTCTGCGTTAAGGGCCCGCTGCCAATCTATTTTTTTTTCCCCCTGTTTTCCTTTTATAGCTGGCTCTGAAACAATGTGCAGGTTTCTTTTGTCAGAAAGAGAAGGAGTCTTTTGAGGCATCCAGTCGTGTCACTGTCCTACCTGCACTGACACTGTGCTGCTCCCTGGGAGCTTTGTTCGTTTGACAGCAGCCTGGTGAAGCTGCTCTTACTGAAAGCCCAGAAGTGGCAGCAGGCACAATAAGGCCTTAAATCAGCTCTGCTCTTGTGGTTTGGTGTCCATGCTGTAGCTAGGGCTTGTTGCAATATTTATGTGCATGCCATCATACTTGCAAAGTGGAGGTAAAAGTTGATAGATTCAAAAGTACAGTAAAAATAATAATAATAAATAAATTGATGTTTCACAGCTGCTCAGACTACATAGTTGTGAAGGAAACAGTTTAAACAGAGAAAACCTGAGAACTTTCCTACAGTGTTTGAGCAGATAAGGCTGCAGGCTGCATGCTAATTGCATGAACTGCATGCCTATGGACTTGATCCCCTGTGGGTGGCACCCCCAAATAAGCTGTTTTGATGGGAAGCAGTAAATAATTAAGAAAATGAGGATCCATTAGGTTCATTTTCACTGACAAATTTATATGCGATGGCCAAATGTGAAATGAAACCAGAAACTTTTTCTAGTAGTGGGAGGGTGATGCAGGAAGAGTGATTTAAAAAAAAAAAAAAAAATTGACGTGAACTTTGCTTTTCCCCATCTCTAGGTTTCCCAAAAACCAACTAACCAATTACATGTTTCTAACTATAGTGAAATGAACTGGTTCAAAGCAACAGAAGGAAAAAAATAAGATCTGAATTATCACATTATCTCTTATGTTTAAGGATAATTGTTTGGGAGAAGGGGAGAGGGAAAGAGTAAATGCTGTACCTGACTGGAACAAGGCAATACAACCAATGAAGAAAAGGCACTGTTGGAGGATGTTTCAGTTTTATGACATTATTGCCCACGCACTGGTTTTGAGGAAATGCACGGGCATAAACTTCTACATCTTACAGAAAGAAAAGAGTCGACTGACTCACTGGCAGTAGCAATGTAACGTACTTTGGAACAGCCAGAGCCAAGCATATGGTATTCATCATTAGCAGCAGCAACAGAAATGATTGCTGTGGGGTTGGGGCTGCGATACCCACTGCCTGGCTCCTCATCTCTGTGATGCCCTCAGTGCTGCCTCCAACACAGTGTTCCATGTGTGGTCTGGGGCTTCTGCCCCTCAAGCTGCTGCTACATTCGGTCCTCACGGTCACCTCCATGCGATAAGCTCCCTCATTAAGAGTTTTACCTTTGTTTTCCCCTTCCTCATCCCACTGTTTATGAGCCCTATTAATCTGCAAGGCTATAAAGTCTATCCAAAGAAACACTATATGACAAAAAGAGCTCTTTGCTGTTGTCATTTTTTTTCCTTCTCCACTCTTCATTTAGCGATTGGCTGGGGAGCTTGGAGACCTGAATCAAAACCTGAAGCTGTCAACTTGCTGAAATAGTAAGTAGCTTTTAAAACGTCATTACCATTCACTGTTATCATTATGCTTACATAGTACAACAGCAGCTCAGCATTGGTTTGATAGTCACAGCGATCATCTGTGCTCCTCAATAGCTTTTGAAATGTTCCTCTATAACATAAACGTCTGGCAGTACCTCAGGATCGAGACAAATGTTTAATATCTGCGTTACTAATGGTGAAACTGAGATATAGAATGTCTTAAGTGGCTGAACCCGAGAGCATTATGCTGTGAGAGAGCTCTCCAGGCTGGGTGAGAGCCCTGGAGGGTCCCCATCACACCAGGGGGAAGACTTTAAGATCTGCAGCTACTTCAGTTCTCTTATAGATGACCCTGGGCATCTTGGTGGGTATTGCAGTGCTATGTTAAGTTACTCTTGAGATGAGAGGAAGTTGATTTTTGCTATCTGTATTCAGATATGGAGTTGGAGAGCAGGCTCTTTGCTGCTGTTCTGTGAATTGTGAAGTTTAGCTTTATGCTTCCACATATTTGCTGTTGTTTAGAAATAGGAAGAAAATGCATTTGAATGGCAAAAAAACCAGCACCTGTAAAAAAACCTGAGAAGTTAAAGAATTAAAAAGTGCACTGTATCTGGTGGGTCCATTCCTCCAAAGGGAGGAAACTGTTTTTTTTACCTCGCTAACATTCTCCCTTGCAACCTTCGTTCTCATTCAACGTCAGCGATTCCTCCACATGAGGATTTCCTTTGTTTATTTCTGTATTTATTTGAACTACTGAGTGTGATGAATCTAGCAATGACTTAGTCTGCAACCATTCTTTTGTCGCTGTCCTCAAAATTCAAATTCAGTTTGTAGTCTCTTTTTACCAGATCAATACTGTATAAAATATTGTCGTGTCGTGCTGTTACTGGACTGTGTTACTTCAGGAAAATAATTGAAGTTACCTTTCATCTCAGAATACTTTAATGTACTTCTTTATCTGTTTTAAACTGTGAAAAATTTCCTACTTGAAATGGGGAAACTGTATAGGGCATCTTTATTTCTGACCTTAGGTTGCATTTTTACACTTCTAGAAATATTAGCTTGTTACTGAAATGTGACCTTTGCTTTCAGTACCATGCATCTACGTTCTGCCACACCCCAGCCACCAGGTTTTCCATGTGAAATACAGTATTTCTATGCATCTTTCATTTTTTTTAAAGCCTGGTCTAGAACGATGACAAGACTGCGTGAATGATAATATGCGAATTTTGTATTCCCCGTAGTGAGGCATCATTTTGGTTCTTTACAGAATATGTATGGCAGTTTATTGCTTTCATGAAATATTGGAGGAATGCAAAGATGAGAAGTTTAGTGCTTGGTAAGAAAGCCAGAATCCAAACAATGCTTCAAAGGCTTTTAAAATAAATCTTTATGTCGGTGTTGACAAATTTGTGGATAATTCCACTGAAGTAGTACCATTTGAGATTGATATTTCCATTGAGAGAAGATCTTAATAACACAATTATATTCAGATTTGGCCAAAGTGTCTTCCTATCTGAGGCCACCTCGATGCAGAGCAAGCTGAATCCTCTTGGGCTAAATTAAAGCACCAGCCTCTACCTGAGGACCTTCATCTCTACAGCTTCCCCAGCAGTTTCCCACATGTAAGTTCACAGAGGAGCTAATGGCACATGGAATGAGTTGTACTTTGTAGTACAAGTCCTTTGAGATGGGATTTCTCAACTTCTGCTTTTGGCCACCTTGTTCCATGCTTGCCTAAGCCAAAGCATTAGTCTTTGTCTGACCAAGGAGTGAAAGCTGTTAGTGCAACCAATTAATTGTACCAGGATGCTTTTTAGCTATTTTTTGACATTGTAGGCCAATCTTTCACTTCTCTTGGATCTGTTTTCTCAATCCATGGAAACATTGTGAGAAAGGAACTAATGGAGATGAGTTTTAATGTGAAAGGAGGAGGTGCTCTGTTCAGCCTCTGTTAGCTGATATTAAGGGCTTATGTGGGACAGCTGTTGTCCCATGGAGTAACCTCTATGATCTGCTAATTAGGGTGGCAGTATCTGCTTGTAGGAATGTCTGCAACAAAACAGGAGCAAACAAATTAAGGTAATCAATGAAATTGGAAGTGGGGGATTAAAAGATGAGGGAGATATGGGAAAGGAAAAGGGAAGTTGTAGTATTAAGCCTGACTTTCCATCCCTTCCCATACTCTTTGGACAGTCCTGCTATGTCTGCACTGAATTTGTTCCTCCTGTGCTGGCAGTTGCTGCTGGCGTCCTGAGGAGAGGAGGAGGAGGGAGGTGAGGCTGTAGCCCATCTGCTCCAGATCCTGTGCTCTGCCCTGTTCTCCTGCTGGGCAGAGAGGATGGGGCAGTTCTGGTGTTCAGATTGCTGGCTGTATGGGATAAAAAAGCACTTAGCAGAATTGGTGGGAGCAGGCAGATTTTACCAATTTATGTTGCCAAGCTACATACCACAAATGTGTCTGTAAGCGCTGAGAAATGAGTATGACTGCAGCTTTGTTTATAAGTGGCATAAAACCAACAAAGACAGCCAGTCACCCAGCTTTTATAAATTACATTTTTTAACTGAAAACATAATGAGGTTAAGATTGCTGCTTCTGATTTCCAGGTTTTTTTTTTTTTAATTTCTCTAATTTTTACCTCACTTCCCCCATTCACTCCTTCCCTCACTCAAATGCACAGAGAGGACAGAAACGGGGGAAAAAAGAGCAAGATTCATAAAGAGTAGAAAAAGACAACTTTGAAGTAATTGATACAGTATTTCTGCTCTTTGATAAACTTCACATTTTCCTGAGGTAGAAAGCGTGCAGCTCTTTAAGTAGAGGGCTGTAATTTGGGACTTCAGCCAGAGATGTGCTTGTGGGAAGCAAAAATGGCCTTCACAGCACTTGGGGGAATGCAGATTTTTAAATTAAGTGTTTAAATTCAAAAAGAAAAAAAAAAAATTAATAACAATCCTGCTGCTGTTGTAAAAATGACCCTAAAGTCAAATGCGCAGTGCTTGTGTTACTGAAAGTTGTAGTAGACAGAGGAATTTGGATGAACTTTTACCACTGAATCTCTGCTGTTTATTTAAATTAAACAATATTTGCTTTTGTTGTATACCATGCAGATGTCTTTCCAAGATTTTTTTTTAAATATATAAAGCTTTTAAGGCTTTTCTTGCTGTCTGATGTCTTTAAATGTACTGTATATCACATTTATGAAATGCATTGGTACCAGAAAGAAGCAGACGACTTTGTTTTTAAACAAAGACCCCAGAATAAGGGGCAATGTTTTTCCCCTCACAGGTGATGGAGTATGTACAAAGAATGCAGCAGATAATGGCAGTCCTGTCCTCTGAACAGATGGTGATGGTCCTGTTGCTAGGATAAGGCCTGAAGAATTTAGTTTTTAATTCCACATTATTTGCCTCAGTGCCATGAATATCCCTAGGTTTCCTCAGGCAAAAATACAACAAATACACAGAAAGAGAAAGAGAAGTGACATGCGGATAGAAAAGGAGACAGAGCACGGGAAAGGACTGGAGCCAGGTCAATAGAAGCTTTTGGGAAAATGTCTGCTCAGCTGTCTGCAATCACCTGGGTTTGAAAGGCAGGCAGGAAGGAAGATTGGTTTGGCATGAGAACGAGGCCTTTGATGCTTTAGATACCACAGAGAAAAATACCCATTTCTTCCCATTAGAAGTCTGTTGACTTTCCTAATTAAGATAAACATGTTTCTGAAGAAGTTAGCTCTCACAGTACTACATTTGTAAAAACAACCGTGCTTTTAAAATATATACACAGACAAGGACGTGTGCCAAGAACTAGTGCTGGTGTGGTCTTACAAATCACTTTACAGGAATATTTTTAAATCATTGCCTTATTTAAAAGTGAGCGGATTTCATTCCCTCCAGTCAATTAAATATCTAATTTCAACTCAAGTAGATAATAACTGAAGTATTTTTATATAAATGAATGAACAGTTAGAAAACTGTTAAAACACACAGCCCTTGAGCATGAAAAATATATTCGTTTAACAATTTTATTCTTTTATCCCTAATTTACTACAGAGATTTTGTGCTTTTCATCATTTTAGTTTGTGACACTGGGGGGAAAAGAAATCTAATTTCAAAAAGATGAATTCAGACTGAAATTCTCCAGGATCTCATTGCCACCTGAATTATTCCAGCAACTGTATTATGTGTGTGGTGGACAGCATTGATTGACAATTGTGATTTGGCAAAAGAACTGTTATGGGAAAACCTGTGAATACTTCTAGTGCCTATGACCCAGTCCCCACATTAATGCATGTGCAAGATGTCCAACAAAACCAAACCAACGCAGCCTGCCCTCCTGAAATTTGGGGGATTAATCTGAATGTTCTGCTCTTTCTAGGTGTCTACACAAAGCTGGACTGCATCAACAGTTCCCCATTTTCAACTGCTCTGTGGCCGGTGAGTCTCTCAACCCCCACCTCCATAGAAGTTCTGTTGACTGGGATGAAATCCATGCCATCTATGTTGAGATCCACCGCGTAAAAAATATAGCTAACAGGAAATCACATGATGAAAACATCTCCTGTTTGGTGCCTGAACGCAAGTGGAGAAAAATCTGGATGAATGCATACAGGACTTAAAGTATGTGCCAAAATATACCATACACATGTTATTTATGCACGCGTGTATGTGTGTATATATATATGCATAATTCATGCCTCTATACCCCAAAAAAAAGAAAAAAAAAGTCATTTTTATCAACAACTAAAAAAAGTTATGCCTAAGAAAGATAATTTCAAAATTAGCTCACTCAGAACAGATGCTTTAGGAGGTCTCCAAACAGTTGCTGTTTTCACTGTGTGTCCAAAAGCATCCATAAGTGTAATATAAAAAGGATCAGAGTTTATTGATACTTGGCTGTCTGGGCACCATGTTGTTTCAGAACCCTCTGGACAAGCCAACACAGTTTTCCCTTTAACTAATGTCTTTCCAGTAGATCCAAACACTCCATCTTTTACCTCAGTCTCACTTGTGGAAATTCATTATCAGTTCATGGATTTTTTTTCTTCTGTCACCTTCAGTGTCTCCTAACAACCAACCACCTGCCATGCTTCCTTTTTAAGTACCTGTCGATAGTATCTTGTTCTCAATTCTGTCTTTTATTCTACCACATTCAGAGAATTTTGCTTAATATTTGATGTCAAGAAGTGAGATGTACCAGCTACAGATAGCAGCAACCTTCTTTTGCTTCTGAGTGCAAAGGGGAGAAGGAGGGAGGTGGTGGAGTCACCTTCCCTATAGGTTTGCAAGAAAAGAATAGGTGTTGCATTGAGTGTGATGTTGTTTAGTAGGCATGGGTAGATGGTTGGACTTGGTGATCTTAGTGGTCACTTCTAACCTTAATGATTCTCCGATTCTAAGGTGAACTTTCTAATGTGTTGCTTATCTTGGTCTGTATTAGGAGCTTGCTGCAGAACCCTATTCTGGAGCATCTTTCTTTCCATTATCTCCAGAGAAGATTAAGGGTAACTTTCTCGGATGTGCCTGTAATGGTTAGATGCCTTAGTGAGGCTCCCAGCTATTCTCCAACTCATTGCACAAAATCATGAGGTGAATTTTTCACAGTCCTTCATGTGAAAATAAATAATAATACCTCTGAAACTTGATCAGAGATGAAAGAAACCTTTTCCTTTGGAGAGCTGGAGAATTGTTTTCCCATGCAGTGTGGTTTATGATACACACAGAAGCCTTTGTGGCTCATGATGTTTATCCTTCATGTTGCAGGAAGGAGTCAGATGCATGCCTTCAAGTGAGATAATGTGTCACTTCTGACATTTCTCTTTCTAAAGTTTGTGTTCTTTCTTTTAAATACTGCCTGTTCATTTACAAATCTGTACTGAAGAAAGACTGTGCTACCCTTCTTGATTCCTGGTTAATAAAATATCATATGCTGTTACCTTTCAGATGATCGGAATGGTGTTGAAACTGGAGGAAAACATTTCTCCTTAACCTCATCAGAATTTGATATAAATTTCCTTAAAAACAGGCTTTCAGGTTTTCTTTGCTTTCTAATTTTAGACATATTTTTTTCTTCATGCAGAAGCAAAGGTGTCAGTGGCATAGCTAGCTTGTGTAATGAAACACATAGATTTCTGTTCAACTTATTTTATTTCTCACATTCATCATTCATATTTAATGCCACAGGCATTAGACTTCTTAATTCCCTATATTGAATTGAAGAGGCACACACAGCATGTGCTCCAGTTTAATGACTTGTAATTCTTCACCGATGGCACGCTTTTTCACCTGAAAAACTTGTGGTGCCAAACTTCTGCTCCCATCTGCATCGCAGTCAGCATCCTAAACAAGGTGGTGATGGCTGGAGAGCTGAGTGGTTGGAAAGTGTGAGGTGCTAACCTTAAATGCCTCGGTGTGAGAGTGGAATACTGGCTTAAGGGTTATTTTGTTGATGTGGCTTTTTTCTCTTTAATTGAATCTCAGAAGTCGCTGACTTCTGTCCCACTGGCTCTCGGTCATGCCTCTTTTCTTTGCCATTCTCTTTTTGTGAGCCAAGTTTCAAGTAACATGAAACTCTTCCCCCACCCTAAGCTAATTAGCATCAATCTTCTGAATAGATTTGCCAATAATATTTTCAGCAAAAAGGCTTCACAGACTTTAGAAGGACTAGTGGATCAGATGAATGACCATTGAATCTGGCGTTGGTATCTCAAACTAAGATGCAGTGGGCTAGGCATTATCCTCAATGTGTTTACTTACAAATATCTCATAGAAGTATCACAGTTGTTAGGGTTATTGATTTGGAAGAATCTTTGTATCTTGAAATAAAATAATATACAACTACAACATGTTAATGGTGCTAGGGCAGTGTCACACCTTTAGAAAAATTTACCAGTCCTCACAGACCTGAAGCTTAGGTAGACTTACCTTTTTGTGATTTCCCAAATGGACAGATAGAGACATTGATAAGCTATGGCTTGTTACCTGTGAACATTCTGATAGCCAAATGCAGCATCCACAGGAAAACAAAAATCAACACTGAATTTCCTCTCTAAGTAGTTGTGAGAAACATTCCTGAGAGTTTCCCTCTGTTGCTTTCAGGAAATGAGAGGGAAAGAGCAAAGAAATGAAGTTGCCTAGTTATGTGAGGGGAGAGCACGCTTGAACAAGAGTAATGACTCTTTACAATAAAAGTCATCTCTGGAGTAGAATATTTCTCCTTCAAGACATTCTCAAGGCATGTGTTTTCTTAGGAGACAGGAGGGATAGAAATGGGTGAGGAGGAGAATGGTTCCAGTCTTGTTCCCAGCAAAGGCTGCAGACTAGATGCTGGCTGGTGTGATGTGTGAAGAGAGAACATACAGCTATTTGAGCAGCTTTAGAATACCTGCCTTCTTAGCAGTGTGTTCACTGGGGTAATCATTCTACAGAACCATTTACTGTCTGGCACTGACCTCTGCATGGCTGGCTTCTTTGTGTCTGTGTGTTCAGCACAGTAAAAGCACAGCTGTCCTGCTGGGAAAAGGCTTTATTCATTGTCAGAAAGGCTTCATTCATTGTCAGGCATGTAGTGAGGAGGAGGACGAGTGGCAGAGGTTATCCAGGTACAGGTCCTTTTAAATATAACATCAATTTTTAAGGGAGCTCACGTAAGTGTAAGAAGTTATCCCTGAGTGAATGTGATCGTCGTGAGAAAATGAGAATTATTCTGTTGATGAATAGCAATTTAACCTTAGTCTACATAATATACATGACATTTTTCTTTGGAACGTATCCTAAAGCATTCAAAAGAAGGGGAAAAAAAAGGCACTTACCAGAAAAGATCTTCAAATATTTCAGCATAGAAGTGAAAAATTTATATCTAGGAGAGGGCTTAGAGGCCACCTCCTTCGCATTCCTGTCCCAAAGTAGGACCAGCACAACCTAAAATGTGCTTCAACTGCCAGCTTTTTCCTCCTTTCTTCTCCCTCTTGGAAATCTAGCTGTTATTTTTGTAACTTTTCAAAGGTTTATAGAATCATAGAATGGTTCCTTCTTCCTTTTCCTTTTTTTTTTTTTTTTTTTTTGTAAAGATCTTAATGTATTTAGTGTTCTGATTTCTCTTTAGTAGCTAGAAATGTCTCAGAAAGTGGTTATTAATAAATCATTAAAGGTTTGCATCTCGTTTCATTTCCGTGCCGTTCTACTACTGTGTATTTTCAGCCACAGTACAAAGTCATTCTGAAAATCTGAATTTTTGTTTTGTTTTACAACAGAGTCAAGCCTAAATGATGCTGACAAGCCTACAGCTTTTTCCTTTACCTGTAATGCTTTATTACTCAAGTTCTTTGCTTAGATAAAAGATTTCTTAGCCTGATCTTGTTTTATCTGGCATCTATGATGCGGAAATAATCATGCATGCAGGGTTTTACAAACGGCATATCTTGAAGAGAACGTGGAGAAACTTCAATGATAGGGCTTTGCTGGGAATAGGGAATAGCAAGGTTGAGTATAATGCTTGATAACTACTGATAGTCTCAGTAGCACCAAAGGAGGTATGGGAAATGATGAAAAAACTTATAAAAGGTAAACTGACTATAATTCAAACTAAATATCTCCCCTCGTGCAGAAGCTCTTTCTAAATTACTCAGACAAATGAGCTCATTTATGGAATATTTTGTACTGCATGAACTTATATGGGCACCTGTCATGTATATATATTTTTAATACTGAACTTGTATAGATGGCTTAAAGTCCCCCTTGCCCTTTAGTAAATTTAAATCTCCCACAAAGCTGCTGTACAGTAGTCATAAAGAAACATTTATGGTTCAACATAATTTCCCTTCATTTCTTTTTCTTTCTTTTTTTAAAAAAAGAAAAGGCAGTTTAAAAGTAATAAAGCACTTCCTTCTGTAAATCTTTGATCTTTTTTCTTCCTAAGGGAAGATTAATTTGTAAATATGCTAATGGATTTGTATAATATGAAACCTTCATAAGAAAAACTACATTAGTTCATATGAATGAACACATCTATCTTATTCAATTTATAAACTAATGGCTGAGAGCATCAACACTGTGCTCTGCTCAGTCTCTTGTCCAAAATCACTGCATGCATTTCTCAAACAATACAGAATTTTACAGAACAGAAATGTGTTAAATAGGACCAGTTTTATCACCTTTGACTCTTTTCTTGTTTGACTGCAGCAGTGAGACTTGCTGATGTTCCAACAAGACAAATACCCTGCTTGGAGGAAATCCATTGCTAACGTGATGGGAGTTGCAATGTGTGGACATTAATTACCTGGCTGCGTGCCCTCCTAACGAACCCTGATGTTTGCCACCAAAGGGGCTGAGTGTGCCAGTACAGTGCTCACTTGGGCAAGCACCCCAGCAGCTGCAGGACCAAGGCAGATGTCACAGCTCAGAAGCAAAGCTCAGAACATGGCCCCTGCCAGAACCTTGTTGGGTAGCGATGTTGTTTATTTCCCTTAGGAAAACTGGGGCTGCTGCCTCCTACCTCCCCCCCCCCCCCCCCCCCTCCCATGATCATATTGACTGTGATGGGGGGCAAAGCTACCCAGCAGGAGGGGAGGGACCTGGATGAGTAGGTTCCTCACGGTGGGATTTACCCTCACTGGAGGTGCAGTAAGAAGTGGTGGGCTGCAGCTTCCTTCTCTCAGCTCTACGAAGCTCTGTTCTTCTTTTCTGCACCTGGAGCCCACATTTCATCTCCTCGCTTTTTCCTTGCTTTGATTTATTTTGGGTCTTAGCTGAGAGCGTTGCCGTGATGGCAACATCCTCTCTAGAAGGAGAGGTGGAATTGGAGATGGAGGAGACACAGACAGCAGGGTGGGTAGACCCTGCTGTATCCATCTAGAACTTTCTTCCAGTTTCTCTCTGCCATTTGTTTTTTCATTCTCTTTCTTTTTGCCTCCTTGCTTTCCTAAACCATGTAGTACCAATAGGAACTTGGCACAGTATTAAATCAAGCAGATCTGAAAACCAGTGGTCTAGCAGTGTTGTGAGAATGGCAGCCCAAGGCCTGCAGGAAAAATGGCTGCCATGTGAAGAAATCTGTGTATATCACTTTTATTCCCTTATACTTCAAAACATTTATTTATTTGTTAAGCAAAAAGATCTTGGGGAGGATTTAAATTGATGTTAAACTTTCTCCTTTTTTTCCTCCAATTTTGGCTGCAGAGGGAAGCTGAGTGCTGCAGGAATCTGAGTGGTGACTCTGGACCCCTAAGCTTTATCCAGGGATTTCTCAACATCGCCTGCCCAGTTTACTAAGGTGAGGACACATCTCTCAAACTTCAAGCCAGCATAACCAATGAAGGGCTCGTTTGATGTGTTGTGGTGCTGGGTAGGTGTGTCATTAGTGGCTTCAGCAGGCGTGTTTTCCCAAGGGCTGACAGCTTGGAGTCCAGCTCCATTGTATTGCTTTCATCCTGCTTGCTTGCATACAAAAGGTGTCCGTTTCCCCAGGCCCACAGCTGCTCTCCTGTTTGATGCTGTCATGTTGTGGTGGAGGGTGGACTTGTAAAGCACACCTTGGGGCTGGGGGAGAAGGAGCACAAGGAGATGATTCACAGCTGGTTGTAACGGGGGTGGGTGGGAAAGAAGTGTCAAGCTGCTCAGAATAGATATATGCTATAAAGAGTCCTAGGAAGATAAGAAATGAGAGATTCATATCAGTTTACTTCCCTCGG
>NW_024962273.1:3042704-3139533 GCF_019238085.1 Lagopus leucura | reverse complement strand
CCCCCCCCCCCCCCCCCCCCCCCCTTCTTTTTTTTAATGTCTTCTCTCTGGGAAATTCTTTCCAGTGCTTCTCAGTAGTAGTGGGAATCAAGGGCAAGAAGAGCAAAAGTGATGGGAGAGAGTTAGCACTTGTAGTGAACAGAGATTCAGACATGAGCGTGCAGCGTAATGCAGTCTGCTCTCAGACAAGTGAGGGAGGGAGCTCTGGGCTCTTCCCTCACAAAGTTTTCTTCTAACAGTCAAGAATAATAGAAAGTAGACATAGAAGAGATCCGTTAATTGATCTTGTCCACTTCTTGCCCAATGCGGGGTTATTCCCTGCAGCACATTTACTAGTGCTGAGTTCAGCTTTGTTTTTAAAACCTCCACAGTGACAATCTCCCGAGGGGAGCAGTGAAAGCCTGACTCCACAGCCTCTCCTTGTCGATCTGCTTTGCAGAGGGAAATGCTCACAACCAGGAAATGCTTTCTGACGTTCAGCCTACTTCCCCCCCACCATCACTTCTTTTCTTTTTTTAAACTCTGTCTTATTGATTCTATTGCTATTTTATTGTATCATCTGAAATGATGTCCTTCCAGGAGCACCACGAGTTAGCTTGAAGCATCAAAAGCTGCATTCTCAGGCATGTAAATGCATAGTTTTACATACCTGACCTGATGGCACAGGAATGGTTGTTGAATAACCACCTTAACTGCAGGTAGAAGTTTAGAGCTGACCATGCACATTTTTTCTCATCCACTAAAATTGAGATCTACTGCATGAAACAGATCCAAGAAATCAGTATCTTGAATCCTTAGCTTCTTAAGTTATTTTAATTGCATCTTGTTTTTTTTCTTTTTTTTTTTTTTTTTTGTCTTCCATCAAAGCATCTGTCTGTTCAGTTTGGCCTTTTTTCATTGCCCTTTTCCTCCTCTTAATCCCAGCGCTAGATTGTGAATTTGGTCTGGGTCCTATTTAAACAGTTTTGGGGTTGCCAACATGGTGTGCTCTGATATTCAGATCTCATAATCCAATTTTGAAATTAAAGAGCTTGAGGCAAAAACACTCTCACAACTGAATTGCTTGTTTTTGAGCACCGAGCCAGTGTTTTCCTAATAAAAATACACCAAATCTCTTCCTTTTCCCAATTAATAACAACAAATGTCACAATAAAAAATCCCATGCACAAAATCTTCCTTTTAAATTTATGCCCTGTGTGAGCAGGATGGGCAATGGGAAATTTAAGCTGGATGATGATTTCAGGCCAGGTATCTGAATTCCAGCTGAATAGGGAAAACATGCAGAATAGCAACTAATGTGCAGAGCCTCATTTTCTGTCTTGACAGAAGGATGTTCTGCGTATGCCCAACAATAAAAGTAACAGTGAGGAAAAAATAAGTCCTGTTTATTATTTTTTTAGTTGTTTTTTTCCCTCCCCTCTCCCCAAGTCATTATTTTAAGTTTCTCAGTATTAAATCTAAAGGTTCATCAACTCACATCTTTACAGCTCTGTCTTTCTGTATACAGGACCCTGTCTGCCTGTTTCCTCTATTGCACTATTTTGTTTGTACTACTGTAATCATTTTGCTGGCCCAGATCTGTGTGGGTGTGCTGGCAGCTTTACAACAAAGTTACATGGGAACTGAGTTAAGGTTGAATATTTATTAGAAGAAGCCATCTGGCGTCAGGCTGTCTGTACAGGGGGGCTTATTTCTTTAGTAGTCTCTCCTTTTTCTTTCTAGCTCTTCCTCCCTCTCTCTCCGTTTCTCATTTACACGCCGCATACATGCAAAAAGTGGAACACACATCTTGACATATTGATTTGATTCTTGATATTTATAGCAATTAACCCCTCTTGTGTGATTATTCCCTGTCCCACTGCCCCACAGCGGAGGCTGCTCGGGTCTGATCCCTGGGTGGCAGTGGCTGCCCCACGGATGCTGTGGGCTCTCACAGTGGATCCTTCCCATTGGCTCTGGGAAGCTGTAGGTTTCTCCAAAATCCCTCTCCTGTTCCTTCTACACCTTCCCTCCTCCAGCTCTTGAGCTCATAAAAGAGCACTGCGCTCCCCAAGCTCCCAACTCACCATATTAAACAAACTAGCCAGCAGAAGGGTGTCCGTGCTATTTCACCATTTGTATGACATAGCCACGCTTCAAAGTGCAGCACTAAATTGCCAAAAGATGTTTACTTTACTTGCTTAAGAGCTCCTCGTAATTCAATTGTTCTCTCTCCCGCAGTAGAAACACACATGCATCCTGAGAGCCGTGCTCTTGTGCGCGCCGGATAGTTATTTACCCATGAGGTTTCCTCCATTGGTTTTTGCACAGCATGCTTGGGATTTTTTTTTCAGAGATTTCAGATAACTTTTTTTTCTGAGGTGATTGACTGCGAGCACCTTGAAAGTCACAGCTGTCTGCTTTCATTTTCTTTTTATTCCTTGCAACCAGATAACTGGTGATTTTATTTTTTCCGAAACCATCCTTCTAGGGTTTTTGAACTCACATTAATTTAGCCATTGGAAGTTGAGGGTCACCTTGGAAAACCTTGACCCATTTTTCCTAGCAGTCCAGCTAGGAATGATGAAGAGTAGCTGGTAGTCTTTCCCACTGTTCCTTAAGGTCGTAAGTTGTATCCTCACCTCACAGCCTTACGTAACATCCCTACTCTTTGGAGTGATGGTTTTGGATGGCAATGCCAGGTGGGAGAAAGGGAGCACTGAGCAGCAGAGATTCTTTCTGCTGATAGCAACGGTGCTGTCCTGTGATGTTTCCCTGGCCTCTCCACAAAAGACTGCCTGCAGGGATGAAAGGAAAGTACTTTCTCCATGACTGACACAGAGGTTTAGCAGCCTACCGTGCTCTAGCAATGCAGAACACATGGGATGATGTTGAGAGTGACTTAAAGACGGGATGGAGGCATGGTGCCTCGAAGGATACAAACGGAAGGAGGTGGTTGTCACCATCCTCAGTCTTCCCCTTCTTTTCTGGCAACTGATGGCCCAAAATACCACTTCTTGTATGACTGGGGACATGTGTCATCCTTAGGTAGCATCTCTTGGGTCATAGCAAATGTTTAAGTTGGGGAAGAAAAATATGGATTTTTCCATGCACTTCTAGGATAGCTGAATAACTGTGCAGCTGTTGGGGAAAGAGAGGGGGAATGGATCAAAAAAGTGGTCCAATGTAGGATCAGTGCAAGAATGAGAAAGTTGCAGTGTGGAGCTGTTTGATAAAGAAGACCTTCCCCTGGAGTTCACTAGCCCATACTTATTCTTCCATCTGCAGTACGGGGAGGGAAAAGACAAGGCTGTCTGGTGAAATGAAGGAGGTGGATAGTAAATCCCATAGGTTCTTTTACATGCTTTGTGCACTTTGAGGTGAGCCTGCTCTAGATCTGAAGGCTTTGATATACCTTTGTTGCTTGGTGGGTTGGAAGAGTTGTGTTTAAGTTGCTAGGCAAGAGATTGACCTTATTACCAACGTATTTTCTTTGCCAAGCACATAAGTCTGCTTGCCTCGCTTATAAAAACACACTAACTGCTTTCTTCTGAATGTATTGCACATTAGGTATCATTATTGGTAGTAAAATTTCTCTGGAATACTTGCAAGAAATGTTGTGCAAAGGTGTGTAACTTGGTCTCCTTTGTTACAGCCTGCTGTCCTGCATGTACACACTGTCACAGAAACAAAATCTTTTGTGTGTGAAAGAACAGACTGAACTGTTTGTTACTGGTTTGGATGAAAAAATAAAAAGTTTGGAATTCAGTTTTGCTTTAAAGATTTTCTCACTTCTCAACTTCTTTCAACTCTCTGGACAGGGAGAGGGTGGTGACGAGGCAGTAGCTGTGAGGCAAGACGAGCATTGGGGATGTTGTGAGCTGGACATGGGAGGGCAGTGATGCCAGACTGAGCACACTAAGCAGTGAGTACTGTCACCAATTAAAACAACCATAAAAAGCCAGACATTCCTCGCCGAAATAACTCAGAACAGATCTGAGCTCTGCATTACCTTTCAGCACAGGCAATGTGCAGATGGGATCTGGAAATAGGACAGAGGAAAGCTTGTTCCCATCTCCTGTCAGACATCTCCATCTCACTGTTGTGTGCTTTTCCCACAGTGACGATAGCTGCTCCTTGCAGTGGTCCTGAGGCTTTCCCCACCTCTCACCCCAGCAGCCCATTTTTTGGTGCCTTCTCCTTCTCCATTGGCACAAATGGCCCTGGAGTGTAACTCAATTGAGTTATTAAGCTGCCTTGCAGCTCCTCTGTCCTGTTAAATACCAAACTTGGCCAGCTGTCCTCCAGACGTAGGCTGGGAACTCCTCCAGAGGAGAGGTATGGAGAGCAAGAAACAAATGGAGAGAGCTGAGGTCCTCTGCTTGGCTCTTGGGGAAAGTCCTTCCCCAAAGCATCTTACCTCACGTGAAAGAACAAGGTGTAAGGGAAGGTATTTTTAAAAGCTTTGCATTCAAGCTTACAAATAACTTGTTTTCCAATAGCAGGACTGTGTAGATACTGAAGACATGTTCACTCCTATCTCTTCAAGTAGTTCTTAAACAGTTTGCAGTGAACTTTGCCAGTAGCCAAAGTCAATACACTGAGTTTTTAAACATGCATTTGTAAAAACGTTGGTTTGTATTCGAATGAAAAATGGAAGTTGAGAGTAAGAATAACAAAGTGAAATATACGCTTCAGAATATGAATTCAAGCAACTGTGATTTATCTTGGAAGAGGAGCGGTGTGTGTGAGCTGTAGTGAGAACATGTGAGTGCTACGGTGGGGAAAGCTTGTCCTCCCTGCAACAAACAGCCAGGTGACACGTTTTAAAAGCCAACTGTGCTAAAATCCTCATTGGTTTGTCATCCTGCAAGAGGAGGAGAAGGAGGAAATGACAAAAACTCCAAACCATTTGCATTTGCAAGTATGAAATACATTAATAGGAAGTCAGTATCTAGTACTCACACTGTGCTCCAGTGAATATTTTAGGGAGCAATTAAGCATCCTTTCTCTCTCCCCCCCCACTTCCAAATTAAAGATTCTGGCAATCAGTGAGGGCATTGCTGTTCACTCAGAGGCTTTTCTCCTTGACCACAAAACTTCTTATTGTTAAGTTTTTCAGTTGTCTTATTTTATTTTTTTAGGATCTGTATTATTTCCTTTAAAATTCCATCGCTGACTATAAGAGCTGCCCTACCTCCTGTGTGTCCTCTGCAGCTTTGAGCATGGGATGCTCGTTTTTGGGACAGAGGGGGTTATTAGACATTGTCCAGTATTGCCAGCACAGGCATGCTACAGATAAGATACTTGCATTAGGAGGGATTTATGCTGCTGCTTGGAGAAACCCAGCCTCTTGCAATGGTCTGCATCAGACCTAGAGGCTCTGTTTATGAAACAGAAAATGGTTTCAACCCCAAATCTTCCCCCTTGTTGTCATTTAGTCCAACAAAATATTGTCTCTTGTTGTTTCTTGACTCTCTTTTTAGACCCAGCTCCTTCAGGCTACTGTCATTCCAACAAAAAGAGGGGAGGATGGGCTCCGCTTGTTACTCTGTGGCTTTCTGGGGAGGAATTAAGAAATACTCTAACACTTTAATAATGATAATCTCCAAATAGTTCGTAACGGCATTAAGAGTAATTAATGACATTTGAACAGTAAGAGCACTTAATCCCTGGGGAAACGTGATAGCCACTATTTTGTTTACATCTAAAGTTGTTTCAAATGTAAAGAGGAAAAAAAAAAAATCTGTTTTTAACATCTTTTCATATTTGCACTGCTTCAGATTTTATCTTATTAAGAGCAAATAAAAATATAAGTGTTTTTTTTTGTTTTTTTTTGGTTTTTTTTGCTAATAATAAAAACTGCATTCCATATCAGATCCAGCATTAGGTTAAAAATAAAGGGGAACTCTTCTGTATTTCCCAGGGGATTAAGATTTTCTGAAAACTATAAATCACCAGTGATACTGTGGTTTACAAAGAAGGATAACTTCTTCTGAAAGACCCACATATTTACATTTTAAAAATATTTTTCATGGCCTTCAGAGCCATTAAAAGAACTTAAATAATTTTGATGATAAATGCTCCTGAGTGGAGCTTTTATGTTTTGGTAGCGCTTTTTATTTTTCCTTCACATAGCTGACCTTGCTAAACCTTTGAAAAATGCTGTTACATCCTTTCACGTTTTAACAATTTTACAATGAGGGGAAAAATAACTCCTGTGATAGTTTTCGAGATAATACCGAACGGGTCTAATTCAGATGTTTAGGTTTGGAAAAATCAACAGAAGGAAAAGGGTTTTGTTGACCTTGGGTTTTGAGAATAAATAGGATAACACCTGATTCAAGACAGGAAGCTTTCCTTGCTGTAAATACACAGAGCAAAGCAGAGTGTGTCAATCCTGTTTAGCATTTGAATGCAGCATGTGCTCTTTTGGTTATGCTCTTGAGCCTGTTTCTACTTTTGGCTTTTACATTCCACAGAACTTCTGTAAAATCAGCAGGGACAGTGCTAATAAATTTATAATGTTGTTTTGTATTTCTGAACATAGTACCTCAGTAATTAAGTGAAATATTTATGATGAATATAAAACAATGCAAATTCATTTGTTTGCCTGAAAGCCAGCTTGTTATTTATTTAGATTTATCTTTGAATGATTCTTTAAATTGAATCTCAGTATGAATGGGAGTGATATTTAAAACAGAGAAAATTTGTTATAGTGTATTGATGCATTGCACTGTATTATCGAGTGTCAATGCTATGCAGAGGACAATTTAAAGAAATAAGCAAATAACAAACAGGAAACAAACAAAAAAGACTTTGACCCAAAAGAAAAAAAAAATCCCTTTTTTTTTATGCTTTGTAGAAGTTTGTAAAGGTGAAATCACTTCCCATTAGCTGAAATATTTAATAAATCTTATGCTATCACTAGCTGTAGATATGCAAACTGGATCTTCAATTATAGAATAGGTAGAAGGAGGCTCAGTAGAACCATGTCTCAATTTTTTCTTCAGCTGACTGCATTTTTCTTTATAAGCTGTTCCAGTAATTTCTGTCATTTACTGTTTTCATTGGGGAAATTCAATCTGAAACTCTCTAACCAATTCAAATCCAACAAATGTAGTGACCTATGAAAGAAAATGTCTATGAAAAGTGTCCCTATGAAAAGCGTTGATGATTAGAACCTAAATTGTTTACTTCAGTTGGACTTCTTTCTTTTCTAAGTAAAAATAATTTTCCAAAAATAACTTCCTTTCTAAATGTATTACTGGGGATCTCTTCTTCTTCTTTTTTTTTTTTTTTTTTTTTTTTTTTTTTTGGCAATAATCAAGCTTATGCAATGAGTATTTATTTATTTTAACAATTATATTCTATTTTCAAGCTCTTACATGACAGCATTTTACATCCAGCAGTTTAAGTAGCTATATGTAGTATTTTATCCAAATCTAGGTGGGCTGCTAATGTGCTGAAAAGCTGTTGAGACTCAGCGGTGTGAGAACTCCCTTAAAATTTTGAAAACTATCATAGAGAGTGGTTTGTGTTGAAAGGGACTTTTAAGACCATCTAGTTCCAATCCCCTGATATAGGCAGGGACACCTTCTTCTAGATCAGGTTGCTCTCAGCCCCATCTAGATCAGGTTGCTCTCAGCCCCATCCAGCCTTGAATGCTTCCAAGGAGGGGGCATCCACAACATCACTGGGCAACCTGAATCTCCCCTCTTCCAGTTTAAAGCCATTTCCCCGTGTCAAAATAGAGCTTGAAATTTAGCTGTGTACGTATGAACAAATCTTCTGCTTCTTGTTAGATCTTGGTTGCGAAAACACAATCCTGAATAATTGTGATCAAGTCTCGAATGAATTTCCAAGGCATGGCTTCCATGAGGTGCAACCTTTAGTGCTCAGTCTACAACCAGTAGATATTTGGTGAAAAGGTGGATAATGGGTGGAGGAGTGGCCGTTGCTTGGAAGCATCCTCCACTGAAACACGTTCTTCCTCAGCCTTGTCATTGTTTATTTTTGTAAGCATACAAGAAGATGTTAAAATAGCTTTCCTTCATTATTTTACACAGCTAGGAGCTGTGCTCAGACCAAAAGCAGGGACCCACCCTGGACCTAGCAACATCAAATGGAGTTACTGCCCTGTGCTGTCACCTGTGCTTGCCACCATATGTGATGCAAGAGAAGCCACAAATGACTTCTGTGATGCCTTCAGGCCAAAGAGAAGGTAGGTTTCTGCATGGATTTGTAGGCCGGCCTTTTTCTTTGCCTTTGTTTTTCAATAGGTTTTCAATTGACACTGTAGCACTCAGCCTCCTTTCATATGTCAGGAGGGAGACCATAGCAAGGTGTTATGACATGCCAGGGCAAAATCATGCAGTGTTCAGTGTTCACAATTTTAAGTAAGTTTTGGGCTTTTTTTTTTTTTTTTTTTTTTGTCTTTTAGACAAAAGAAGCAGCTAAGAATTAGCAGGAGGACACCAAATAGCTTGCACATTTGCTTTTGCTTTGTTGATAAATGCATTTTATTTTTATACCTCCTATTTTATTTATACACCTCCCTAATATTGCTAATTTTCATACAGTGGTGTGGACCATCAGTAACATCAAGTATATCCATTAACTCTAAGAAGAGTAATTTTCCAATAAATAAACCGTGCTTGCTGATTACCTTCTGAGCTCTTAGAAAACTATTTGAGACATGCAATAAAACAAGGGGAGAGTTCAGTAAGTTTAGCTGGCCAGAGATACGCTACTGTGTGTGACTGTCAGAATGCTGGCTGGGGTCTCTTGCTGCTGCCTAAGGTTTTTTGAAGACATTTCTTTGTGGAGGGTCCAATCGGTCTATGTAGTTTGATGCTACAGTAGCCCTCCAATGTTACTGAAATATTTAGTACAGAGAAAAGGAAATGAGTGCTGTGACATTTATTATTGCAGAAGTTTAGCTTGTAAATATGCCTTAAAAAGTTATAACCCAGGCACAGTGAGCAGACCCTGTCCCGTACCCTTCCCTAGACCAAAAGGTCCTGCTGGACTTCCTTTCAGGCATTCCTGGGATGAAGTTATCACCTTAAAGACCAATGCTTTTCCCTCAGGCCTCAGTGGCATGAAATTTTCAACTCCCCTCATTTTTAAATTATAAAAATTTGGGGATTGTTCCAAGGTTCTAGAGCCCAGAACTCTTAGTAGTGTGGGGGATGACAGGGATCTCACGAGATCATCTCAGTCCAGATTCAGAAAGGACACTAAAAGGCTATTTTTGAAGGGATATGTTGTTTAACGTTGTATTTCCTGATATTCCCAAATTATGCGTAGATCAAAGCAAACACAGCATTCAAAAACCTCAAAATAGACCTCAAAATATCCAAAATAGGTTTCAGTGGTAAAAATAGCATTGAGATCAGGGTGCAGAGTGGCCCTCGTTCTGCCCCTTGCTGATTGCCAGGGCCTCGCTGCTTCTTGGACTCCCTGGCCCCAGGGTGAGCTTTCCTAGCTGTCTTGTCAATGGAAATAGTAAGATTTTTATTGTTGGTTGAAGCAGACATATTAAGGTTTTGGCCTTGGCTTGCTGTCATCGTTCTAGAAAAGTCCTTGCAATAGCCCATCAGAAGTTTGAAGTGCATGTATTTTGAGATTAAGAAAAAAAGATATTAAGGTTGTTTCCACTCAAAATCTGAAACGTTATAATCTCATAAGTGCTTTATTTACTTCTGGTGAGCCATGCAGTAAGCTTTTAGTGTGGGGGGTCAATATTTCCTCCTCCTCTGATTCACCACAATTTTCGCCCCTCCGAAAAAGAAAAAAATGAATACAAAACCACATTAGCACTGTTAGTAGTACAATTGTCTCAGTCCTAAACTGTGTTTCTCTGCTGTGGTTAACAGTGCTGGGGAAATAGCTGGCTAAGTGATTCTTGGATTTTAAACCACAAGAGACTGATCATGAGTCCAATATTCACTTTTCAAACTTGGGAGGAACAAGATTTTGACCTCAAAAAATGTGCACTGCCTGTGCTCAGTAACATCCTTGTATAGAATTCTTTTCTTTAAAGGAGGTTTCATGGGAGTACCATAATGTGACAGTAATACTGACTCCTTTTATCTCCATATTTTCCTTCTTTTTTTAATTGTCCCCTTGACTCTCCAACATATATAGGTCATGGCCTAAAAGTGGTTACCTTCCAGAAGAGACTCTGGGCTTGCCTGTGGTAAAATGCAATGTAAGTGATGGAAAACAAACTACAACATTGTTCACCTAAATAATAGCGTTGCCTGAATTGATCAAACTACTCACTATTAGGAGCTTGTATCATGCAAGGTAACTTCAGGTTAGGAAAAGACCACTCACACTGTCTGTAAAGCTTTTATGTGGTTGGTGGATTCTAGTGGGATGCTATAAAGTTTGGGACAGTAGTCCTGAGCTGTTTGCATGAGTTATAAAATGCAGAGCGTTCTGTCTGTTATAATTTTGTAAGGATTGCTAGAATATAAGACCCAAACCCGAGACAAATGGTAGTCACACTGCAGATAGGGCTAGTGGTGGGGCCCTGGTAATAACGATGAGTGGTGAAGAACTTGTGTAATATGAGATTAACTTGAAAACCAAATTTTGGCTAGAAGTACAAGTATAGATATGTTAATTTGATTGGCTTTTTGAAAGTGTTTCCACTAACAGCATTATCTCTGTACATTTAAGTGGAGATCAGATACCAAGCCAGTAGGAAAAATTTGTCTTAATTATGAGATGGAAATAGTTTTTAGTGGAAATTGAAGTTGTTTAGATGTTAATCCTGAGAAGAGTTTTGTGATTAATTGCTGTTAATGTCTCTAAGTAGCCCCATGATGATGATTCTCATTGATGAAAATGTTGCTATTCAACTAGGGCAAAGCTAAATATACAAATGTGTCTTTATGCAATTAAGGCTTGGTTTACAGGTGCACAGTTTCATTTTCAATAGAGATCTCATAAAGAGAAGCTTGAAATCAAAGCTGAAAATATATTTTACTTTCACTGCTCTGTTGCCTTAATTATTAAGAAAAAGGCTGGACATCAACCTGTTGCTCCATGTGCTAAGACACATACTCTGCTTGCTTCTGAGCGTGCAAGGAAGATTTAAATTCTTTATCATTCTTTGGCATTGACTTCCACCCTCTGTCAGCCCGTCGTTTGCACCAGCGAATGTATTTCCATTATCCCTTAGAGGAAAGCAAAGCCAAAGCCAATTTAAGAGTAGCCACCTGTTTTTGTGGCTTAGATCATCCATTGAAAGAACAAGAGCCACATTGATGGGACACTCAGTTCAAATAGCAAATAATACATATCAGACACTGAAAGAGACAGTGTCTCAGTGTTTTGAAAGAGAGTAATCCTTGCTTATCAGCTGGCTACCATGATGAAGCAGTCAAATATTCTGAATTTTAGGTCATGCTGTTTGTTTTTTCCTTTTGTAACTGAATACTTTCTCAAATAAAAATGAATGAGGCAATAAGATGTTTGTCCCATTAGCAATGTGTAAGTGAAGGTCTGCAGACAATTAGATATCTAAGATGCATTAAACTGATAAACATTTTTAATTATTAAAAATACAAATCAGCAGCACTAGAGAGGTTTTTTCAACTAAGGAGTGATTTTCTGATGAAGGTGAGAAATTATTCTGTATCAGTGTTGATGCTGAAAAGTGCATGAAAGTAAGTAGATTTCCAGTTTATAAAAATAAGGTTGATTTCCCTCAAAGAATATCTGTACTTGATGGACACGTACACCAGTTCTTGTCATTCTTCCAGATTTTGAATTTGTGTTGTAAAATTCTTAAAATTAATACCAAGAAAGGATGCTAGCAGAAGGTAGGAGCACTGGGATCAGAATCACAGGACTGAGCAGTGTTGAGGGGTGTGCGCATGCGTGCAATATGCCAGGTTCTGTGTCTGCTTTTGCTCAATTCTGAACCAGGAGGAGCAATACTAACTAGCTCACAATGTAAAAATGTATTTCATTACTGCCTTCATACACGGTGAAGAGAAAGTGAGAAATCATCCTTGCCTTCCTTTCTTATCAGCATCTTCCAGTAGCATTGTACTAACCACTAGCACTGACTATTTTTAAGTACTTGCTTCTCTCTCCTTTCACCCCCCCAGCAGTATGTCACCCAAATCCACTGGAGTTATTCAAAATGCATGTTTTCAAATATTAACATACATTCGGAATGAAAGAAAAATCTTCCTTAGAGTCTGGCCTACTTTTACATGGCTGATGAAAGCTTTTGCCACCAAAGGTCAACATCTTCTAGCAATCTTCCTTTGCAGAGTAGTGTTCTGCTGTTGTTCTCCCAGTGGACAGAGATCTTAGTACTTTATGGGCAAGAAAACTGTCTTCCTTGCAAACCTTTAGCTGTGCCAGTGGGCTTGCTGCCAAAATCTGAAGGCTTCCCTCAGCTTCCATGGGATGCTACTGCTATGAGGTAGTACTAGATGGTATGGAAAATGTGTGTATGTTTGTGTGCTGCTGCAAAAGGAGCAGAAAAGAGGAGTAATTTCAGCCTCTTCCTCTCATGTTTGCTTTTTTTATTATTCTTTATTATTATTATTATTATTATTATTATTATTATTATGCAGGAGCTTCCCTATCTAGATAAAGACCTAACTGACATCTTCCTTAATTGAAAGTAAGATGTTAGTGAAATGAAATGTTCTTGTGCCATCAATGCTTAAGGCAAGAGAAAATTGCAAATGTTGGAGAGAGTTGCGTCCTGTACTGATGGTCAGGTGAAGTCATGGGGGCAAAAGTTACAATCTCATTTTTGGCTTAGATATTTGGATGGACCTGACTGAACAGAAGAGATTATACTACAGTGAAGAATAACAGCTTCTCCTGCCATCTCTAGTGGATCACAAGTTTTCTTACGTAGAGAGGTGACTTCATTAGAAGTGTGACTTCATCTGTTATGCTTGCTTTGTTTTTCTATGTAGTTCTTGCAGTGAGAGTGATGTGATACACTGAAGGTATGTTTGATTTGACTTCGCTCTTTCTCAGCTTACCTTTAAATATTCAGCCTGGTTTAGGAGCTCTGTGGTTTTCTTTCAAGCCCCAAATTCAGGGTGAATGTCTCGGTTCTTGCATTTCAGGTACTGTAAGATATTCTGTGCTCAAGAACAAAGTTTCCATGTAGCTTTGAAAGATGAAGAGAGATGAGACAAAACATTCCAAAAGTACGTCTTGCTCTTCATGACCTACTCTATGGTATAAACAGAGATGGTATAGAAAATGTCACTTAAAAATTATTTGCCATAATTGCCCCTGTTTTCCATGGTTGTAGGAACTATGGGAAAATCACACAATACAGATGTTTTTCAGTTTTTTACATTCTGAGACTGATAAAAATAGGCTATTTTTTTCAGCTGCTTTAGAGGGGTATTGTAAAGACAAATATCTTCAGCTCTGCCAACAGCTAAGATCCTTCTGTGTGCAAGCAGCCACGGTGTACCTTCCCAGCAAATTTCTATAAAGGCCTGAGTCAAAAGGCCTTATCTGAGTGCTTTTCTGCTCTCTTGTTCTACCCATGCTGTTCTGCCTTTGCTGACTTTGAGATACCTTAGTGTTATATTTTATATTGTTTTCAAGTGTGCTTGCTGCTACTTCTGTGATAGAAGTTTCCACTGAGGGATGAGAATAATGCCTCCAAGGGAAGGTGAGGGACTTAAAGACCAGTTCACAGTGAGATGGTGTCCTGAGCAGAGTGCTGACCAGGAATACCCTCTGCAGAAATGCTGGGCTGACCTAAGGGTAAACACTGGGGAAATGAAGAGCAATTAGGAAGTATTACTTTTCAGAAAGGGTGGTCAGGCACTGGAATGGATGCCCAGGGAGGTGGTGGAGTCACTGACCCTGGGGGTGTTCAAGGAAAGGCTGGATGTTGTGTTGAGGGACATGGCTTAGTGGGAGCTATTGGTGATAGGTGAACGCTTGGACTGTATGAGCTTTTAGGTCTTTTCCAACCTTGGTGATTCTATGATTAATTACTACTGGGCTACGGAGAAGGAATGTAAAGCATACAAGAAGTACAGAGTGGGAGGCACCGTTGCTGATTCAGGCCCATGGCTGCTGTGCATGTGACAAACGAACAGCAGCTGGAAGGCAGAGGGACCGGGTTTTATCTGGAAAAGGGCTGAGCAGTAAGGAAGAGAAATGCTTGCTGGTGGTTATGAGAGAAAAACGCTAAAAAAAAAAAAAAAAGAAAAATTCTGCAGTTGATTTATATTTCTATTATGGGCTTATCCTGTTAGCTTGTTCTTAGAGAAGAGCTGTTCCCTGAGGTACCATTTATCCATTTTAGAAACTCTCCTCCCCCAAGAAGTTTGCAACAGTGGAAAGAACAAAAGTTGGGGATGTTTGAAGAAGAAATCTGGCAAAAGCAACTGAATGGCTGGATCCAAATGGGAATGAAAAGGCTGACTCTTTTGGGGTGCTACCACTTAGCACGAATACAGACTTTGCAATGATCTGTAATGGCCATTTTAGAACATTTTATCTCTAACTTCTGTTAAAGTGATGTTATGAGGCAGGAAGATAAAAAAATAAAAGGGGGGGGGGGAGGCAATTCTCTAAAGATGAAATTGTTTGTTTTATTTTAGGATGAGCGTCATGGGGAAAGGTATGCGATGGTGTAATATCTCTCCGTGTAATGGAAGGCTGGATGGGTACAAGCAATGAAATTGGAAATCAATCCCAAATCCTGCCGAATCCAGGAGACCTTCACACCCATGAAGGCACTGCTGCTGAGTCGGGCCAATGGCTGTGTGCACACCCAAGAAATACACACGTGCTGATAGAAAACAGATTTAAAAGGTAACTGTGAAATTGCTTTAGAGCTCTGGATGTGTTTAGAAGTTTGTGACTGGTTGTCAGTGATGTCATAACCATATTTATTATACCTCATAAATGGATGGGTCTGACTGTTTTCCTTATTTTAATGTATAAATTGCAGTTTATAATGGCAATAAAACACTCCAGGCTGTGCATTTCAGGGTGATTATTGCATTTCTCAGGTGGTTAAAGTTACTCTAACTGCCTTTCAGCTCAGATTTCAATAGTATTTGCCCAGTGTTCAGACAATTTTACTTGTATTTTTATGTACAAACCTCAAATTAAAGTGTTTTATTGCTTTTTAATTAAAACGTTGAAGTGTAAAGAAGGAATGGTCACAGGCAGGATCGAAAGACATGGTAGTAGGTGTTTTGATATATGAGGGAATGTATGAGAAGGTGGATAGAGAGAGGAGGGGTTGCAGGGCTTGATACAGCATTGGGGTGTTAGCGGGTTCCAATCAACACATGGCTGGGTAGGTATGTTTGCGACCCTGACACGTTGGTGTATACCTTATAAAATCTACCACAGAAAAATTGCAGACTAAATGGCCACAAACCCATAATTAACTGCTCAGCATGGATGGGCCCTCCTGGTTGAGCCTGAGAATTGCCAGTGTTTCCAGCACAGTAACTTGTGCTGCCTCAGCTCACGGTGTTCTAGATTCCTCTTAAAAGCATACATATAAACAAACTGACCAGCTCAACCCACGCGCAGGATGAAATCCTGAAATCGTTTTGGATGATATTGTCTCTAAATACCTTGCTAAAATAAAGCAGCAAAGTCATTTTGCTTGAAGGGATTTGCTCTTGAAACACAAATTCCTGCTGCAGGTGCCCCCAAGTTCACCAGTCCTCCAAAATGCTGACAAAAAAGACAGAGTTGATGGGGTTCCCTCTTCTAAGGAAGGTGATAAAATCATTAAAAGTTTTGTCTCCAGTTTGTGGCCATATCTCAATCTGCTCAAGCTCTCTTGTGTCTTGAGGTTGCTGCAAGGCGTTGATGGCTGTCTCGTTATTCATGGCCATACACCCCTTGCCATCACTGGCACGGGGATGAACAGCTGCACAACAAGTCAGGCTTTCTAGCTGGAATTATCTTCTGCAGTACATCTTTACAGGAACTAGTGCTGTAGGCCTCTAGCACTCACCTTTTGGGTACCATTTTAAATAATAAAAAATACACCTACGCTTCCCCATCATTTAAGGGTATGACTATTGCGTACTTCACTGAGGGAATTTAAAGTATGGATTGAGCCCTTTCAAGTAAGGAAGCAAAGAAGAACTCACTGGTTTGGGTGTCTGATTTTCATACAAGAGCCTACATAAAAATTGATTTCAAAACAATTTTTCCCCATCTTTATTTCTATTTCTCCTGTGCAAAATATCCCTCTTGCATACCTCCCTTTCCTTCCCATAGAAGAATGGAAGAAATTCTTAATGGGAAGCAAAGCACATTAGGAATATTAAGGAAAAATTACAGTATATATGCTATGAAATGAAATGCATCTTTTGTGAATAAATCCCCTCAGAAATCTTATATTTCCAGGCATCCACTCACGTACCTTCATGTAACAACTTATACATTCGTAAAACATTCATTGAAAGCAGCTCTGCAGTTTTATAGAAAACAACATGCCAGGGATGCAAGAATCTTGCCAGTTCTGTGAAAAATGACACCAATTAAAGCTTAAATTGCTTGTTTTCTCATAAGGTACATATTTTCATAACTTTGAAATCAAATAATTGCTGCTTTTATATTAAATACAATAAAACAAAAAGGATGCTAGTTTAGAGGAACTGCTACAAGCATTTTAATATAATTTTCCCACCATTTAAAGTCACAAAATATGGAAAACAAGTCAAGTATGCAAAGTTCCAAGGAGATAGAGAAACTCCTTCAGATTATTACATCATTTGTCTTTTGTGTCAGGAAATGTGTATGTGATTTCATTGTTTGATTAAATGCCAAAAAAAAAAAAAAAAAAAAAGAAAAAAAAAAGCATATTGCTCTTATCTAACTGATTACAGATTTTATTCATCTGAAAAAGTATTTGTTCATACTTTGACATTAGAAGGCAATATTTTTTTTAATGGTCCAAACAAGTATTTTCAAAAAAATATAATCCTAACTTCCCAGGCTTGCTTTTTATTTTGTATTAACAATGCTCTGTACTAACATTTCCCATACTGGAACACAGTCCCTAGTGGTTTTCAAGCTATAAACTGAGTAAACAGTCCCTTTCTTATTGAGTGTCTGTGTGAATGCATGTTGTTTCTGGAATACATCATATTCATTTGCAGAAACCCTGTGTATGGATCTTCAACACTTGATTTTTTTTGTCTTCTTTTCCGAGGTACCTAAAATAATAGCTTTTTAAGACAGTCTTACGGTCACATAACTTGTTGGGAAAAGCATACCATGGCTCCCAGTCTGAATTAAACATTGTCATTGTGGGTAAGTGTCATTTAAAATACCTATACTGCTAATTATTTGATACGCTAATACTGTGCTGCTGTACTAGCTCTGAATTATTTTAGCATGTTTTTGGCAATGTTGCAGTAAGTAGATTATAAGTAAATCAACTAAAAATATTTCCATATTTAGTTCCCTACTTTTTTTTCTTAAGTGCATGTAAAGGTGGCACTTATCAGCAACGTTTTTTGGACTCTCACCATATCAGGGTTGACAAACTTAGCTTTGCATACTAAAGAATCCTTAAAAAAAAAAAAGAAAACATAAATAATCTAAGGACAAATATGAAGCTTCATGTGGAGACTTCAAGGTCAGTTACCATTGGCCTGGCCTCCATTAACCCCCACAGGAAATCTTCAGGATCCTTATTTTATCTTGAGTGGGTGTTCCCAAACTATCAGTCTTTTTTTTTTTTTTTTTTTTTTTCCACCAAAATAGAGAGACAGTTTCCTTTAAAAGACATGAATTTCATCTGGTAGAACATTCCAAAACAGCTTACAGGTCACGGAGAAATTTGCAAAGAGAATGGTGGTATTTTAAATTGCTCTATTAACAAAACTGCGCTCTGCCTAAATTTGGGAGAAGGAAAAAAAAGAAGATATGAAAACTTAGTAAGCATTTAATAGTAAGATATTAAAATACAGCTAAGCGTTCTCAGTCACTGGGGAAAATAAGCTAGTATGGTATAATGAGATCCCTGAAGTCTTGTGATCCATCCAAAGCAACAAGAATGTAATACCAATGGGTTAACTAATTATACGTATGTATTTAAAAAGTCTCTCAGTAGTCTGAATCATGTCCAATGTGAAGCCTGAAGAGTACACGATCCATTATTAACCCATTAGTTTTGCACTTTTGGCGTGCTTCAGCAATGAAGAACACTAACTGCAGTGAACTGAAATCTGTGTCTTTTTAATAAAGTGGGTAATCTTTTTTTTTTCTTTTTTTTTCTTTTTTTTTTTTGCCAGGGGAGGGTGAGAGTATATCTTATTTATGGTGTCATTTTAAACTCAAGTTACAATGCCTTAGATTTAAGAGAGAGGCCAGTAATGCAGGCAAGGGTGTCTCTTGCAAGGAGACAGATTAATGCCATGTGTACTGATGATTCTCCACCACAATTTAGGATTCTGGTGGCGCCATGATGCTCCTGTTTTTTATGGTGGTTTGCCAAGAGAAAATTACTTAAACCAATTGTGAATGCGTTCCTGTTATACTTTTACACAACCACATTTATGTACAGAAATAGCATAATGAGTATTTTTTAAATGATCTCTTATTCCAGATTCACCTACTTTGCATAAAATGTCAAACACAGGAATTAGGGGAGTTGGGGTTTTGTTTGTGCTTTTTTCCTTCTTTTTCTTTTTACCTCCCCCCCCCCCCTTTTTTTTTTTTTGAGGGTTGCTTTAAATGGGGAATATAATTCCCCCCCCCCCTTCTTTCTCCATGACAACTGACCACAATTGGAGTAGATTCTTCTTAACATACTGTAATGTGAGAATTTTCTTCAGCTGGAGGGTGTTTTACTCCCTAAATTGAAAGCTGTTTTACTTTACCATATAAAATGTGAGCTGGAAGATTAGGATGCTGGGTACCTTTGCCAGGTAAAACTGACATGGGGAGACTGAAGGCCCTCAAAGCTGTAATAATCTTTAAAGACTTCAGAGGTTAAGAATGGTACGTAGGCTTCAGTGCTCTAAGCTGTACAAATAATGTCTTTATATTGAGGGGAGTTTGTACCAAACAAACAGTATTTGATCGTGTTCTGTATCAGCTAACAACAGCTTTTTTTCTGAGTATTTTTGTACGAGCAGGTATTTGGACAACAGTTTCTGTATTTTGTCTCAGAATTTTTCAGAAGAGGCATCTATTCTTTTGACCACTATTGCTCCCAATACATGAAGAGAAGCTTGTGGATTTGTCTTATAATTTATTTTTAGGAATGATTCCTTTTTTGTTACCTGATACTCTTTATCCATTCCCACGAGTATTTTTCTTGCTGAAGTTCTCAAGTGGGAATTCATGTTGGTGATGGAGCCCACAGAGTTGGTCTGTCCTTCGGGACTTTCCAAAATGATACAAAGTGACTTGCTTTACATTTAAAGGGAGGAGGGCTGTCACTAAGGATAGTGGGCTTAGAGGTCTGGTCTGCTTTTTGTTTGCTGTACTCCAAGAGATCTGTAATTCCTATATTGTTAGGGGTTTCCTACTGTAACTGTGAGAACTGTGGTAATCAAGCCTGAAGTTTTTGAATGACAATGCCATCATGTTTAAATATGAATCTGGCTGGAGTAGATGAAGACATATTTCTATAACTGAAAGAGAATAATGTGCCTACTTACGTAAGGTCTTTCTTCAAGGCCAAGAAGAGCATCACTCTTAGTCCCAGGTGTGGATAGGTCTTTGTGGTGTGAAGGGGTCTGGTAAATCATCTCCAGTGAGAGTTAGAGAAGGTAGTTGTTGAGAACTATGTCAAGGAGTTTACTGAAGAGCTTGCTGGATTCTGTCTTGTAGCCATTGCAACAAACAGTGCTGTTTTTAGGCAGAACACACGGAACTCATACAAAGCAACAGTTTTAACCATATCTCTATTTTTATGGTATTCGTGATAAGGAGGTGTTTATTAAGCAGGCCTCCACACACAAAAAAGGTGGTGTCCAATATGTCTTTACACGTTCTTTAACATAACATTTTGGTTTGGAAATCAGAGATTGGGTTAAAAAATGTTACCTATGGCATCTGAAATGCAATTTCCTCTTGATGTGCAATTAAGACCAATGTTCACATATGACTTCAATGTCATAATAATGTAGGTTTTTACTACTATGTGTGGTTTCTGCAGTTAATATATCCAGTTGTATCAATAATGGCTCTTACACTGCCAGAAATATACGGGGTGATGTTGGCAATATGTTTTTTTTTTTTTGTCTGGAAATTGGAGAGATCTTCTGGCAAAAGTGAGGAAGAAGGACTAGAACATGAAATAGTTTGGCATGCAGGGCAAAAGAAGGAGACTCCTGGCAACTGAGAGAGAATTATTGGCACTGAAAATGAAGAGGGTCTTGCAATATGAAGGGAGAAAGAGGACTTAAGAGAAGGAAAGGCCAAGTAAGCAGGACAGAAAGGTCGAGAGGAAGATTGGCAGGAGAGCAAAAGACTTTCTCTCCAGAGAGAAGCAGAAAGGGATGACTTCTTAAAATAGAAAGTCCAAAGAGTATCATCAAAGGATTCAGCTGTGGGAAACCTGTCCAGCTAAAGAGGCAGCAAGCCTGGGATGTTTATTATTTTTAATTTTTTGGAATGCTTCAAGATGTAAACCAGTCAATTCCACAAAAAAAAAAAAAAAAGAAAAAAGAAAAAAAAAGAAAAGTTTTGCATCAGTCTAAGAAATTTGCCTTTCACATTTTCCTCTGAGAAGCTGTAATTCAGTTCAAAACCTCCCGAACTAGAACCCTGTTATCTGGGGAGTCTTTCTCTTCTTCATAATACATTTGAAAAATACATGAAGTTGGGCATATTAACTACTTTGTTATTAATATATGGGGAGTTTGAGCCTTGTAATCTGAGTTATATTTGAATTATGAAATATTCTATGTATTTTAGTCCAATCTATGTCTTGTCACTGGGTGACGTTTTTAGGCTTATTCACATTGAACTGCTCAAACACCTTTATCATCAGCAATTATATACATGTTGGCTTTCAAAAGTCAGGGGTTGCTGCTAAATTCTTTCACCAAAAAAATAATATCTTTTGCTTCTTATGTGAGCATGACCACAGCACAGTTTACATCTGCTGCTGGTGTTGGAGAAGCATTGACTTGAGGCATAATTATGCTTGGTAGCTTGATTAATCGTTGCTTTGTTACCTTTTGCTTTTATAAAATTTATTTCTATCAGCTGTGAAGTCTGTTACCTCAACACCCAAACATGGAAGTTACATGCAAATCAGCTGTACCAAAGTGTGCACTTAATGAACACATTTACTTTACTCTTGTGCTTGTATGAATAATTTATAATACAAATTTCTGAAGTCCAGAATCCCTTTTCCAAAGGAGAGATAGCTCTGATACAATGATTCTTAAGTTAATACATTGCTGCTTCCGCTCCTTATTGTGCGGCCCAATATATGATATGATGTTAAGTGATCAATAATGTCCATGAATATTACAGGAAAAATGAGCTGTACCCTTCAGGTGAATGCTCTCTAGGCTATCATGCTCAAAGGGACTTTCAATTGATGGCTTCCAGTTGTACAGAGAGGACTCTCCCATGACACAGTGAAGGTTGGGTGTTTACAGGACACCATGAAGCATCATACAGTGATCCTTACCTTGTGTCCTAGTTTGAAAACGGTCAGAATCAAACCCTGAAGCACAAACTGTTTGGCACGTCATTATTGCTGTAGCCCTATTCAAATTCAGTCTGATAGTTTTGATGTATTTTACATCTGTAACATGCAGTGTGTTATCATCTTAGTAATATCTACACTGAAATCTTGAGCCCTGTAATGAGAACTGTGCAACTTAAGAAGAAAAAGATGTCTTTGTAAGGAAATGCCTCTTTACTGCTGATTTCTAGCTATCCCAAATGAAGCTGTGTGTATTGGACTGACTTCTATGCTGTACTTCAGAGGAAGAGAGAGGAAGAATATTTTGATGATTTAAGTGAATTTAATGGAAATAAATGTTAATACTGGAGGCTGTCACATATCTGAATTTCTAACAGCTGGCTGAGAGTTGTGTTGTAGAGCAATAATCCTACCTGGAGGATTGTCAGCGGGCTCAAACCTTGTATTTACTTAGTTTTTATTTGGGATATCTGGTTAAGCACAAAGTTGCAGGACATACTCCTCAGGAAGCCAATCAGTTTTGTAGCCACGTGGTCTTTTGTTGGGTAGCTGATTTCATACATTTGAGCGTAATTTGCACAAGTGACAAATGCAAGCATTCATTATGCATCCTGTGAGGAGCTGGGCTTTCAGGGAAGGCTCTGGGAAAGCGATACACACCGAGCTGTACTGTCACATTCAGCTGATGCAGCTGTTTATTGTACAGCCTCTCCTTTGTGCTTGGACAATTGCCACGTATGATTTAAGCGTGTTTGGAGTCCTAGTGGGTGCGAGCATCTTGCTGGGCGGTCTCTGCAGGGACCAGTGAGTGAAGTGGGGATCAGCCTTACCCACTAGTTGGCAAACTCACGCAACAAGTAGGGAACTGCAAAGGCACTAAAAGCTGATGCTCTTAAAATGGTCACCTCAACACATAATGGAGATAGGGCATCACGCCCCATTATGTCATTTATTTTATCACAACAAGACAAACATAACCGGGCATGATGCATTGGCATGCTGACATGTGAACCAGTGTGTATGAAACAAAGGCAGTTTGAATCACAGAGGTTCCACATACCCCAAACGAATTTCAGTTTACGTTATTTTGTGATTACCAGGCTTTTTAGCATGCTTACAACTTTCTGAAGTTAGTCTATTCTTTTGTTGTTGTTGTTAAAGAAGGGAAGAGTAAAAACGTAAGTAAAATGCACGCATCACCTTTGAAATGTTGCCATAGGAAAGCCATATATTTTGTTGTTACATACTAATAAGTTCTTTGCTGTGAGAGTGGTGAGGTGCTGAAACAGTCTGCCCAGAGAGTCTGTGGATACCCCCCTAGGGGTGTTCAAGGCCAGGTTGGATGGGGCTCTGGGCAGCCTGGTCTGGTATTAAATGGGGAGGTTGGTGGCCCTGCATGTGTCAGGGGGGTTGGAGATCCTTGAGGTCCCTTGCAACCCTGGTCATTCTGTGATTCTCTAATATATGCATATATATATAAAATATACATACATACATACATATATATATATATATATATATATATATATAATATGCATATATTAAATATATGCCCTTGCTTGTAATGATTACAGTGTACCTCATATGAAAATATTTTGGTGTTCCACAGGAAAGGGTCATTAACATTGCTAAAATGTAGAATTTGATCATTGGTGGAGGATAATACGTTTTGTTTTAAATAAGGTAGTGATTTATATAGAAATTTGTTAAGAAGGAAGATATGGCTCGTTTCTGATCTCTGATTTGTCTAAAAGACATTGCAAATTAAGGGATTGATCCTGTAGATCTTTGAGTTGATTTGAAGAAATGTTGATAAAGTGCTCTCTCTGTCACCTGTCTCTACCTTGCATTTAAGAAGATGTACAGTGTTTGTTGAGGGAAATGGAGATGGTGAGGCGCTCTTGATCTCTGGGCAAGCTGGGGACAGCTGATGATGGGCAAAGATGAGAGGAAGGAACACAGATGTGAAGCTCAGGTGTCCATCAGCTGTTTGTTCTTCAGCTCCTTGTAGCGAGTGCTGGATCTTGGTGGATTCTTTAACATAAAAAGTGTCTGAAGTTGAACTACACTGTAATATGGGACTTAATGTGGATGTCTTTACCTGTGCTGTAAACCTATGATGGATCTGACTGCATGGCTGGACCTTCCTGAGTTGAGGTCTTGGCGCTAAAGGACACTTAGGGTGGTGGCAGAAGACCCAAGGGCCACCAAGTGGAAATGAGTGCCAGGTGGCTGTTCAGATAGCTGCTGGAAATGGAAAATAGCTCCTGGTGGAAAATAGCTTGTCTCCATAAAAGTCTCTTTACGTGCAGATCTGTGGACAGTGTGGTGAAAATGTATTGTTGCATGATACTCAAGAATATTTCATAGGAGAGGGGAAAAAAAAGCTATTGCCTGAATGATCCCGTTACACATGCAGTTCTTATTAATCTGGGTGAATTTGGTTGTTTTATTTTATTTTATTTTTTTTAGGTAGAGCATGTTTCTCATTACTTTAATCGGGAAAAGCCTGATAAAAGAGAATGTACACTTCACGTGTCGAAGAACATGCTAAAGCTCTTTTTATTCACATGTGAAACCTGCTTCTATGTCACTTTATATGATTTTCTTTTCAAATTTTTATTAGCTGAATTTTAGGGCTCTTTAAAGCAGAAGTGATAGCAACCAGGTGCATTGTGGGGTGAGCGGCACAGCTCTGCCAACACACCTCCCTCAATAACTCCCACATTTTCCATCACTGCTGTTTGTGCAGGATCAGGGATTGTGCTGGAGGGGTCTCTAACACCACTGGTCTGGATTTGGGACCGTGAGTTGTATGTGAGTCTTAGAAAGTCAAAGGGTAATTGCGGAGGGAAAAAAAAATATCAGCATTGCGTGCAGATTTTGCACATCAGTTTGCATGATTTTCCTCTGATATTTTTCAATTCCACTGAGATTAGCAATCAAACAGAAGTTTAAAAAATGCAAACAGCAGAAAGCTGCTTCACCTGCTTTCTGGCTCGGCCAGCTCGAGCCTTCCCACGGCTGTGCAATAGCATCTGGAGGGAATGCCAGTTTGCCTGTTAAACAATCAACAATAAATTCATGTATTTATGGGGACAGTGAGCGGCACAAACCACATCCCATGCAGCTGCTGCTGCCTGTACATACATAGCCTGTAACTGCATGATGGTTTAAGCGTATTCTGTGGCTTTTATTTTTTTCACTACGCAGTGAAGCAAAGACACTTGCAACCTGAGTTTTTGAGAGGAAGAACGAACACGAAAGCTTTCTTTCGTCCTTAATCCTTTGATCCCAACTCCACAGCCGTGGGAACGAGGAGAGGCGATCCCCTCTGAGCTGTGAGTGGGAAGCTGCGGGGAATCAGCAGAGGAGCTGGAGCATTAGGCCATGTTTGTGCTGGGGATTAAGTCACTTGTGGTCAGTCCCCGTGCAGCTGGGGGTACAGCCTGCAACGTGGCCCCTGTGGCAGTCGGGACATGCGGAGGTGCCCATGAGCCTGTTGGCAGTCGTGGTGGGTCCTGCACTCTGGGTTGGAGCGGTGAGGAGAGGCAAAGTTCAGAAAAGCAAGATCCTGAGACTGATGAAATCCATAACTTTGTGGGTGTAGCGATAGGCAAGGCTGAGTGGCCGGCGCACCGCGCAGGGCAGCTGCTGCTTCGTGTTCCCAAGGTCCTAAAGGAGACAACAATCAGCAGATAGGGAAGGAAAGGGGGAAAATGCCTACATTGCTGCAGTGATCTGTCTGTGTAAACATTTCAAACATCTGTCTGCATTTGGAAATATCCTGGGCTGCTGTGCTCTGAAAGTATTTAGGCTTTTTCCAAAGGTGATTTTATTGTCAACTACTATTACGGCAGATTTATTTTTTTTCTAGGAGGCACATGGTTAACATCTTTCTGTGATTCTAAATATAAACTTGCTTCCCAGTAGTATTATCCAGGTCTCATTCCTCCTCGATTTCTCTATCCTTCCCTTCTCCCCTCTTTCTCCTTCTGTCACCGTCTGTGTGCCTTTGACGAGGCTCTGAGTTGCGACTGGACGTGATGGGATGGATTCCTTTTGTGATCTGCCCTGAGTTATACCAAAACTTTCTGTGAAGTTTTACTTTCGTGGAGTGCTATATAGCAACTTTTTATGCGTCTAAGAAATGGAAACATTTTGTCTCATATAAAAAAAAAAAAAAGAAAAAAAGAAAAAAAAGAAATATTTTTATACTGTGCTCCATTCACAGACCACATCAGAGGTATTCTAAGAATAGAATAGATCAAATATATTTTATGGAAATATAATGAGAAAAGGATGTGTTCCCAAAACTCACTCTGAACAAAGGAATGCAACATAGTCAGGAATACTTTAATGCGCCTAACAATTTTCTCATGTGAAAGGCTGAAGGAACAGTCTTGGTTTGAAGAAATCTTCCAATTCTCCCCAGGCACCCTGAACTTGAAATCAGAACTAGGAAAGCTATATATTACAAAAAAGAAAATGTATGGAAAAAGTGACTGAGGGCATTAACCATAAAAGACGTTTTGAAAAGAAAAATAACATCAATATGAAACATTTTGTCATGTTTCATTTCATTGATCATATATTTATTTTATGTGCTCTGGAGCGCTGAAGCTTAGATGTAACTACATTTCAGGAGCCTCATATTAGACCTGTCATTCTCTTTGTGGGGAAAACTAAATAGTGAGGCAAAAATAAAATAGGTTGCAATTATTAGATTTGGGTTGGATTCCATCAGATTGTGCTTAAGAACTTCAAAAACTGAAGTCAGAAAATGAGACATAACATTAACAGCTATTAAAGACGCTGCCTGTGTGACAGATAGAGAAGTAGGAGGTACACCTACAATGTTAAATAATGCATCTTTTTCACAGTAATGCAATATGTTCACCTTAAATAGGCTCGTAATTAAAACTGCCAGTGTTGATCAGATCAACCACGTAGGAAAGATGCATTTGTATTAGTTCTAATTAAATCTGTTTTAAACAAGTTGAAGTTAGAGATTTTATTTATTTATTTATTCTAACTCCATGATCCAATGGCGTTTGGGTTGGGTTGTGTTATTCATTTCCCAGCTAGTACAGATTTGTTTGAAAGGCAGATCTATAGTTCTAGGCTACTTCTGCTGCAGGTCATCTTTTCTATTCAAAACCTGCAGCAAGTTGAAATACGTTGTTTAGGGGATCTCAATGGATAGGATCTGACTGCTCATTGTCTGGAAATGTTTTTAGCACTGGTAAAGAAAATGAAAATATCATAATCAGAGCTCTTTAGTAATTTGTCTTAATGTATTTTCTAGTAAATACAAGGCTGGCTTCCAAGCTGGTAGCAAAATGGGAAGGGCTGAGGCCGGTGAGCACTGGCAGCCCCTCGTGCTGTTCTCTGCTTTCCCTGTGCTGGGTGCTGCTTCTCACCACACATCTTTGAAAGGTGCTGGTAGGAAGCCCAGCGAGATGCACTGTGTTTTCAGAACTCCCTGTTTGAGTCTGACACCCTTCTGAAACTGAAAGTTATACTTCTCTGGAATTTGACAGAGGGAGGCTTTGGACCTAAGTGGATGCTTTCCAATATATCATGCGGTGCAAGCCACCAATGCTAATCATCCCCACTGTGTCAGTAATGTATGCAATGGCATTTTGTGCACTTCAGGTCTCTGAGCAGGCTTTCAAGGATGTAACTCCAGGGGGATAGCATCAACCTCTCAGCTCCCCAATTGCAGAGCAGAGTGCAGGTGCCAAGTGACAAGAAAATGGTCAGGGCTTCTTGCTCCTCCTACCTCTTGTGGTCCCTACAGCTTTAGGGGGGCAAATGCCGGGTCTGCCTGGAAGGCAGGATGGGGAGATGATGTGGTAGGATGCTGGCAGCTTGTGGCCTTTGGGTGCCAAGCTTCTTTGTGAAGTAACCTGAGCACATGGGGAAATCAGGAACTGTGAGTGCTGTGTTTCGGCTTGTAACAGAATGGGGAAAAAATAAGTTGTGCTATGTTTTCATATTGATTTTCCTTCTCTGTGGTGCAACATTTTCAATTTAAATGGCAGAAGGCTGAGGCTCAGAATGGGAAATAATGTTCTGAGCTACACAACTGGGAAAAGAGCCCGATTTTCTGATTTTGTGTCCACATTATCCAATTAAATGTTGTCACTGTCCTGCGATTTCGTGTCCAGCGCAGTATTGCTTCCACAGAAGAGCTAATTATTGAGTAAGATAAGTACAAAAAAAGTGCCCATATTTAATTAACAACATTATATAGTATATCCAGGAAGAAGATTTTTTTTTCCTCCTAAAATTGTTTTAATTAACATGAAAGAAAAGCTTCTGCTGACTTTTTATTGTTGCAAGATATAGAGAAAATTATTTCATGCTAACATTGGACTATATTTAGCTTCCATCTTACTATCTACAGAAGAAAAATTGAAAATTAGTGTGTTAGATTGTATTGCTCCTTTTTATCTTATAAGGGCTTCCTTCAAGTGCCATTAAATAATGATATAATCTTGAGAATATTAGTTAACAGATTATAAATATTTAATTTTTGTTGTTTGGTTTTGCGTTTTGTCCTCTCTGTGTTTCTTAACGGAGGAATAAATCTCCCACCTTCCAGAAACCTGATATTTTGGACCAGTTCCCTCCCTGAACAGGTTGTACGCTGCCCTTTTCAAAATCAAGCTATCAGAAGATGCCCTTCAGCAGAAGTGTTAAGAGGACTTGGTGAGCTTAACATGTTTCGCCTGCTTAATTTAATTTGGAAAAATTCAACCAGAAAATGAAGTTATTAACAGGTTGGTACACTCAGAGATAAGATGATGTCACAGGGAAGCAGTCAAGTGGGTTGCTTGTCAAAATATAAAATATGTATCTGTCAGAATCAAATGATAGATAAGCTATGGCTGGGTGTAGGAAGCAGTGAAAATAGTGTGCTAAAAATTGAAACAGAATCCCACCAGTCTGGAGACAAGCTTTTAGTAACTACTGTGGTGATCAGAAATAACAGTTCTGGGGACATGAACTGCACTGCTTAAGCACTGCATGTGTGATTTCTTAGCACCCACAGCCAGAATCATGTACATCAGCACTAGGCCTCAAACAAGAGAGACCTTGGAAATGTGGCTCCTCCATCTCATGGCTTTGAAACTGGGACATCCTGCTAGCTTGGCTATTCCAAAATAAGGATTAGCGAATCTGGGTAACCTTAATGTCACCAAGTCTGCAAATAGAGTCTGACTAGTTGATGTGAGGAACCTTTCTTTGGGCTGAACCTCTCTAACACAAACTCTCCTGTGCATTTTCTAGGAACATGTATCTGTCATACAGGTCACGGGGCTCTTCCTGCCTTCTGGCTTGCTGTATAAAATAGCTGGCACTAAAAGTTAAAAGTTAATAAAGTCAGGAATTCTAAATGGCGGCTTGGATTCTTGCATGTGCAAAATAGAATAGACGCTTAGCACAGAATGCAATCAAATTCCCCAAAACTGCAATGGCCAAGTGAGAGAAATGCCATTGTAATACATTTTGGAATTGTATTATCATTGAATTTTGGAAAATTATCCCACGTATGTGGCACTGTATTCACTGCCAGTTGCAAAACTGAGCCTTAAGACTAGAAACTCCTGGAGACAAGTCATGAGATCTGTATGCTTGGGGTCTTCCAAAATGTGGGGTTTAAAAGTGACTGGGAGCTCTCAGGACTTAACAGAATACAAGTAATGGAAGTGCTAAACAAAAATGCTGCTTTTACAGTTAAAGATCCAAAGGGACTATTCTGACCTTTTGTTCTATAGGCTGTAGGGTCCAGTAACACAGACATGAGATTTCTAATTTGTGATTCAATTTATATCACTTAAAGCTTCAATTCAAATACTCCTCCTCAGGAAAGAATTGATTTTAATATGTCATTAATTTCTTCAGTATTTAAACTATTTCTCATTAAAATTGCTTTAGCTCTTAACTTCCAACCTTAGGATTTTGTTTATTCTTGATGAGAAGTTCTCATATTAGATTCCTTCTCTTTTATAAATGAAGCAGATGGAGTTTAAATCTGCAAGGCTTGTTCTTAATATTTTTTTTTTTCAAAGTCAGTTCCAGTTTTGTTTTTTGTTGTTGGGTTTTTGTTTTTTCCATACTTTTTACTCTGTGAATTCAAGAACTGGAGCTCTTTTTTCTTTTTTTTCTTCCCATAATGACTTCCCCAGTGCTCTGCACAAAGGTGACAGCAATTCTCGGCTGCTTCATGCTGTTCTCCATTTTATGTCCTCATACATAACACGCACCCTTCGGAACTTCATGCTGCTGTGCTTACTCTATTTTATGCTAATTTTTCCTTCAGCAATAGTTTCAAGAGTTATGTAGAATTATACACGCTGCTGTCACACGTAACTTTATGAGATCACAGATACCTACCACCTTCTAAAGATGAACATATCATCTTTTTTTAGGGGGGAGGCTAAAATTTGATCACAAATTTCCCAGCATGAGGAACTTGGGATTGGGCTTGCGTAATGATGATGCTCTTGTAGTTTAAACAAAAAAGAAAAAGGGTACGTAGGAGATGACTAGTCTTCATGTGGCATGCTTTTTTCCTAAGCTGAGAACTTAAAAAAACAAAACAAAACAAAACAAAAAGAAAACAGCCAACAATCCAATGACACGTTTGGTCTGAACAACTATTTACTGCACATGTTATATATAAGTGGGTTTGCTACACGAGTCATGTGTCTTAATTAGGTAATTTACATTGTGTTATCCAATGAAGATGTTTGTATTTTATTTGGGTGCACATTAGAAGTTTCAAGGCAAACATTTTAATCCTCTGTTTCCAGAGATCAGTGCATGGATGCAGAATAACAAGTACAAATATATCCCATGTGTTAGTACAACTACCTTCTATGTTGTGTTCCCTGGAGAGTCGGTAATACTGTATGCACACAACACAGGTGAAGATATGTTGTATATTTTTAATAGAACTTTTTCCTTTTAAATTCTCTTACCAGAAGTAGATGTATTAGCTTTACCCACTTTTAATGCATAAACATAGGTTTTATGATGAATATATCCCAAACGAGGCAAGTTCAGGCTTTCACTCTGTTATCTCAGGCAATTTGGCTCTCTTTGAGCTGTGATGTTTCAGAGGTGCAATGGCAACTTGACCTTGAGATCTCCTGGCCTTTCTCCCATTTTCCTACAAAACTTTGATATTTCCTAAACGACTGTTTTTTTTCCTTGTACTGATCTGATACTGTTCACTGAGAAACTGAATCTAGTTATTGCTGCTTGTGCTAATTGAGATTTCTCAGTTTTTCTTCCTCCTTGTCATTAAGCTGGATTTAAGCTTCACATACCCTTGCAATTACTTTGAAATTTGAAGTCTCCTTGCAACTACTTTCAGAAATCTGAAAGCTAAATGATTCCCAAGTTTAAAATATGATGTTCCCTAGTTGAAAGGAAAAAGCAATATTGTTATATTTGTATTCTGATGAAATTTATTATGTACAATATAATTTGTGTCTCCATAACAATCTACTCTTCTTCAATTAGGGATTAAGCCAGATACTACACAGATCTGGAGAAAATAAAGTAATTTTTCTTTTTTTATTTTTTCTTTCATTGAGAATACAGACAGAATTTGAAACGTGTGTCACTGGCAGTAAAATACAAGCTTACAGAGTTTCTCTTCTGTTTATTGTAAATCAACTACAGAACAGCAACCCATGGCATTAGTCCAGGAAACCGAGATTATGAAGTTAGGAAGCAGAAAGATGAACAGAAAATTATGTTTATAAATCTTAACTAACATCTTCCTCTCTGTGCGGTGAGAACCTGATTCAGCTCTCTTTGAAGTCAATGGTAAGACTCCCACCAACTTTCAGCAGGAGTTGGCTCACTCCCTTATTTCTTGCGACCATGTCTGTTTGGGGTAAAACGTGAAGGGATGCACACAGACATCTGTAACTAATGAGATCAGTCCAAGGTCCCTGGGCACGTGGGAAGCAAAGGTGAAGAAGTCACGTAGCACACCTCCTCAGACCTTCTTGCACACCCCTTGTTGTGGGAATGCAGCGGCGCTGGAAGTGGGTGCCATGATGTGCTATGAGCCCTAACTGCTGTCCGGAGTTCCATTCTTCTGAACGGAGTTTGAAGTGTAGCTTGGGAGAAATCTGTTGTAATTTGCTCTCCCTGTTTCTGTATTTATAAGCCTACAATATTGTAACTTTTTACTGTGGGTGGACAAGCAGCATCCACTCATATCAAAGAAGATATAAGTACAGATAAATATAGCTTTATACATTCGTTTTTATGTAACTTATGCAAATGTATGTGTGGTAGTCACAGTCCTCAGGTTGGCAGCAGATAGCTGGCTTGGCCGTCGGTGAAGCTTCCTTTGGTCACTCGAGTTACTGAATTATCTCGCTACCTTTCAGCAGAGCTTTGCATGCGTAATACATCTGTTTACTTGCTTAGGGCTGCAGCCTGATGTCCTGTGACAGCAGGAATGTTGATCTCCACCTTTGACATGAGAAGTCACTTTCCCCCTGTTACTTTACTGGTTGATCTGGGAAAGACTAATTTTACGTAGCACTTGCTGTTGAGTACTAACTGACCATCTTGTGTCTTTACACTTCAATTAAACTAGAGTATATTCCTGTTTTACAGCAACAAAATACATCTTTATATACAATATATTATATATATTATATAATTGTTATATGTTCAGTTGTTAAAATTAATATTCTTAACATTCAACCCCATATTAAACACACATAAATAAATTGATTCCTACTGCTTACTTATAGGTTTTAGTTTATTACTTGTAATAATTCTAATTAATGTTAGTATATAGCTTGTACTTTTGTTAATTCTTTCACCAGAAGATCTCAAAGCAGTCAACTAAACCACACCAAATCTTTGTCAAGTATGTCAGTATATCAAGTGTATGTTCTGGATGAATGTAGTAATGAGAAGTCCAAGCTTTGCGCTGATTCTCTTGCAGTATTTTAATACCAGCATAAAATAGGCTCCTGAAATCTTGACTCCTACTTCTACCCACTAAATTATGGATCCCTTCACTCCCAGTTCTGAATTTCAAGTAGTCTTTGAAAAAAATTTCATTCAGGAGTCTTCAAATATGTATAGCAATAATTATATCAATATTATTAATATGCACTACTAAAAGACACATATCTACATTCCAAAGCTTTGATGTGCTTACAAAACTGAACTTTTAAATGCAAGCATATTTTTAAATCACACATGTGTTACAGAAATCTATTAAGACTCAGTCTAGCAAAGACCTGCGTATGCTTAGAGCAATGATTCATGCGCTCCTGCAGCTTGTCTCCTGGGAGCATTGAAGCTATCTGTTGGAATATACTAATTCATGATCTCAGAGATTGACTCCAAAACCAATTTTTTTTTTTGTGTGCGTGTTTCCTCTGCTTTGTTAATTGTTTTTTGTTTGTTTTGATCTTCGTTTTTCTTGTGAAAATTATTGTTAGGGAGCTATGATTGTGAGCTATACAATCCTAGAATGGTTTAGGTTGGAAAAGACCTTAAAGATCATCTACTTCCAACCATGATTCCGTGGGTATGGTTGCCATGTGTATTACCATGTGGTTTGCCATGTGGATTACCACCTGGAGAAGCTGTGAACTGCATTAATTGCTAGTAGACTGATACCAGCAAGGCTTTCAATTCTAAATGTAGCTATATATATATAGCATTTTACTTTTCTTAAAAGTTATAGAGATCTCCCTCCCTACTGCTGTGCAGCAATGTGATGGCTAGTCATTCACTACATGGATTTCTTAGTTCCTGAAGTATTTCCATATCTCATAACTTGCTGCATACTTAAAACCGGAATACCATTACTTATTCTTTTTCGATAGTATATTTTAAGACTCTTACTTAGCTAGTTTAAACATAGTAAAATTGTGACCTTTATCTGACATTATTAGCTTGTATTTTGAACATTGTGCTTGTATTTTGAGGTTGCTTATAAGGAAAATCAAGATTTACTGATCTGACTGTAATTATGAGTATGTCCCATGTTTTAATGATTTTATTTTTGTTGGGAATTGCAGTATAGAAGAAGGTGCATGCTCAAGAGTTGTTATTTGACTGGGTTGCTGAAGACAGCAAGTCACTGATAGAGCAGCAGGAATTATCAGAAGATGAGGATCTGCCACCGTTTCTTTTGTGCTAACCACCAACAGCTGGAGACCAGGCCGAAGAGAGAGAAGAGAAGCACGTCTCAAGGAAGCATGTGCTTAAGCATGAAGATGAACAAAGCTTCCAGGGGAAAGGTACAGTTTCTTGTTGCCTTTAGTTGAATTTCTACTATTAATACAATAGATTAAAAAAAAAAATCCCAATGCAAGACAAGTAGTTTTTACGTTATAGGCAGTTTTTTACCGAAGACTTGAACAGTGCAGCTAAGGAGTAACCTAGACAGGAGAGGATGTGGGGGGGGGGGAGGGGGCAAAAGAAATGTGGGGAAGATAAATGATTGTTCATTGGTTTTCAGACTTTATACAATGGCTTCAGACTCGAGATTCATTGGTTTCATGCTCTTTTAATCAAAAGTGCAAGGTAGGATACCACTGTAGAGTAACAAGTCCTGTTGTGATTAATGGCTCAAAATGGTGACAGGACAACACCTATGCCTAGATAGCTAATATGGGTTCATATGTGGTTGGAAACTACTTGGTCTCCTACAGAAGACGAGTTTCCTGCTGCCATCTTTATTTCACCCATTCTTGCATCTGCTGAAACATCTGGTGGTAGCTGATGTTGGAGACATGACAGTAGACGTGCTAGAGAACCAATTTGGCTCAGAATGAGAGTTCTTGTGCTTCCCTGTGCTGCAGAGCATTGGGGGATCTGGAAGTCTTTCATGCTCTGACCTTTAGCAAGTTGAAATGCTCAAAGCAGGGTTGTCATTGGGTAAATGGCATTTCCTGCTTAAAACTTCAGGAGCATATTTTTATTTTGTGTATTTCTAACTACTGATTAAAAGTTGGATCTTTCGTAAATGTGTACCTTAGGCCATCAAATGTAATATAAAAACCTACCTTTTTTTCCACACTGGCATGCTTTTGTAGTATGTAGCCACATGAGAAAAATTTTTGCTACAATTATTTACTTGGACATACTAGTTAATTTTCTTCCAAATGAGGTACTTTGTTTTAGTGGCACCTTCTGCAGAAGATAGCAACTTCACAGAGGAAAAAAAAAAACAAAAAAAAAAACCACACCAAAAAACAACCACACGCACAAGTTGGAAGGGCTTAGAATAAATTATTGCATGTCATTCTGTGGGAAAATCTTCCAGTACGAATGCTTGAATGCTGTGTTGCTCGCAACGCTAGTGCCAGATCCACTCAGCTCTGCTTTGCACTTCTGTCACCCTTATCACTCATGAGACGATACTCTTCTACTGTAAGTGCTACCCCCAGCGGCATGTATTCATTTATAGGACTTGCATACTTATGCTAAAGTCAGACACCCAAGAGGCACAGGAGGAATTGACAGTATAGGCAGATGCTTTCAGCAAAGAAACCAGCATGTTAAAAGAGCTTTAGCGTGGTTATTGTTTTGCCAGGCAAACCCATGTACTTGTCATCAAGGTGTTAGGGAGTATTTCAGCCTCATTGTACAAGCTGAATACAAGATCTGTAATCAAGAGTTACATCATTTGGTGAGACAAGACCTGGAGGAATACAGCAAAGGGAAATGTGTATAATTAGAACAGTTCAGTTGCAATAGAAAGGGGCTTTGATAGTGTTAGAAATGTAGCTGAAACACATTATACCCATTGAACTGTCATCAGGTGTTAGATCGTAGATGTCAATGGGCTGGAGAGACCTCCATCCAGTGAAGGAGCGTGGGGTTCTCTCTTTGACCTTTCCCAAAGCTCAGAAAACCATCTACAAGTAACCCTCTGCCAAGCCACGAGGCCTCCTCACTGTTTGTGGACAGGCACCAAACTGGAGATTAAAAAAAGAGTCACTAAATAAAAACTTAATTTGAAAAAGGCAGTTTGTTTTGACAGTTGGTCAAAGAATGCTGAGAAATAAGAGCACAGGCAGTATCCCCCCTTCAAACTTCCCATAAAGGAAGAGCTTGATGTGGAGGCTGAGTCAGAAGTCAGGGAGAGGAAAGAGGCTCATAACCATGATGACAGGGAACCCGCTGCAGTTCATCGTGCATTAGGGACAATGTGCTTCCCATGGTGCTTTCCGCACTACCACTGTTGCCAAAATCCTTCCTAGAAATTTCACTTAAAAAAAAAAAAAAAAAATCTCTTGACACCCAATCTGAGTATGTAACATCCAGCCTGCTTTATTTATATTTTTCACAAAATATTTATCACTACTGCCATAGCAATAACTAACCTAAAAAAAGAGATGAGGTTTCAATGCAATTTGACCTTCTCTAGACCCTGTCCAGAGCCATCTCTATTCTTACATGTGTATTATTGGCAAATGCTTTAAATTTTTGAGTTTGTAGAGGAAAATGTTTGACATCTCAGGGATTTTCAAGCCATGGAAGACTGCTTTCCACGCAGCACTAGATAGGTTGCCAGACAATACACCAGTTTTTAGGTGTTGAGTACGTTGTATCTATCCCTAGAACTTACTCTGCCATGAGTTAATAGCATTGCTCCTCATTGCCTTGTCACTGTTGTCTCTATTGTAAGTCAAAGCTGTCATCTGTGGCAGCATTTAAGTGGGCAGTTTCTGAAGGAGAAAAGGAGCTGGGTGCTTCCATGGGGCTGATGCTCCTCCAGGGTAATACTGGCAACCAGCAACTCTGGCATCCATGTTTTGGTCAAGGCTATGAATGGATCCCTAACTCCAGCAGAGCTCCCCAGGTGAGCAATTTGGAAAACAACTGATTTTATAATCATGTATAAATCACGCTTAGACATCTTTTAGCTGAGGCTGCTGGCTGAGCGCTGCTGGGTGCTGTGGAACGTGAGCAGCGCTATGAATATCAGGAATGCTAATAATGGGGTCCCATTTCTAACTCGGGAACAAGAGGTTCGTTGCGTGCACATAACTTCCATGGGCAAGCATTCCTCTTGTCTTGCTGCATGTGGGGTGTGGTTCTGCGTGAATAACCTCGGCTTTTTGAAAGAGGCCTGGAAGACAGTCAAATAATTGTTTCTTTGCCAATAACCGTAGCATGGGGAGATGCCGGGCTCAGGCTTTAATCCTGAAAATGACTCCAATGCAGTGAAGGAATCAAATATAGAGTGCAATTTGAGATGGAGGTCTTCATTGTTTTTTCTTTTTTTTTTCTTTTTTTTTAATTCTAAATAAATGGTTTAACTTATCTATCAGAATTATCTATGGAAACATTGGACAATTCATTGCAATGCTTGCTGTTAAGCAATTACTTGTCTCCAAGGTGTTTAATATGGAGCATTAAAGCCCACAGCATAGGTCGGGGGAAAGTATCAGAAGACTGCCTATACAAGCATCTGCATGTTTGATTTTTTTACTCCAGATTCCTGGTCATCACTGTCTTCAGATACCTAAGAGGGCCACAGTTGTCATAAGCATGTCTTAAGTGGTTACTTCAGAATTGTCCTGGGATGGTATCGAGCCAATCCAACAGCTTTCTTGCATGAAATATGCACAGCGGAAGAGGGAGAGAGGGAAGAGGAATGTGTGGCATTCCTCTGAGCCTTTCTGCTACAATTGTCCTGGTGGTACTGTTTCAGTGGGTGTAATCAAGAACAGCCTGTGGCTATGCTAAAGCACGTGAAGCTCCTTTTCTGCCCCTGATATGGCACACGACTGCAGCCTGGCTGGTGAGGCTTGCAGCTACCAGCACCTCATGGTGCGCTCTTCTTCTGTAACCAACGCAAATTTGACGTGTTTGGGAATCTGCCCTTATATTTTAAAACTCCATGCAAATGTGGTAATAATAACTACACTGACATTTGCTTTTGCTTCTGTATAGTATGTCTTTAATATGATTACTACCCTTAACATTTAAGGGAAATTTGACAGTTATGTAATCCCTTCAACGTTTAAGTACAACAGGAATCTATTATTAAGTGCAGTGGCTGGAAATGGAGCACTTTTTTCATTCACACTATAAACAGTTATGTTGGATTAGTAATCCCGCTTGTCAGAGTTGTTCACTGTTTGATATTAATCAGTAGGTTTATGAAAGGTGCAATAGAAGGCAGAAACGAAGGGTAAAGATGATGTAAACCTTGGTTCCATAAAACCAGCCTCTATCTAATACTTAGGTTTACAACGTCTGTTTCAGTGACCATTAGACTAAGGGGAAAGGAAGTACTGTGTTATGTAATGGCACCCCTGAATATCTTTTGTTAAACATATATTTAGTTTTTCACACTGTATGCCATAGCAGACTGATGAAAGCCAAGACTTTTGAGAACATTCTTAGATTGTTTTGCAAAGAGTATGTTTTTCAGACTGTTGCATAGATCGGCTGTGATACAACCTGGCAAAATGCTGATCAAATATTACATGACAAAATGAATAACATTTCCTTTTGTTGCTTATCCACAATTAAAATCATGCGCATATCACTTCACCTGAATATTTCTACCTAATTTGTGGGTTTGTTATCTTCAAGCTACGTAATTAATTTCTGTATCTTGCAAACTGTGTAGCAGTGTAGGACTGTTTCAATTTTTTTTTTTAACACTTCAGAATCCCTTCCTACATGTTCATGCAGCATGCACAGAAGAGCCAAGTCCTTTGGTTGCAAATGTCATCTTGTGAGATCTTTAGATGATCAAAGTGAAAATGACACCAATGTAGCACAGGATGCCTTGAAACAGTGAATATTAAATTATCATGATTGGTTAATGAACATGCATGATTAATGAAACAAAACATAGGCATATAATAAAGGCTTTTCTTGTAACTGTCAGTCATTCTTCTTGTCCAAATGCTTCCAGATACATCCCCTACACACCTTACTTAATCGCTGACACATATCTGTATGTGTATAATAATATACGGTAGTGAAATCAAATTGTAGTGTATGACCTCTCCATCAAAAGTGAAATTAAACTTTAATGACATGCTTCTCTGCCTAGGCCTGTTTTGAGGTGAGATTTTTCCCCTTTTTAAAAACCCTGCTCTTTACAGTTTTGTGTCTAACGCAATCTTCATTGAACAGCACTAATCTTTGTCAAGCTATGTGTATCTTTCACCGATCACTTTTAATGCAACATGGCATTAGTTTCTTTTTTTAATTCTCATGTCTAAATTTAGAGTTTACTTGGGGAAGCATCAAAGGTGTCAAAAATCTTCATCACTGCCTCGTTATCAATCACTGTGATATTTTTGGAGAAGTCATTTGATTTGCATCGTCGGACCTCCTACCTAGCATCACAGAAGGCTGTGCATCAATAAAATTAACTTTTGTCACTCAAACCAAATTGGGCTGAGGCAATCCTGCCAATGTATAACGCAAGGAGAGTGGATGATCCCAGAAGCATTCAAACTCTCTTTGGAATGGCAGAATAATTTAATTAATCAGCTTCTGGGTAATTTCCCAGAGCTGTCCATATGTCTCAGACAAAACTCAATGAGAAGAAAATAGATCACACCTACTACATCCAATAAAAGGAGAAGGCTGTGATCAAACCAGATATATAAAGTGGTAGTTATGGGTAGATTGGACTGCTTGCACTATCCTAGAACATCTCCCTTCATGGGGGCAAGCTAGAGAGCGGGTGCTGTTCAATCTGGAGAAGACTCTGGAGAGACCTCATGGCGGCCTTTCAGTATCTAAAGGGGGACTATGAAAAGGGGACTCTCTAGAAGAGTCTTTTTTAAGACGAGAGGGCAAGGTGAAACGGTTTCAAACTAAAAGGGAAGATCTGGATTGTGTATAGGAAAGGTTTTTGGAGTAAGGGTGGTGAGGCACTGGCACAGGTTGCCCAGAGAGGTGGTGGATGCCCCATTCATGGAGACATTCAAGGTCGGACTGGACAGGGTTTGGAGCACCCTGATTGAGCTGTAAGTGTCCCTGTTTGTTGCAGAGGACTCAGACTAGATAACTGTTAACTGTCCCTTCCAACTCAGATGATTTTGTGACACAGAACAGTGCTCAGCTGCTCCTCACCTGTTAAGCCTGGAGGAGGGAGCTGTGATTTAGCATGCTGTGGCTTTGTACTCGGTTCCCTGTTGATCTGGAGGAAGTTGCTCCAGCTCTTCCCAGAGTACTGCATACCTCTCATCTTCTGCCAGCTCTGTTCCACAGAGCAGGTCCTTGCAGTGGGATCACCACCCTCATTGCAACATCTGGAGATCTGCTCCACTGCATGGAGTGCCTGGGGCTCACATCCCAGGGCATCGAGGTGCTGAACAGACAAAAAGAATCTTCTCATAGCCTGCCTACAATCTGTGTTATTTTTTTTTGCTTGAGGTTGTGTTAGCGAGAGTCAGGAGATTTGAACATATCAAGAGACTAAAGACAAAGCAGACTTTTCGGAGGCCCTTCAGCAAAAAGAGCATTTCTGCTAAGTTTTAGCAACCCTGGAGCGCTTTTCTTAGTTTCAGAATGGAAGTGATGGATTTGTTCTTCAGTATCTCCTTATTTTTTATAACTCTCAGCTCATTCAGTTGCCACTCTTTTTCCTCCTCTTCTACACTTGTTTCAAGTGCTCAATTCCATACTGTTTTTATATATGATATAATCTGCTCAGGACAGCTACTTGGTTGTGTACTTGACAGTCTTTCTTCTGCCCATGGAACCACCAATAGCCCAAGGACATAGCCCACATCCATGTTTAGTGAAAGATTTTATTATTTTCTGAATACTTCATGAAGGATGGTAGGGTTTTTGTGAGCTTTGAGAAGGGAATTTTGTTCATTTCTTGGAACTCAAGCAGTTCCGTAGCTGCATTTTGCCACAAGAGTTATCCAGTTGTTTTTTTTTTTTCTTATTTCCTCGCTGGTGAATATAATACTACAAAGTCCTCAAAGCACTGAAGAAACTACTGAGCTTTTTATCCTCTCAAGAAAAGGTAGCAATTTATGGAGAGACTGCAGAAAGGCAGGATTAGGGGATTTTAGAAAATATAAACGTATTCCTTTTTGAATTGCATAGGCCTTTCTGAAGATATCAGTCCCAAGGAAAATGTGTGACTGTGGAATAAATGGATGCAAAGTTAAAATTGGAGTTTGGACGAAATCGCTACTTGAGCACTCTAATGTGCGTGGGGATGGATGCTGTCAAATCTCTGGCTTTCTTAGATGACTGTTTCGGTATTGTCTGTGATACAAATATTTAGACTTTGATCTACTTGTAAAGCCATCGAGGTTTTGAAAATTTTCATAGTATTTCCCCATTTCCTGAGCCAAGGAATGGATTTTTTCCAAAGCCTAAGTCAGCTTGTTTCATCTCAGAGAAAATAACGTTATTTCAGTCTACCTGGTGAGACCGCTGGAATATGTGCATTTCTATGTGAGTACACATCAAAGGCTCAGTTTTCTGCAAACATTGCTTAAAGAAAAAGAAATCTAAAAATGACAAAAGATCTTCATGTAATACATGAATTGTCTTTTGTTATAATATTACACAAATTTCAATTAACAAGAAAGACTGGCCGCACATTTTAATTCAAATGAAATGTTATTGAATTTTATCAATTTAATGGTATAGGACATGAAAGGAAATGGTCTTAAAAATATCAGCGGAACTCTAACTGGCAATAATGTTAATTGGCTTCTCTGTGATCCCATACTACTGTGGATGCTTGGATAAGTCAGTTGGAAAGAAAAAGATAAACATGTATGACTGTGCTGGGTGAGAAATTGTTTCAAGAGACCGAACTATTTCATGGCAAGAACTGAGCCAAAATATTAAGAATTACAACATTTTATAATCCAGCCATCATCCTTTCAGTGTTTGAGACAATCAAACTTTAGCTTGATACCAAAAAAGAAATTGTTATGTTTTCAACTTTTTGGAGTTTTGAGATGGCTTGTTAAATTAAGTGCAAGAAGAAAAATGGATATATCCAACAATTTTTTAAACCTTGAAAACAAACTTTCAAAGAATCCTGGCAGAATCAGCCGTTCTCCTATTAAAAAGAAAAGTGTAATGGCAATTAAAAGATCCTTTTGGTTTTTATCTTCTCAATCCCAATACTTTACCATAAAAAATATATCCCATATATTAACTATTATTCATTCCAAATATAAATGCTATTTCAGTTGAGGCTGTCTTTATATACTTCTCATTAGGAATTCAGCAGGTAGTGGTATTTTTGTTTTTAGGGAATAACATGATTCAGGTCATCTTCTTTCTGTTCATTATCAGCCTTTTATGTGCCATCGTCCTGGCATAGTTCATTATTGTATAATACTGGGCTGTGCTTTACTTCTACTTCAACCTCCAGCCAAACTCCTAAGTTGAATTAGTGGTCTCATCTTAAAACATGTTTTACTGTTGAAAGTAAATGAACTGTGAAAGCCCTAACCTAGGAGGCAGTAATTATCAATGTGAGAGAAACCTATCAAAGCATGTTCAACAGAAAGGGCAAAGCCAACCAGTTCTTTGGAAGAGTCACTCCTTTAAAACACAAGATCAGTAGTTATTCACATTTGTGTACTATACTTCTTCAATTTTTTTCTTTGTGACTGATTCTCCATTGCTTCTCAGAAAGACAACTGTAAGATTGCCTAATTTCTGTTTCTTCAAGGTTAAGAATATTGATAGGTATCAGTTCAGGGCATATTTATTCAAAGGTTGGAAAGTACACCAAACTATTGTCTATTGTAGATTTTATTTTAGAATCAAACTAAACATGAAGAAACGATAATCCCGGTGTAATGTAGGAATCTAATTAAGACTAATGAGGCACCATTAAATTTAATGTATGATGCATTTTATATGCCTTACCATTAGAGCTGCAGCAAGCTGTTCATCAGAGCATCGAACTTTGGTGAATCAGCCCCTCCAGGCATTGTTAAGCAATCTGGGATCAGGCCTTCTTCTACCCATTAGATTGTGTCAGACTTGCAAAGATCTGAATGGAAATGGCAACTGAGGAGATGAGGAGAACAAGAACTTCTGACTGTCTTCGAGGTTTCTCAGAGTGTTGATAAACCAGGAAGGTAAATGCATGGCTGCATGCAGCACATTTGAAGAGGTATAAGGCTAAGAGAAAAGCGAGAGCATAATGTGTGCCTGACTGTTTTATAGGTACATCTAGGAATGGGGATGCAAAATGGCTGAGATTTATGTGATGCAACAAATCAAGGAGAGGTCACGGCGACCTTACTAGTGATGGATGTCTTTGAGGTGAACTGTATCACAGTTTGCACTAATGGTCAGGGAATTATGCATGGCACCATGAAGTTAAAGATAGGTATGAATGAAGAGAGAGTTAAAGAGTTCTCTGAATGCAACCCCAAAAACTTCAACTCAATTATTTTCAGACAGGGAAAGGTGTGAATGGAGCTAATGGAACAAGTGTGGCAGCAAACACAAGGGATGGAGGAATATGAAGGGAGATGAAGTGTTCTGCGTGAGCTGAAGGAGGCTGATGTCAGTTATAGCTGGGACTGTGTGAAATGCTGCACACCATCCTCATTAAGTAGCCACAGCTTTTGTAAGAGCTTAAGCCTCACAGCCAGAAGCAAGCATCCAGATCCTTCTGGCTACAAAGGAGAAACTGGAGAGATTTAGGACAATGTGATTGTTATAAAGTGGAACAGAGAAGAAATAAAAATCACCCTCTCAATCATGGGCCAAAGCAGTACCAAAGGGGAGAACATGAAGAAGGTGCCGAGGAGTGATAGTCATGGAGAGCTTGTGGAGCCCAGTTCAGAAGATCACAGCTTACACTGGCATGGTGAAGGATGCACATGAGCTGCATAGGCTGAGTCGTGGCTGTGTGAGCTTGTAGACTCTTGGTCAGCTGGTGGCTGCCAACGGCTGTCGGATGGAGCCAAGCGTGAGGAGGAGATGAGGTAAGGAGCAGTTGGTGGGTGTGGGGAGCAGGGGATAGAGAGAGCCAGTGTCAAAGTGCACTTCAGCCTTGCTGCTCCAGATGCTGAGTTTTAGCCTACTACATCCTGAAAATTCATTCCAGTTTATATTATTGTATGTGTTAGTGATAGCTTGAGTGGTTGAAACTTTGAAGTATTTCATCTACACATGAAATTGGAATTTTTTTTTTTCCTGTGGAACATAGCCATGGAAACCAGTAGTCTGTGCTGGAAAATAGATGACTGGAAATGTTCCTCGGTGACTAACTTGCTACAAGATGTTATTATAAGTGCATACAAAGTTATGCTTTTAACAACAAACAAATGCTGTGTCCTAGTTTTGCATTAGAGATTGCTTCCTTGGCAGAAAAGCTGGTCCGAGGTAGGATCTAATGTTGGGATGGCTGGAAGTGGTGCTGCTAGGAGAGCAAAGGTATTCACTGAGCACATTTGAGCTGGGGGTGGGACATCAGAGAGAACTGTGAGAGCTCAGCAGGGTGCAAAAAGGCAAAGAAGACGGGAAGGAGCAGGGTGGGAGGCAGCATGTTCACATGTGCTCGGGTACTGACCCAGCTCCCTTCTGTCAGGTGGGGGGTGGACAGGACTTCAATGCAAGCCTGACGCTGAGAGTTTTTACAGTCCCCTGGTGTGTGTGTAACACACTCAGACCACCCGCTTACCCCAACCCACGCTGCGGGAGAGGCAGAGAGAAAGCACATGTGAGGGACTTGTTTTTCTATCCTATAAGTCTGCTCTTTCTTTTCCTGAGGGCATATGCATGTGCCTACCTGCGTAAGTTGAATGCTGTTGGTGCTTGCTTTCTGTTTGGTCCTGAGCAGCAGGTAGTTGGAGGATGCATGTAAACCATGAGCTGTACAGGTTTCTGGAAACAGCCAACTCGTGTGACTCTTCCATTCCTTCTCCCTTTGTGCTCTCATCTGTTCATAGAAAAATCAAAATGCAGGAGTGAGTTTTGATTTACTGTTAGTTCGTGAATTTATTTCTGTGTTGCTGCCCCTTCGCTGACAGCCTCATCCAATGCTTCAGCTGGATAAATGTTTTGTTAATGACCAGTCCTCCTGTTTGAGGTAACAACATGCCCACATTTTGTAGCACATGTACTGGATTTGTTTTTTTTTTTTTTTTTGTTTTCATCTTACTGTTAGGGTTTTGTTTTTTCCTTGAACTCTCTACTCAGAGTTTACCATCTGGGTATATGGATTCCACCATATACCATGGTGCTCCCAGTGTGGGTTCCTTCAGCCAATGCTGTGAGCATTGGTCCCATGGGTATCACTTGTCTGCTGGGCTTTGTGACACCCACACTTGCTGCAGACAAAGCAAGCAGAGTAAGACATTTGGAAGTCTCCTAAAATCCTGCTACACAGTGTTTAGCCAAATTCAAGGGAAAGTGCAACAGAATAAGGTACGCCTACCTGCCTGTCCTGGTTGTGTGAGTGCTGTTTGGATGTAGGTCAAATTCCATGAAGGTGGTAAACACCCTTTCTCTCTTGGATTCCTGCAGAAAATGGCTTTTCTTTCAAAAATAGAGCACTGCCCTCCTTTTCAGCCAGCGTCCTTCTGCTCTCCCTCTAAAACAACTGGTGCTGCCACAGCTTGGGATGCCTGTCTGATACGAAAGCACACACTGGAGTGGCTGATAGAAAACCACCCAGATGAGCCTCAGATAGCATTCATAAATTGTACATGGATCTGCTGGATGTCAGAAAGTGTTACTCACTGCGAGCAGGTTGACCAAACTTCTTTCCCCACTGACAAACAATCATGGTGGTTTTTACATAAATAATCTCTGAATGAAGCAAATAGGTGGTTTGTGCCCCTAAGCACTGGGGGGTTCTCTCTGCAAGGCTGTGCTCAGCTTCAGCATGCAGCAAGCAGGCAGAGCCAAGGGCTGGTTTTAATCTGCTCCCTTAACCCTCTGTCTCCATAGGGACCCTCTCTTTGAAAAATTAAATCATGGGTGACGATCTGGGAGAGCCTGATACTTCCCAACTACTCAATAGGTAAATTGCCCTGTTAGGATTGCGATCTGTGCTCCTGTCCTCATTCTTCATATCTCACTTTAAAAAAAAAATAGAAAAATATCTTCCAGGGACTTTGAGTTAAGCAAAGGCACTTTAGAGTCTTTTTCTAATGTCATTCTGAAGTTAAAAAATAATTTGACTTCAAGGGAGATACGGCCCAATTTTTTAAAAACTTAATAGGATTAGTCATGGGAACTATATTTAGCAAAAGTTCAACTTTATCCATGTATTTTAATGTGGGAAAAGTGTGTCCTTTTCCCTCTGCTAATGTTTGATGTATTCCAGCCCTCCTGCGAGTGTGTTTGAGTATCTTAGGGGCTCTGGAGTGGAGGAGAACTTCCTCTCGGATTCTCTCTGTTTTCTTTCGTGAAAATGACATTCCTAAGCTGTTTCACTTTCTGACAGGAAATGGAGCCTTGCCAAAAATGATTAAAGTCCAAGAAAGCATAACAGTTCCAAAGCTGCAGCAGTTCTTTAGGAGTCCCGAGTTTGACATTGTGTCAAACAAATGTGAAATATTGTTTAATAAATTTGAATAATACAGGGAAAGGGAAAAATGGTTCTTGGCTTATAATGCTGGTGCTCTTTATTAAGTCTGTAAAGGACTGCCTAGCTCTAATAAATTGAAATATATACATAAATATACTTGTGCATGGATAACAGTTTAATATTGTAGTATATATTGAACCGCACACGCGCACCCCCCCACGTGCAGACATTGATTTATACACATGTAAGTCCATATATATTGATATGTACATGTAGACCTGATCACAAGTTTGTGTATATTTATACATGGAATTACCTTTTGCAGGCAACCCATGCGCTGCGTCATTTAAGCAATATCTTAAGTATTATTTATAAGGTGTGGCATGAAATTATGGCTTTATAAAAATAATCTTGTGCTAGATAAAACTTGCTAACGCTTTCTTGATGGGTTTTGATTCTTTGTTTGCCCAATGGCTGCAATCTGCAGCCTCTGCTGGTGCCGGCTCACAGCTAATTGAGTAACTCCAGCATTATGAGAGGGGCTGTGCATGGCTCACTAAAAGCAGTGAGAATTAGATGGCACCCCATAGCCTGCTTCTGCCACCTTTGCACATGTAGAAACTCCTCCTGCCAGAAGGCCTACCAGTTTCTGCAGTCTGACAGTTCTCAGTATTGGTTTATTAGCACAGTAGCTCTGCTGGAACGAGCCAGATATTTCTGTGCTGTCAGCTCTAGGTGTTAAAAAGTTCTGTCAGGCTCCTGTAGTCCTGAGGTTACTTTTCGGTTAGGAACCCACAAAATAGCTCCTACCCCCTCTGCATTAATAAGTTGGCCTAGTTTCCTTTGGCTTTTGATCCTGCTGGGTTCACTGAAATCACATTTTCAAGTTGTTCTCTGACCACAAGGCTGGGAATTTCCTTTTCTTTTTCTTTTTTCCCCCCCTTTTTCTTTATTTTAAGGCAAAAGCTGAATTACATCATCACCAGATTCTGGGACTTTCAAAATGCCTCCAATGACTCAAGAATCAGTAAAATCAGGGCAGTTGGTAACTTCACTAGAAAACGTGAAGAGTTGCTTTGTTGGTTCCTGCAAGGAAACCTCCACATTTTTCCCTTCTGTCAGATACATTGCTTCTCCAGCAAAATATATCAAATATTCAGGAACTTATAAGAGAATAAAAATGTTCCCATGTCACTGTCTCGAAGACGAAACATTCTTTAAGTGAGATGCATTTCAAAGCGAAGCTATGGGAAAGGTTGCAATTTTTCACTGCTTGTACGGGACTGTGGTGCTATTTGTTTGAAAGGAGTCATTTTTTTTATCAGTTTTCTAAACAGCATTGGAGATTTTTGCTTTAGCCAAGTGGAGCTGGGTTGGTACATACGTCATTCAACCGGGACAGCAATTCGTGGCTACTTCTCAGCCAAGCTAAATTGATCAGACCAGTCAGTCAATGTCATTGAGCACTATTTGTCACTTCATAAGCAGCCACAATCTGCTGCTCTGTAAATGCAGAGGGACCGTCGAATAAATCACATCAAGCAGTGGGAGTAGATTGTATCCCTTCATCCATAATTGGTGTGCTCTTCTCTTGTCACTTTTGCTCGTTCCCCGCAATGCCAGCGCCGATTGACACTGACAAAGGAAGAGCAGCTGCTGTCAGAGGCGCTGGGTCTCTCTGCTGCTCCGCTTAGTAGTTATCTATCATCATTTTGTATTAACATCCCCCCAAAAACAGGCTTAGAACTTCTCTGTCTGGTCTGTTGATGACATATGGAGGGTCTCTGCTAGGCGATGGGAGGAAGAGGATTGCTGCGATAGGAGAGCTGGTTGCAGCCACTTACTGAAGCCGTCAGGGAAAGGAGTCTCTGCTGCTGTGTGGGCTGCTGCTAATTTTGCAGGGGAAAAAAACACGAGGGGAGCATGACGGTTTGTTGTAAACAGCCTTTCTAGAGATGCACGAATCTTTGTTCTCTGCTGGTGCTGCGTTGCTTTATGAACTATGCTTTCGTCAAGTGATTGCACGCTTATACAGTTACCAAAATAATTAGGGAAGAGGAATGTATTGAAGAGTATTAGTGACTGTTAGCATGCACACACGCACCAAATAAACAGTAAATAGGTACAGCGTTTGGCAAAAAAAGCACCCAGGTTTACTAAGCAGACAGATGACCTTTCCTTGTTGTGAGGGTGTGCCAGGCTACAAACTTTTTTCTTGGAGAAATGCTCCTTACCTCCTCCCAGGAATATGTGAGCTTGATCAGCACGCTCGGCCCCAGCGTGGCAGCAGAATACCCATATCAAAACAAGAAGCTCACAGAGCAAAATACCCTATTTGCTTGTAAAAAGAGCGTGGCTGAATGTGCGATTGCTGGCATGGCTGAATGTGCCATTGCTGAGAGTACAACCCTGGGATATTTGGGGAACCAGCAAAACGGTCTGGATCCTTTATTTTTTGGAGGTGAAAAAGTCTTGAGTCTCTGTTTGCATACGTGTTAAGAAAGCCACTCATGCAGGGAAGTAGTGAAACACTTGTTTTTCAAGGTGCTCAGCATAAATGTCAAGTTCCTGGCAGGAGTCAGTGCTGGACCCAAGGGCAAGGAGCAATATCATATGCTTCCTGCAGTTTTTAGTCTGGGTTGCAAAATCTGAGCGAGGATGTCTCTTGACCCATGTACACAGATGATGAGCAATTTTCCTTTCTGTGCAGAAGAAATTGTCCTGAAAGCATGCCAGAGACCTTAGTAATAGGTAAGCAGTACCAACGATTTTATCTATAAAAGGCTTAAATCTGTTAATATTCATATAAATTCCGCCATAAGAACAACCAACGTTCAAAAGAAAATTCAAAGCGACTGATCATAAAAGTATTTCTCACTATATATAAGACTTTGGCTTGTTTTTGAGTCACAGTAATAGAAATGTTATGCTTAAAAACAAACCGTAAGACAAATGAACGTACAACATATTGCTGAACAGCATCCAGAGGAGGCAGCTTACATAGGAGTGCATTCACTGTCAACATCTGATACTGAAAAGGTCAATAGTTAATTAAATAATCCATCACCTTAGGATAGAGAGCAGTCCTCACTTCTGACAATCAATGACAGAAATATTAAAAGGTCAGAAAATGAGTTACTATATATTGTGTTTTCTTATTGTGCATTATAAAGATGTGGCTGGTGTTGGGAGGGGTGAAGATAGGTAGGAAGAAATATTAGCTGTTATCCAAATATTTTCTGAAATGCTCTTTTACCAGGCTTCTTTATGTGTTGGCTACTGGAACGATGGGCCTCAGAGATGTAATAAACTTCCATGTCCACTTAGAAAAACAATTTAGGAATAAACCACTTAATTTATCAGACACTTTGTTTAATAACCAGGGCACTTTTAGGAGCATCTTTCTCTTGTTTCTGTTGAGGTCATACTGGAATAAACAGAGTGAGTGCTTTGACACTCAGGTATGGTTTGGATAGGAAGTGTTATGTTGGAAACACAAGGCTGGAAAACCTTGTCCCAGAAACAGGGATCTTGAGTCCCATTTTCTGGACCCAATAATGAAGCCTCCACAACTGCTGTACCTGCCCTTGTGCATAGGCTGCTCCTTGCTTTGCACGTCTTGCACCTGGATCTGGGGTTATCCTTATGGATTACTGCACTAGTCAAAATGTGGTGATAATTTTTCCTTGCGTTTTTCTAAATGAGTTGTAGTTTTCTTCTAGATTTCTGAATGGAAAATGTGCCTTATGTATGGGTGAAAGCAGGTTCCCACGACCAGCACACATTGGTGATGCTTTCCTACTTACTCATCTTCCATAGGTGTGCCACAGCATATGCTTTCCCCCTTCTTCATTGCTGTACAGCGTGGAACAAATATGCATTTATTGCTCTGCGTTGCTGCTTGCCCTTTTTTTCTCTAGTCCATTCCTGGTACATAGCTACACCCTGCCTCAGTGTATGAAAGTCACCACGCTCAATTCTGGCAAGTGTTATATGATTATTTTATCTCTCGCTATAAAGCGTTTCAAAAGACTTTGTGTGAGAGGCAATATAAAAATAAATTGAATTGAACTATGGCTTCACCTTCCCACTTTTTAGTGCAGAAACCTTTAGAGCAAAAACTGCAATATAACGACAAAGGAGGAGATTAAGACTGTGTTAAGACCGTGTCAGGAAAGAGGTGATGCTGTATGACAGGTTCGACCCTTTGTGAGCAGTTTGGTTTTGCAAAGGGCTGTGTATTAATTAGATTTTAGGCATGTTCAAACTGGGAAAAAGCCTGTTTGTATTTTTAGTGGGAAGGTTATTTTAAGCCATGAGAAAGGTATTAGATACTATCTACCATGGTGTATTTGTATAAACAAAGGTCTACCTGATGATTGTGCAAACATCTGTTCTGCTCTTACCCAACATTGCACGGTTCATTAAAACTTACCCTACTGGCCCCTGAAAGGCCAATTCTGGAAGCACGTCGTCTTACTTACAGGATCCACAATTGAAATAATTTGTCTTCTAAAAGAAAATAATCTTAGCTTAGGGTAATAATGTTTTGGTTTTTTTTTTTTTTTTCCTGCAGAAATATGATTTTATGTTTTACAATGCAGGCTCAATAAATTACATTAATAAATGACTCCTAGTTCACAAGAAGTGCTGTATTTTGACAATATCAGCCAACCTTTCCATTTGTTTAAGCAGGAAAAGTGGGGAGCCAAAATAAAGCTGTTACAGAAGAAATCTCAAGAATGTTTATGAAACTCTGCTCTAGCTACATTTATTAGGAGTTGAAGCATAGTCTTAATCTGTCATGCAGAATTCCAGGGGAGTGAGTAATTTCTGGAGCTTCTCTAAATGCCAGGAGTTAATATTTTTTTTCTGTAGCAATTTGTTTGTAAACATGGAGTGAATTGCATAGGTTGCAATGTGACAAAAAGGTATCAAGGATTTGTCATCTTCTGCTAGCAGCTGTTGGGCTTATTTTATAGCATCTCATGGGGTTTTTCAGATAAATGCACTGCTGATGGCAAGTGAAGGCACCCTGAGGTTCTCTGATGGTGGGCACACACCAGGTTGAGCTGCAGTAAGCTGTTTGTTGGGGATTTAATTGCTGCACTCTCACCACGGTGTTACCTGGAGAGTGCCCACATCAAGCAGGGAGATGGGATTCAATATCCCCTCCGACAGAGGTGCTTTGAGCATCGCTTTTTTGATGTAAAGAGTGCAAGGCTAGCTTCTTAGGGGTGACTTTTAAGAGAACAGCTCTGATGAATTTTGCTTGCTGAACTCCCTGGTGTTGCCAGAACATGGGATATTTGTTCTTCTCCTTCTCTTCTTATGGCATACTGTCTATCATGGTGGTGTCTGCTCTCTTATGTTCTGGTCTGAGGTTGTGTCTATATAAATCCAGCACGACAGGGATGGACCTGCAGCTCAGCTGTTGCTGAGGAACTCATATCTGCTGTGTCTGCTTTGGAGTTAGTCTTGGAATGAGATTGGCATGATCCCATGGACTGGCTCCCTGTTACTGGTGGGACTGGCCACATTCTGTGGACTCTTCAAAATTAGGTGTACTTAGCATGTTTGCTGAAGATTCGTTCCATAATTACATGCTGTCATTCACTGGAGTCAGTAGAGCTGTGCACATCTCCAGAAGCATAACCATCACTTGTCTCAATCCCTAAGTTCAGCTGACCACTCCAGTGCTCCCAGAGGCCAAGTCAATTGTTGGAGATTGTGTTTGAGGCATGCACTGACTTGGGACAGACGTAAGCCTGCCTCCATGGGACTCTCTATCCTTTCAAAGGGTTTTCTTTTTTTTTTTTTTAATGGCTTTGGTTAATGTGGCAGTGACTGTTTGTCTTCAGTAGTACGTCAGTTCTCATGGTCTCCTGCTCACCGGATCAATTACACCATGTCAGACAAACAGAGCAAAAGTCATCTACGGGGAAAACCCACTCGTTTCTCACTGCATTCCCAACCACTTCAGAACCTCTGCCAGCACATGTTAACTCTGATAACATTTCAAGATACAGCTTTAATGAAATGAAGGTCTTGCTTGCAAGGCCATGTCTGAAGTTCTTCCATTGCTCATTTAAATCCAATATAATTAGTACAACTACAGACTTTGTTGTTATACTTGCTGAAGTATAATGGCTGCTATTATAGCAGCTTGCAAGAGCAAAGATATATGATATTGAACGATATGTCAAGGAAAAATAAACATGTTTCATTTCTTCATTAGATAATGTTTATTTATAGCACAATATATATCTACCTCCACTGTACCATTAAAGTTTTGACTGCTTTTTAACTATAAAATTTGATATTGTTGTGGCAGCTGCACTACTCAAATGATTGCTATAGTACAGCTGTTATCAAAGAGTAAGATTTATAGCTACACTACATGGTGTAAAGATATGTGCATATTTACTTTGTGTTTTACTACTTGCGTCCTATATTTTAATGACACAAGGTGAGATGAAATAGTGAAATAATAAACTCCTTTGGAGCTGCAAAAATGAATGGTCCGATTTGTTTAAAGTTTGATGTTTAATTTTCTATTGTGCTAGCAATACAAGCCTTTTCTTCTCTGCTGTTTTGCTTTACTTAGGCATAGTTTACACATTAGTGGTGATCTTAGTTCTTTATTCTGTTTTTACTTTTCAGAGAAGTCTTTTGAACTGAAGGGAAAACGGCATTCTTGATTAAACATATCAAGCAATGCTATATTCTAGGTGAAAACTGATGTTTTGGCCTTTGGCTAGATTGTTAGGCTGCATGGGCAATCTTCTAGAAAGAATACTGAAAGAGTGAGTGTAAAGGGCACTTAGATCCACTTTTACATGGCTAATGTTCTACATGGTCAGATTGGAACAGCCGCATGGAGTATGAAAACAAGTTCAGAAGATCTCAGCATGGGAAGGGATGGCAAAGTCCAGTTGGCTCACTGGGTGGATCCTGATCACCTGTAGAAAAGTCATGTGTAGCAAGTTCGCTGCCAAGACCCAAAGTGAGCCTGTAAGACTGGTCTTTATAGGATGAAGGGTTTATGAGCATAAAGTATTTGTAGGGAGTTGCTTCTGGTTGCATTTTCAGTTTTGTCAGTGAGCAATGTCTTTTTGTCTGTCCTCCCTAGTTTTCCACTAATTAACATTAATTCAGCAAGAATTGTCTGATCAAATAGGCATAGAAACAGAACTAGGTTATTTGGTGAAGGCTAAGGAATATCAGCAGAAACATGTGACACAGATCAAGTGCAATATATAGTCTTGTGGATAAGAGGTGAATTTTAATCTCAAGTGTTCTTTGAAACTCCAAAATAATTTTTAAAAAAGAAAAAAAAACAACAAAAGAAACAACCACCAAAAGGAGAAATTAAACTAAAGAGGAAAGATATACTTTAGATTCTTAATTAATTGCTGCCATGTGCTTTTGTGGTCCATGCTGAGTATGGTTGTGTGCATGGTAAATTCAACCGTGCTGCATCTAGTTGTGGGTGGGTGAAAAAGAGGTTTCAGTTGCTCCTTATGATAATCTGGTAAAATGTATTCATTGATGGCTGCGTCAATCACACGTTTTGTTTCCTACCAAACTGTTGTGTGTCAAACTTTTTCTACGTATTTATTTTTGTTGCATCTCTTGTTTTGTTTGAAATAGTAAACTGTTAACTGCAGCAACCTGCTAACGTTGAGCATGCTCCTGTCTTCTATTTCAGCTATTCAGATCAACTATGGCTATACCACGTCCATGTCTATCCATCGTACTTTCCAAATATTTTGATAAAATCAAAGAGAGCCGTTGAGATAAAGTTTAAAGGGAAGAGCTTTCTGGTGAATAACTCGAAATTAACAGGCTCTTCCTGCTGTGCAGTGACAAGCTGAAGATGGAGCTTGCATGTCGTAGGAGCAGAACGTAAGGATTCCGCCAGGTTTTAATGCAACATACCGGCTATTTTGACTTGGTAAGATGAGTAACTCATCATGTTATGGTACATTTTTGTTCTGTTAGCTCAGTACACCATTTTCTGTCCCTACGTACTCGCACACTTTGAATGCTATGTAATAACGTTGTGAAAACAGGCCTTCTCATGAGGTCTCCTTTGCTTCCTGGATTTTCTCATGTCAATCCAAGAATAGCCTTTTGTCTTGATATTTCAGTTTTTTGTTCTTGTTTTTTTTTGTTGTTTTTTTTTGTTGTTTTTTTTTTAAATGCACAGAACAAAAGGTTATGACAAAAAAAGGGAAAAAAAAAAAACAACAAAAACTTCATGTCTTGTTAAAGATTTGGCTCAAGGTTTTGGTTGTAGTCTGAGAAAAGCTTCAGACTTCCTATTATTTCCTATTATTTTACCTATTCATCCCTACTGTGAACTTATTTTGCCCTAGGGTGGTAGCTTGTAGAATTTACTTAGGCGTTACTTCTTATCAAAACTTTGACCAACAGCTTGGTGATCACTGGAGTCCCTAAACACAGGGGAATATACAGGCCCAGTTAATATGCAAATCACTGCTAATTAGACAAACAAGCAACCAGTAAAGCAGATCTGGCAAGTGACTTGACATTAGGTAAAGTACATGTGATAATTAATAAACTGGAAATTTGGATGGCCATCAGAATGGAAAACATATTAGTTTAGCCATGCTTGATCAATAGCTACTGTCTTTGTGCATTTATGTTGAACAGCATACATTCACATACCTCTGATTCTAGCAGAAAGAAAAGTGCTGAATTACATATGCTCTGCTGATTTCAGTGGTAGGGACCATCTCCATGGCTATGGAGATCGATACTTTAGAAGAGTTTACCAAGTGGTAATTTTCAGTGGTGTCACTGCCTTTTTTTGCTGCTTTTTTTTTTTTTTTTCTCTCCCTTCCTTCTGCCAGAGATCAGATTTTGCAATTACAAAGTAACCACATCCTAATCCTGCTGATCAGAAACATTTTTTCTGCTTTTTTTTTTTTAGTTGTTGTGTTTGTATTACTTTAATTCACTTTGTCGTAACTCTTTATCTATTTATCACAGATAAATGCCTACTAATATTCACCTCTCTTTTGGAGGGGAACTTTTTCAGGGTCCAGACATTAACCGTAACTCTAATATTGTAATAGTACAGAAATATTCTTAGAGTACATTATGTGCGTGAATTTTTGAGGTTCAGGAAACAGAAATGAAAACCAGTAGTTCTGCTACAAATACTTCTGCATCATCTGTTGAGTCCATTTCCCCCATTTAAAAATAAATAAATAAATGAGAAAGAGCAGTAAGAAAGATAGAAAATAAGTAGCAGAAAAACACGCTGAAATAACACACCCACTAAAATAATGAAGCCATAAACACAAGGAAAATGTGTGTTAAGGCTACAAAAATACTTTACCTCAGTTCCCTCGGGGCCAGTCTTTACAAGACACATGGCCCTTTTCATTTTATGAGACGAGCCCAAGACGCTAAGCTGTGTTTGCAAGGCTGGGCAATACTTTAAGAAAATATTGTAAGACTTTGCTATGCCTAGTCTATCCCAAGACCCTGAGCCTATATTAAAAAGACCTTTTTAAGCAAATACTGGAGCGTATGCTTGACATGAAGTGTATCTGTCACCCAGCTGATTATGCATGCTGGTCTGTTAGCTGATGTTATAGAGCTGATCCCTTAATATGGAACCATCCCAGAGCAGTCCTTTTTAAGAAATACTGAGTACTATGATTGTATGATTGTCCTGCTTTTCTTGAGATTGAACAAAACTATATCTCAAATGGCTGCAATATGTTTATCTTTTCCTGGGTGTTATGTGGCCGTTCTGTGCTTTGCAAATACATTACTATACTCCAACAGATCTCCATCTTTCCCTGTAACATCTCTTTACTTCTTTATTTTATGCTAAGGAATAAAAATAAACTCATCTCTCACTCCCCCAAACTTGTGAGGTGATGCAGAAACATTTATAGAAGTAACACTGATTCTGGTTTGTGTCTGTTGAGGATAGGGTGATACATGATTAATTGCTGGACAAAGATAGCTCTGTCTTAATATTTATGCTATTGTCTTCAAGGTCTTAGGAGTACTTTCTAGTGCCAGATAAGTTAGTATTTCCTGTGACTGAAGTCAATGAAACTATCTGTGTGAGCAAGTACTGCTGATTATGAGCAGCAACTGTATATTTTAGTGGTTACAGCCATATTTTGACCAGGAGTAGTCCAACATCTCAGATTTTCAGCACGATGCCTTTGATTTCCAATCTTGTGGCCAGGTTTTTCACTCAGGTGAGCACCCAAAGGCACTCAGTGTGCTGCACACCCAGCTTTGTGCTGAAAAGGGAATGGGGGTCCTTGGGAAATCCAACCCTCCACAGGCTTCCAGTGGCCGTGCAAGTGGTAAGGATGGTTTGCAGCATGTGGAAGAAGCACGCATTTCTGTCTTTCAGGATGGTGAAGGAGTGACTGTGTATGTGGGTGGCATTAAAAACAAAATTTGGTGTGTTTTTAAGGCTGTGTCTTCTTCCTCGTATACCACATTAGATAGGGTTTTAGCACTTATCTGATGAAGCAAATCTCACCATCTCTTTGAACAAAATGCTCCTTGAAACCATACAATGCCAGAATTGTGTCTGAAACCATGCAGAGGGGGTGGACGTGGCTTTGAAGGTGGTACAGCACTGATTTCACAAGACCTCAGTCTCTCCTCTGATGTGACAGATAGTATTTGTTGTACCAACCGCGTTGTGGTCCCCTGGTCCCACTTCCTTCTCCCCACTGAAAATGTTATCCCGTTTTGTGACCTAATGGCATGATTGTACCTTTTTGACTAATTCCCACTATGGTAGTGGCTCTGCAAAAACATTGCCTTTTGTTTTGCCTTTTTAATCACTTTCTAATGATAATGCAGCAAAGTCATTACCGTGTTGAATTGAAATAATTTTCCTTCATTATATTATGATCATGTAAAAAGAGGAGAAATTGTGGATTGTGGACTCTTACATTAGCGACAATATTGAATACGTACTATAACAAAAAAACATTTATAACCTCTTAAACTTACTTTGACTATATCTGATCTGGCATTTGCTGCCTATATGCTGGTGTCCATATGTGTGTGTTTTTAGATCAGTGTGCACGTATCATATGGAAAGAGGAAGTGGGCTGACCAACAAAATCCATCAGAAACAAATATGATACAGTACCAGTCTGCTTCAATGCTTTTCTCAGCGTCCAGAAGCCCTCTTCTTTCCATCATGGTTTCTAAGCCAGATGAATTTTTCCAGAGCTCCATTCCCATCCTGAAAACAGATGAAAGAGGTGTGTAGAAGTACCCAGAAATATACTTTATAAAATCTGGTTTGAGAAATACTGATTTTTGCTTTTGCATTAATCAGCTTTCTCTAAACTTTTTTTTGTTGTTGTTGTTGTTGTTCTGTTTTTGCATTCTTCTCTAAGGAAAGTGGGGCAGCAGGAGATCCACCCTAGAAATAGGCAAGTGTCCTTTTCAGAGCATAAGGAGGATTCTTTTTGAGGGCAGCGGTTAAGGTGATCCATTACTTGACACTGTAAAACGTTCTCAAAGAGCCATGTATCCAGCTTGTAAAGTTCATAAAGTTGTTCTTTGATATTGAAGGGGGAAAGGACTCACTGCTCCCTCCATGCTGTAGAGTTTCTGCCAGAGATGTTAGAAATGCAACTTCTCTACTCCTGCAGCAAAACCTAATGAAAATCCTGAGTCTCTTCTAGAGGGGAATAAAAATAATAAAAGAATAAGTCTCTCATCAAATAAATAGTTTTCTCTAACACATAGGTATTTATTGGTTTTTCCTTTAGGTTTGGTGTTTCTTCTAATTGATGTGACCACTCAAAGTAATTTGAAGAAAGAGGTAAAAAAAAAAAAAAAAAAGAAACATTTATCTCAGCTTAATCCACTTCTCAGTGGTCTGTAGCTTTCTTAACACGCATCTGAAGATCATTTGGAGTTTTGATAATATTCAGTAGGTGCTGGAAGTACGAATCCATTAACAATATCTGTTCCAGTACAAATAAATTATTTCTGGTCATACAAAACTCCTAGAAGTTTCCTGAATGACAGACAAAAATCATAGCTACTCTCTTTACTTTTTTTTTTTTTTTTAAAGAATGAATTATTTTTCTGCAAAAATTAATTCTTATAATTAAGCACTTTTTTTTTTTTAATATCTCATTCTCCTATTTCCAGTATATTGGTTTAGTTGGATGTAATTTAAAATAGACTGGCTTTGTTTTGCTGGAATGTTTGCATGTTCTCAGTCATATGAAGTGTTGAGAATGAAGCAAGGATGGCTTAATACATAGCATACATAGCAGGATACACCTTGACAGAGGTATTAATTCACTGCAGGTTTACTCCACATGGAATCTCTGTATTTTTATGACATGTACAGTTGGTTGTAATGCCACACTAGGTATCATGTACAACATCAAAGAGCTAAGTAAGTATAAAGGTATGCTGTATTTCTTCAGTTCATGTCAACAAAATCCCTTTCAACCTTGGATACCTCCTGCTTAAAAATCTTTAGCTATTGCTGCATTCTGCATTCTTGTTTGCAGCATTTCTGTCCAAAAATAATATTTGTAACAGGAAAATGGAATGATGGAATGCTTAGGCTGTCTTTTTTTTTTTTTTTTTTTTTTTTTTTTTAATTTTTGTTATAGTTTTAGAGTATTTAACTCTTAGCTGTCCTTGGAAAGCAGGTAGAAGTCTCCCAAATAAGTAATGTTTCAGAGCATAGCATCAGCTTTCCACTCAGCTACCTTATTATCATTTTTGTCTTAAATCAGCCTTCTTCCCCCACTAACCATGACATTTTCACCATATGAGAGAATATCTGAGAGCATATTTGCTGAAGACTTTGGAGACAGTGATCCAGCTTCCCCCCCCCCTCCCCCAAAATAAGACAAAGGGAACAATTGTCCAACCTTTACTCCTGTTGATGGCTAGGTACTTGTCATTAGCTGGCAAAACATTTTAGGGAACTGGAAAAGATTTTGTTTGACAAAACAGTTTAAAATACTGGTCACAATTGAAACCAGCTGCTACAGATACTCGCTTTTGCAGTAGTGTAATTATTATAATCTTTAAACTTTCTGTAGTGCTGCTACTACGAAGGCAAATGACTTGCATGCGTTTATTTTCATACAGTGTGTCTGAAATGTGCCTATCTCTAAGGTGGACAGATGCCAATCAGTGCACAAGGTATTGTATAACATAGCTCGGGGCTTGAAAATGTCGTAGGATCCATGGTACCCTTGAAGAGCAAACAGGGCCTCAGCTTCTGATGTGTCACTCAACAGATATGATGTATATGACACATACGTTGCTTTATACCACTATATAATTTAGTGTGCTTATGCAAAGAAGTGCATGTGGGATCGATGGCATATGGTATATTAAGAAAGAGTAACACCAGATTTAAAAAAAAATAAATGTATTCATCCATTAAATGGTGTAAATTAAAGTAAGCTGTCAAAATGACAGCACAATAATGCCATCTTTGCAGTATCACATACTGCAGCATAGTTAAATCATATCACTTTTGTGGAAGAATTACAGATGAGATCCAAGAAAAAATTGCTTTTGAAATGCAATTCTTTGTTAGTTAAGAATCATCTTTGCTAGCCAGAATCCCCTACAAACACGTAAAGCTCAAAGTAACCATAATAAATCATGATAATTTATATCACAGCTAATTCTAAGGCAGTAGCATCGGGGGTTACACTTCAGATACACTTCATATTACTCAAACCCTAATTATTTTCATTAAAATATAAAATTGCTTACAGCCGATTTACTTGAAACACACAGCGTTGCACATTTAGCCGTGTACACAACAGGGCCACGAGAGTTCAAAATAAGTAAAGTCAAGTGTTAAATAACAGCACTTGACTCATACTTTTTAATTGCGTATCTTTGTAGACACAATCAATGTACTTTTAATATTCCTCTTTAGCAAAACATTGAACTAGCTTTTTCAATCATCATCAAGTTGATTAAAAGTCAATGTCAAAATAAACTTGAGAAAATACTGCTAGGTGCTTGTAAATACAGTCTTTCTAATGGTTTGTGCGTGTCAAGAGGGCAAATTTAGTTTCAGGAGGAGAAAAGGAAATGCTTCAAGTTGGTGAGGAGGCAGGCAGTGGAAAGCTGAGGAGTTTGAATGTTTTCAAGTGTAATAATTTATAACACCACTCTCTCTCTCTAGTGCCTTTCTCTAACAATCTCAATGAGTTCTACAAACAGTAATTAATTATGGCCTCCAACACCTCTGTGAGGTAAATGCAGCTGTGTAGGATGCTCTTCGGTTGCTCCTGTGGAGGAGCAGCCTTACCAAGCCCTGATCTGGGGCATCGTGCAGTATACAGGGCTGCAGGAGGGCTGCACTCTTCATGGTTAGACTTGAAGAGGCTGCAGTGGATGTCAGACCTACGCCTAATGGTAATACGCTGCGTTAGATTTATTGCTGGTTGTGTGGTTTTGCTGATTAAATGATCATTGTAACAGTTGAGATGCTAAGCTGAGAATGGTGCATTAGTGAGTTGGACATGCTTCCCCCATTGCCATTCTGGCAATGTTTCTATTTTCTTTAATTGTTGTTGTTGTTGTTGAAGAGGTGAATGAAATTCACTGGCTGTAGATGGAATTGCTTGCTGTGGGACAGCACTCTTTCCTGAAGTTTCACCAAACTGGTGCAAGTCTGATCAGAATCCAGACCCAGCATACAGCAATGGAGACTACTTAAGGTCTAAGTAGAGCTATCTTTGTCAAATCTAAAATCAGATGCAGTTACAAAATGTTACCCAAAGACATTTCCTGCAGGATCATTCCCTATTCCCTGCAGTGGATGGATTTTGCTTTGGGAGCAGATGAAAAATGGGGAATTAATGATGTCCTAACCTATTTACTGCAGCAGTTACCTGACAGCAGTGGATGAATTATCCTTAATTTGCCTTCAGCCTGGGACAATTCCAACCTTTCAAAATGGAGCAGGAGTGAATTCTTGGTGTATTTTAATACTGAAGTCCTTTTTGCCTTATTTCCCATTAAGCAGCTCAGTTTGAATTGTTTCTCTGACTCCACTAATGGAGAAAATGAACATTTGAATCTTTAGCATGTATGTCCTCGTAAACGGGTGAACACTAGTGTTATAGCAACGTTACAGCTCAGTCAACTAAGACTTGGAAATTTCATCTAAATCTCAGGGCTTAGTTTTTGTAATATAAACTTTATGACATCTGTCTGATGTCAACAGACAGCTATTTTCCTCACATTTCCCATGTCTGTTGTGCAACATTACAAGGAATGGAGAATGCCACTCAGCACTCTTCCTGGGAAATGAATGGAAAAGCACTCCTTAGGCTAGGAAGATCATGAAAGCTATCTGGTCTTGAGGGTGCTTTTTATGGAAGTGGAAAAAGGCAGGCATAAGTTTGCCCAATGAAAGAAGGGATTTGAACTCTAGCATTAAGGTGGGGGTGTTAGTTGGTATCACTGCTTACTGCCTAATCTAGTGAATTGGAGTTGAAAATTGTGTGCTGTGATTGTGTGTGCCTGACCTGACTATTGGTGGGACCAGTGGCTGTCAGCTGCTGTGCACCAATCAAAGACAAGTTTGTGAAGGGCACAGACACCTCTGTGTATGGATTCAGTGATCCCTAAATCCAAATCTAATTCTCTGAATACCCTCATGAGTTTTATCTTTAATGAACTGCCTAAACAAGAGATCTCCTGAAAGAACAAAGCAAAACTACTGGAATGGGCTGCCCAGTGAGGTGGTTGTGCCACCATCCCTGGAGGTGTTCAAGAAGTGTTTAGATGTTGCACTGAGGGACATGATTTAGTGGGGAGATATCGATAGCAAATGAACTAGATGATCTTGGAGGTCTTTTCCAACCTTGATGCTTCTATGATTCTAAACGTTTCATGTGCTTGGACATCCCTACTGTCTATACACATGATCAGCAAGTGGATGTTAAATACAAGATAAATACCCTTCTTACTGTTTCTTTCCTTACTATTTGTTCCCCCTTGGCTTGTATTCTTCACTTTAGGTGGCAGTGGCCTTGCTGGAGACATCATAATCCTTCAGTCTGTGCTGGTATACTCAATATATGAACGTTGGGCCCTGTGATGGATTGGGAACCTTTTTAGGCACAAAAAAAACATTTTGTCCTGTCACATGTCTGTAAAAAACGATGTGATAGACTGTCCTTTCCACCATTTGTTGTTTTTTTTTTTTTGATTCTGCATGATGAGATACTAAAATAGAAGGAAGTAGTTAAAGGGCTGGAAAACAGTTCAATTATTTGAGATTGCATGAGATACCAGCAATCTCCACAGGAATGTAACTTTTTTAGTTCGAGTTGACATTTAAATTGCATTCTGTGCTCAAAAGAAAAGTCAGTGGGAGAAGAGGAATATCAAATGAAATAGTGGCACATGTGGTGAGTCACATTTGCTATTATTTTGCAAGTATTATAAAAATATATCAGATTTTATTGGAATTGACTGAAAATTATTAAAAATTTGAGATAAAGTTTTTCTTTGCTAAGCTGTACCTTACAGATGGCACATCAGAGAAAATTCTCTTCTTGTTGAGAAATCAAAGCAGTTCAGGGAACACGGCAGCATCAATGTAATAATAGTTGACAGGTACGGTGGCTGTGAACAAACACCCATATCATGGTATCTGAGATGCCATATTTTCCATGCTAAAATTAAACTCTGAGATGTCTTTGACAATGCTGTGTTAGTTATGTGCCAATGTTCACTTTAGTTTGGCTTAATACTGCTTTATTTCCCTCTATAACAGGTCTTCTTCTAATCAAACTGGAGATGTTTAGCTAGAAACTCCTTTCTCTGTTATTTCAAACGTAGCCCAAGCACAGCATCAGTGTCTGCTGAGGATAGGTTGGGCATGGATGGTAGAGGTGAGTCAAATGCAACTTGCAATAACTCTGTTGCTTGAACCTGGTGTTTGTGGTGGCTCCTATGCTCTTGATTTTAAGCCACATGCTTACATTACTGCTTGCATATTATATAATGTATTGCTTTTTTTACACACAATGGAATATATGATTCTATGATTACAGAAAATATCACGTCACATAAGTTCCCCTTCAAGTAAGGTAATTTACTCTATAATAATAAGCTAATGACTGTATTATTAGACAGTTTCATAGTTAATGCCTAGTTTTTTTCTCCATAATGCTGGAATCATAAGTCTATTCTGGCGACACACAGTCCCCTCACCTCCTGCAGGTGGTTTTCTTGGGGAATAATTTCATATCCTTAGCCTGACCCCCAAAATTAAAAAATATATATGTACAGAAACCACCAGATTTGCTCTATGGAGGATTCTGCTTGTAGACAGATTAAGGCATTTGTGGTTATGACTTGCCTGTCACTGTTAGGCTTCGCAGTGTGTTCAGAGTGATGGTAGAAGTGCTGTGGCCCTATATTTAAAACAGTAATTCTGAAAACAAAAAGAATGCTTCTTCCACCTCTGTTTCCTTTCTCTTGCCATGCTACTATGAGAGCAAAACCTACATTCCTTCTGTACGCTAGTGATAATTACATTCTCATAGCCTTAATGAAGCAGTTTATATAGAAACCTTAGCTCTCTGACAGTCAAGAACAAGCTGAAGCACATGCATGCAGATCAGAAAGCTTTGCTGCACGTGTATGAGAGCACAAGCAGTCTCTAGACTAATTTTTCTTAAAATTTACGTAAATTATATCTTGCAATGCACAGGAAACCTTGTAGCTGCTCTCTACTTGCAAATGTGAGAAGGAAGCCAAATTAGCATAGATAAAAGCAAACCTAAGAGATATGTATCTGCGTTGGTATGCAGCACAGCAGGGTCAGGGAAATCATTCAAAGGACTGGACTTAGGTTCAGCACATTTGAAAAGTAAAACATTGAAGTCAGAGAGAATTAGAGGTAGAAGCAAGAGAAAGGGCAGCTGGAAGAAAATAGAAATACTGAATCAAGAACTAAACTTTTCAAGATTACTACTTCCAGTGAGGAGGAGTGTCGTGAGAGCATGGGGTGAAAAAAAAGCCTTGCTGATCCCTATTTATGGTGATATTAATCACGACCGTGTTATCTCCAAGAGCTGCCTCCTTCCCCAGTGCTTCTGCAAGTTTTCACTCTGTTTCTGTGCTGCATGAGGACCTTGTAGCACTGGTAGAATACATGTTTCCTCCCACAGCTGCAGCTATTGGTGTGGGGCTGAGCAAACGGCTGGGGCCACGCAACTTCAACTGATGCAGATGGTGCCTCTTGAACATCATCTTGGAGAAAGCAAAATGTCAGTCCCAGGAGAAACCATTAAACATGGAGTAAGTTCCAAGAATGGCCCAAATATAATTCTTGTCTTCATTAGTGTCTTTTTCTCTGTGAATGTTGCTCCATTGTGGTGAAAATGGTAGCAAGCTGTATAACTTCTCAAAGATTTAGCAGGAAAAATCAAGCATTGGTGCTCAGGTGCAAAGAAGCTGCCAGATTCAAACTTCATTCAGGACGATGAGATTCCTTCCATTGACTGAAATGAATTTTGGATCAAACATTTGGAAACAGGCTGAAATGTAGCACAATGTAGTGGAGAAGTGTCAAGTTTGATTGCTGCTGGAAACATAAGAAAGCAGTGCTGCTGGTCTAGGGGCTGAGGCAGAAGCAGGGGAGATTAGCATGGGGATGACAAGCTGCTCTGGCTCAGGGAGACCGTCTGAGGTTTTTCCTTGTGCCGCTCACTAGATCCCAGTCTCCTCAGTTACTCTCCCTTACGGTTGCTGAATATTTCAGAAAGTGCCTTAGCTTTGGTCTTCTGCAGGAAATAGGAAGTTAAACTGTAAAAAAATAAGGAGGGCAAAAGCAAATAAGAAGACACCTAAACCACCTTTCTTATAGCTACTTAGCGTGTCCTTGTGGGGCTGGTGCAGGGCAGAGATGGACCAAGTCCAGAAAGGTTAGCTAAAGCCAAGATAAAATGGGATAAAGATCTGAATCACCACTTCCTCTGGTTTTTGAAAGAGCTAAGCTCTACGGCCTGGGCTTTGCAAACACAACCCAAGCCCATCTTCCCACTTGGCTGTGCTGTGTGATCCGAGGCGAACTGTTCTCATGACTCACGGGGACGGTTGACCACCATTCTTAACTGTGTTCCTTCTTTTACACATTTGGTACAAAGAAAAAAAATATCCATATTCCAGTTTTATGAAGACACAAGCACATACACAGTAATGCTTGATCTGCAGCCAGCTAATGGAGAGGATATGTTGAAACCACCAGGCATATTGTTACGAGGAGAACAATAGATATTGGCAACGTTGTTTGATCCATGTGCCAAGGGTAAAATTAAAGCCGTATGTTCACCCCATCAGACACAGATTGTGGATGGATGTTTACGTAAACAAAGGGTCTGTTAAACTGTGTTATCATTTTCTTCCTTCAGCTCTCAAACTTCGAGGCCAGGTACACCAATAAGTGGTTTTCTGGAAGAGCCAGGAAGAACCACATCAATGGCTATAGTTGCATGAGACCTTGGTTGATTACCATGTGGATACATAATAATGCCTTTTCTTTCCCTAACCTCTTAGAATAGCAGCAGTCAGAGCCAACCCCTTTATTCTTGCAGGAAAAAATCCTCTATAAAGTGCCAACAGATTTTTCAAGAGAGCTTGGAGACTGGGTAAGAGGTAAGCTGTAGGAAAAGTTTTCCTCTCTTCTACCTGTGTTGCCCAATATCCATACCTCTTTGCCACTGCTTGCAGCACCGTTAAAGCAATTGGTAGAAAATGAATCTGGAAAATTTCCCAGAGTGTACAGCTGCCCTTTTAACTTACACCTCACCAACACACCCTAAGTCAAGGAACCAACATGTGGCTTGTTTTCCTCTGTGAGCTGCAGAAGCACAAATACAGCTGTGCATATCTGGCACACTGGGTTTTTGATTTCATGTTTACTTGCTGGCCAGATAGCAGCTAGGTTGCAGAGAAGAATCACCTATTACTTTCTTAAAGAAAAGGAAGAAGGAAAATGAAATTGATTTTTTTAATAATGCTTGCCTCTGTGCCGTTATCCAAACCTTCCAATAGCAGAACACTGCAAGTTGTTTGCGCATTGCTGTATACACAGATTCCTTTGAGGGTTCATAATTATCGCTGGACTTTTATTGTAATTGCTTGTAGTTCTGGGTACATTTACAAAACATCACTTTTAACTTCAATACATAAGTTTCATGGAATAACTAATATTATCAATGTGAGATGTTCCAGGGGAACTATGATGAACATGCTTTTCAGCTCTTTTCTCTTTGACTTATTTTTTCATGAAAATAAGAAAACAAAACATCATTGCTGTGTTCTAGTAACATCCAGGTATGTCACGCTGATTTAGAGCATCAATCTCAGACTCCGTGCAAATCAGTGCAAAAGCTCCTGATCAATGTAAATCAGAATTAGATATTCATAAATGACCACGTCTTTAATTTCATTGTGGAAAATACCAAAATGAATAGAACTTCATTAAAAAAAAAAAAAAAAAGCTTGTTACAACAAATTTGTTCACTTTCTCAGCAAAATCAGCAGACGCTATGCTTTAGAAAATGCATACAGCAATTTTTAGAGTTATGTTTGTATCCTGATTGACACCAATGCATATGGCAGAGATCAGCTGCAGGAGAGAGTCTGGTAGATCTTATAGATCCTACCAGTAGGAGTGCTTTGAAAATGGGCAATCACAGGTACTGAAAGGATACATCATCTTCATTTTACTCTGGCAGCTAGCAGGAGAACTGATCACTAAGCTGATCTCATTCAGCTCTTCTCAATCACTTGCAGAGATGAGAAAGTTGTTCGAGAGATATCACTGGAGGCTCTGGGATTTTCTTCTGAAGTCATTCTGAATTTGCTGCTAATGGGGAGCTTTCTTTGATAGCTCTTTTATAATTAAATGCAGCTGGATGAAAATCAACCACAAAGGGAACTCAAGTTTGTTTATCGTTACTTCTGACTTTGTTAGCAGATGTTTTCTGAGTGCCATAGTAGCTTGTTTAATTCGTCTCTGTGTAATGTGAAGCAGGTAAACTTTGATTAATAAACTGACAAGTACATTCCTTAATTTATTTTAGAAGTTTCCATCTCTCTCTGTTATAGCACAGATGCCAAATCCCAAAAGAATGAAAATAACTGTTTGTGTTTGATTTGTACTGTTATTTTTAAGACCAAGGCCAGATGAAAATGTGCATAGTGGGGACACAGCCCTTACCTTGTAATGGATGCAGCCACTTGAAAACTTGTGCCACTTGTGAACAGTGCACATATTGTGCTCCCACCAGGCAGGTCTGTGTCAATTGATGTACAACTGGTTGCTTTAGTTTATTTGTTGTTATGTTAATCACATTGGAAAATGGTATTTGGGCTTACTACCTACTCACCCTTGCTAATTGTGGTGGACTACTGTCTGTCCTTACAGTAATGCAGGTGTAACTGGGCTTAAATTTTGTATCTGATATAGCTAATCAATAGTTAAGTTACAAGAACATCTAAGTGTGCAAATGCAAATGATTCAGGGTTCAGATGTGTGAGCTCTTAGACAGAACTCCCAGGATTTCTTTACTTGAGCAAGATGTCTACATCTGGGTGTGAAAATCTGGGCCGTGGTCTACTTCCCGCAAAGTGTTTTGGATTATCAGATATCAAAATTACATAGGAAGCATATATGCAGAAATTGGTTCCTACGCATAAGATGAACAGCTTCCTTCCTATCTTTCCCTCGGTTGTGCATTTTCCATCCTTTTCTCTCTCACTCATTTATCAGCTTCTGACCTATGAGGAAACTATTTCTACTTCTGTCTGATCTCCTGTTCTGCAGAGCTGACCCTACTTCGATTTGCTGTGTTCCTTCGTTATCTGCCCATTCTAATGGAAGTCTGCAGCACATCATGGACGTGAAGTGTAGAGCATCAGGTGTTCACAGCTTTCCATTGCGAAGTGAAGGTGTTGGGAGCACCTTGTCTTCAGGTGAGATTAAAGTGCATTATCTCGCCTGACTTCCCTATTGTCCTGGATGGTTGTTTCTATAGAGACTTGGTGTCCCTTGTATTAAAGGCACTTAAACTACAGGTTCACACTTCATTGTTGTGATAAACAGCCTATTTGTTTTTTCCTCTTTCACATTCAATTAGTTGCTTTCTAATAATTACTGTGTGCTTTATTTTTTTTTACGTGGGCTTAATGAGTCAGAAATAGAAGTAGCAGCGAGTCTTGCTTTTTAGCGCAAACACGTTGATAGCCTGAACTGAAAATTCCCGTTACCTCACCTTCCTAACAAAAATATATTTTTGAATGAGATGCTTTTTGCTTCTGAAGACTACTGAGGCTCTTTGATAGCAAAGTGAAATGCAAGGTTGCAGCAGATTGAGAGTGAGAAACCTTTTGAAAGTAAAACCTGACTCAGTGGACCTTACCGTGCTTGGCAGTTGTCTGGTGCAGTCAGCTGTGAACCAGAGCAGATATATACTTGTTGCCATCAGCAAGTGCCCAAAGTGCTTAACGCTGCAGAGTTTAAGCGACTCAGACACCAGAGACCACAGCCATGGGGTGGGGAGGAGAGGACATGTTGAGCTGGACCACCAGGTCATGGTGCTGCTGGCTTATTGCAATAATGGGATTCTCAGGGCAGAGCCAACGCTTTAACTATGAGAAAGTGTAAGATATGCAGGATGATGATGCGTGGAAAGAAGAAAAACACTCCTGAGTCATCCTGTTTCCTGAGCGTAAGGAGGAACAACGTTGGATTTTCATCCTACCTTTACATTCTGTGACAGGGCAAGCTCTCCTTACAAAGCTGAGAGCAGAGAGATTATCAGAACCATCAGGTTTGTGGTGTATTCACAACAGAACGGGCAGCTTAAAAAAGGATGTACTATTTGATCGCAGTTTCCTGCATATGGAAATCTTAGGTCACCTTGCTGTTCCTTGATGTCTGAAGTCTGCTATCAGGTTTCTGCAAGGAAATATAAATTAGTATTCAGTATCTTGTAGTATTTTTTGATTACCACTACTATTTTTCAATTTTAAGGACAAAAACAGCAGAACAGTGCTGCGATGACATGAAGCTGAGAGCTGAGCCCACACAGGGCACTGGGGAGGGTCACTGGGAGTGAGTCAGGTTGGTGTCTGCTGAGATGGTTTTGTTTGCAGTATTTTCTCACATATGTATTCAATAAGGCTTTTGTTTTACTGAGAAGAGACACTAGACAGCATTATCCCGATTTTGAAGTGACAGTGCCAAGGGGACTTCAGTAAAGGATTTGATGGCAATTGAATCTGAAAAGTAGAGCTTTGTAATTGCTTAGTTAGTTTTGAAGTAATGCTTATATTTAAGATTTATGTACAAAAACAGGCTATATCAATAGTAGTGAAGTGGTTTCGGGCCAAGTCTTTTTTAAAGGAACTTATGAACAGAAGGTCATTTCAGAGTTCTTTCTTCTCCTGCAAAGACACAAACACAAATCCCACCTCGCTGTGTTCATATAACATATAATACATTATTATGCTGCATTTAGTAAGTGTTTGTACTTCCTCAAGAAATCTGAGCTTTACCCTTGATTATAGTAAACTTCCCAATGCAAGCAAAAGCAATTATTATCCTCAGAGTTTCAGTGATCTATTAGGAAGATATAAGCTGTGACGAGACTTCTGAAGGCCCATCTTACAGTCTGTAAATCCTACCTTAAAAATACATAATTTGGAGACTATTGAGTCCTCTGATGATACTACGGTATTGAATCATCTTTATATAATTATGCTGGTGAATATAAAGTATCATTGTTTTCAGCATCTTTCATGAAAGCTGTTTTGACCTTCAGATTAAAGGATCCATATGGATTTCCAAATGAAAAAGTTGGAACTCCTGTATAAAACTTGAACTCCAGCTCAGCATGAAGGCATCAGATGTGCTTCCACTTGAAAAAACGTTGTTGTACCAGCATATATCCTGTCTGAATTTTTCTCCTGGGTAAAGTCTTATAAATGAGTGTATCATGCATAATGAGGAATGGAGGTCAGCCGCTTCCAATGAATTCCTTTTCAAAGTGTAAGAAAGATGCAGAGCAGCAAGGAGGAGAAATCCATTGGTATTTGAGCTCTGTAGGATGAAGAGGTTTGCTGCTGGGGGAAGATCAAGAGGAGGCAGTAGGAATATTTTGGGCACTTCTGAAGGAGAGATGGAGACCATCTGGTAGAGAGGATGCTTAAAGGAAAAGTGCCAGGACAGAGATAAAAGTAAAGGGAAAGGAAATAGTGACTGAGTAACATCAAAGAGTGAAGCTGACTATAGAGCAAAAAGGAAGACATAGCAGTGACCCAACACAGGCAAATCATAATACAAATGGTGGCACTGGGCAATGGATCCATATGAATCGGTGAAGGCTCGAGGGAAAAGCTCAGCATTTTAATTTCAGGAAAGTCTACAGGAAAGTGGTGTTGACATCTTTGGAAGGCTTATAATTTAAAACTGATGCAGTAAGCAGGGTTCCCGCTGCTTCAGAAATACTGTCCTGGAGTCTAATCCAGATACTGTAACTACAGCAGAATTTAAAATGGAGAGACGCCAAGAAGAATGTTTCTTCCCTCATCGGCATCAGCATCTTTTCATTTGAATGACTTTTAGGGCATTAGATGTTTCCGTTGAACTGCTTCCTAAGGCTCGTGTCCTGAAGCAGTGGTTGGTGTGTGGTCCTTCCCTGTGTTGAGCTGGAGCTGATCTCATGTAAAGAAAGGAAGATGCTGGTTTTGCTTTTCTCCTGCTGAAGGAGAATAACTTTCGGCCAGTCCCTTTCTCCTGCCCAAGTCTGAAAAACGTTTTTGTCATTGGAATTCCACTGAGAGTGGAGCAGTGCTAAGCCCCATGGCTGTTATGGGTAGAGTAATACATGTTAACAGAGTCTGATCATCTCTTGTACCTTGTTTTACACCTAACCCTTAGGGCAATGAATCAGGACAGGTGATGGGCCTAAGTGCTCCTACCGCTCTTACCCCTTCCCAGCTGTATTTAGGAGGACTTTCTGCATCCTAGGGGAACCATGCTTTAGAAGGATTTGAGATCAAAGCCTGAAATAATCTCATGGTTTTCTTTCTGCCTGTCTTTCTTTCACTCTTTTACTCTTTTCTTAACAAAACAGGTGTGTTACTTTTTTTTTTTTTTTTTAACTGAAATCGGTCCAAGGAAAGGAAAAGAAGAAAGTACTTCCAGAGAGTAATTAGTCCCATCTTAAAACAAGTGTGTAAGACAGGTAGGATAAGTCTCTCTCTGAAAGTGCCAATCTGTCACCACTATCTATAGAAGGAGCCTTCACGAGTAGCTTAGAGTAGGTGTTTGACTTTTACACAGTTAAATTTAGAGGAGATGATTGCCACTTTTTAAGTCAGTCAAAGTGCTTGTTTATAATTGATTAACCATTATAGACTGAAAAGTTGTGAGAGAGAACAAAAGTAAAAATATAATGCCTTTGATAGAGATATCACGTAATAACGAATAGCAGTAACAGCAATTGCAGATGGTTAACATTTTCATTCCCCATTGTTTTTATTTTACTGTTAAATCTTCCCAGATTTTAGGTCTTGTTTGATCCTGAAGAAGGAAAAAATTGCCCCTGCTTTAGTGTAAGCAAAAACTGCTGAAATGTTTGTAGGATTAAGAAGTGATTTGTCCTGGAAATGTCAATTCTTATATGTAGGGTCATTAATCCATAAAATGAATTTGCAAACATTTATAAGTTCCCTTTCGTGTTGTTGGTGTTTTACTTGACATGCTTCTGACTGCTCTCTAAATGAAGTCTGCACTCAGAAGATCCTGCAAGGCGTGCTCTGACAGTGTGGGACTTGGTTTTGCGTGTGTTTTGACCTGGCATACACAGTCTGTTACAGTGAAATAAACCCACTTGTCATTTAAGAGTATTAATCATATTTCAGGCTGTTGACCAAGAATTTCATTGTGTACAGTGCTTTCATCAGCCAGAACCATACTGCAAAAGTAAATAGATAAAATCACTTTCTCTAGTAAAAATAATTCTTGACTACAACCTTGCTTGAAGAGTAGATAATGCTTGTAGAAATGGCAGATGCTCTGAAGTTTTGGAGTATTGTGACAATAAGAATTTTAAACAAAGCTGGAAAAAGCATATGGGATATGTGGACAGGAAATCCTGTGGTAGTTTTGATTTTATGCAAGGAAAAGAAGGAGTTCCTTAGCTCCATGAATCTGTTTGTATGCAGTAGCCAAACAGAGATTTTCATGATCTTAGCTTTCCTCTTTCTTCAAAACATTGTTTTCAAGTACAGATGGGCCTTTACCACAAGTTTGGGATCCAGATTGGGGCTTGGACTTGGCATTCATCAGAGTGCAAGCATATTTGAACCCAGCATTTGAGGTCAGCCTCTTGTGGAGTTAAGCGCCTACTGATTGAGTAGATGTCTCCTGTATGTCGAGGCATAGGTGTAGAAAATACAGAGATTTCATTTTACTTGGTCTCTAAGGTATTTAAATTTAAAGTGAGAGACTTCTAATGAAGCAGGAGGCTGTATTTATGATTGTTATTGTGTCTGAAGGGTGAAATAACATACGACAATTAAATATGGTGGATATTATAATAATATTACTTATTAGTAATAGTACTAATTGTACTTAAAATGGTTTCCAATCTAAATACATTTGAAGTCAATAAGAGTACCTATGGCAAAGCATTCGGATCCTGATTTATTATCTACCACTTCTACCCCAGTATGTTTACTTATGTTTAAACTGACCTGTTCCTAGAATAGAATATTAAATGTTAGTGAATCCGTACACCTAGGTGTGGAAAGACAATTAGCCTATAAACACACTGACTTCCTCTTCAGGCTGAGAACCCCTCATATTTATAAGACTAATGGTTTCTAATCTGTTTTTAAATGTTCCATTTGGATAGTGAAGGCGTAACTATCAAAACACTGTAAAATCATAATGCCTGTGCAGCTATAAATTACTGTTTTCAAAATGAGCTGGAGGTCTCCAACTTATTCCCAAGTGCAGAAAAGTTAGATAACACAGAACTGCTCAAAAACGACTAGAAGCAACTTTTTCAGGCTTTTTCCAAATGCCAGGGAATTGTGGGTCTGCCCAGTAACTCCCAAGTAATACCCATATGGGTAGCAATGAAGCTAGTCCCATAAAGAATACTTGAATAGATCAAAAACATTTCAGATCAGAGATCAACAGAAAGAACTGTGTTGCTTTTTGTTTGTTTGTGTATTTATTTATGTTCTGGAAATTTCCCTGATATGAAAAATATCTCACTTATTTTTCATTCATCAAATTGTGGACTGCTTCATATGGGATACTGACTGCATGACCTACTGATGGTGAAGTGCTGCTTCCGTGGAATATGCAGCTTGAAACAACAAGAAAAAGGTAACAACTTAGAGTTTTTTTGTAAGCCAAATAAATCCTGGGTATTTCAGATGGTGGATAAATGGTAACTTTGAGTTTACTGTTGCTTGTGGTCTAGATGGATCTTTGTAGTCCTTTCCAACCTTAATGATTCTATGAGTCCACTTCTTTTAAATACAAATGCAATAATTACTTTTAACAAAGAAAAAAGATGCATGATTTAAAATATCATTAGGATAAGCTTTTGTGGGGCACAGAAAAAACCTTTACAGATGTTATTGGCTCTTTGGGGTTATACTAAAATAAAAACTGGGAGAAGTGCCTCATTTGAATTTATACTCCCTTTGTGATCCATCAAAAAGGATTCATCTCCTATTCAAATGACTAGTCAATATGTTAGTCAGATCAAATACTACTAATAAGATGCTAAAAATGCTTCTGAGGAACAGGGGGATTTCTTTAACAAGCCATAAAGTGTACTTCTAATCCATTTCTGACTTGCGAAGTTCTTTGTGATTCTCACAACTGTTCCATCATGACACAGTTCCAAAGCCTTGTGCAGGAGAAAGAATCAAGGTGTAAATCAAGGGCAGTGAGTAAATACTAACTTTTGTCTCCAACTGTTCCCAAAGCCATTGTGGTCTTTGTGCTTTCCTATCTCACATCTATTTAAGATACTGATGCTGCTGGATACTTTGACTTGATAAACCTATTTTTAATGAGATTCACCAAATCATACAGCATAAATTCTGTTACAGATTTAAAAGGTAAATTAATGAAATAATGTCGTCTTGTTATGACAATAGAAGAGGAGCTCCTGTTAGAGGAAGGTCACCAATCACCATAGAGGCTGGTGAGGAGGGTGGGTTTTTGCATATCTTCCTGGTCACATCAGCAGAACAAAACTCTTCTGTAGCTCAGATCTGAGCTCAAAAAATGATCCTTAATATTTGCCTGACAGACAGAGTGCCTTAGTGGCAAAGCTCCTCATCCTGTTTGACTTCAACTGAAGTTTCACACCCTTTCCATCTTCAACTTTTTTAAGCTAAACAGATTTAAGTTTTGAGGTCTGAAGCTAAATAATTTTTTGAGGTTGAAGCTAAATAATTAAATAAAGTCTGATTAGGTTTATTCTTCCTCCCAGATAAATCAAGCCTAATTCATAACCCAAATGTGAAGATAACCATGGAAATGGCACACAAAATACTCCTTACAATTTTGCTTGTTGAAAGCACACTGGAGCTGACCATCCCTGCTGGTTTGGATTGATTGAATTTGTAGCTGATATTCTAACATTCTGGGGACAAGTCTATCTCTAAATTTTGTCTGGAATACGGGGCACCATCCTATGACATATATACTTTATTCAATTAAAGTAAATGAGTTCATTCATGAAAATTTTTGCAGGATTAAGCATGTGAATATCAACCATTTGGGACTGAGAAAATAAACAATAACATTTAATAAATATACAGCGCACTAAGAATGTATTTATTAGTCTTTTGACATTTTTATCTGGCTCCTATAAAGAAGTCTTTGGAGCTGGGACAACAACTGGTGCAGGTAAATTTCCTACACTGGGAAAAGATCTGGTATTTAGTTTATGGGAAGCAGGCCTGAGCAGATGTGAAAAGTTCAAATAAAGGAAGGCCAGATTAAATGCACTTTTGTGGCTGGAAAATCAAAACAGATGTTATTATTCAACCACAAAAAAATCTATGCACACTTAAGTAGCATTAGGTGTCTGATCAGCTACATTTTTTTTTTTTTTAGCTGAAAATAACAAAACGATTATAAAATTATATAGGCTGACAAAATACCTTAAAATATTACCAATAGACTGACTAGCTTGGTCTTCTGTTTCGTGGGAAGGCGTAGAATTGAACTGGATCTTACTACACTTACAGAAAAGTGAGTATATCTAATGAGGGAAGAATCAAGAGAAGATTCAGGGAGTGTAAGAAAGAATAGACCCTCCATCTGATGCATGTTAGAGAATAATTTAAGATGCATGCCCTTTATAATCGTCCATAAACTTTTCTGGGCACCTGCCCATTTGAAAAGATTGATCTTGGCAGAGGATGACAAATTCTGGAGGTCTGCAGGAACCCTCGACAGCAAGCATATGTTTGCTGGGCGTGAATGACGGCAAATAGATATAAAGATTATTTCTAATTAAAAGAAATCTAGGTTCAGAAAAGTGTATGTTAGAGAAAACACCTAAGATGATTAATGGTCTAGCACAGGAGGTCTGAAATGAGTATCTTTGTCTGAAGAAGCCAGATCATGGAGACAGTGGAAAGAACTTTTTGTTTTGTATGTAGGGATGGCATAGTTTGCATGGGCTTGTTTGTTGGCCTGGCATGTTTCTGCTGTAGATGCACCCCTAGTGATATTGCTGAGATTCAGAGGTTAATGAAGAGCAGTTCATATTGGCTCAGTGGAGTTGACAGACCTTGTTAAATGTGCTACGTAAAATGGGGCGGCTCTGGTCATTTCTTCCCTGTTCAGAGGGAAATGGAGTTACAGAAACAGCTCAGGAATGGACAGAAAGAGACTATGAAGCTGCTGCTTTTTTTCTTTTTTTCTTTTTTTTTTCTTTTTTTTTTTTTTTTTTTTTTTGTTATTGCAACTGCTTGAGTTACCGCATGAATACCAGGGGTTTGTGTGTTTGAGAGGATGTTGTGTAACAACAGAAATTTCTCCTGTCCACACTCTCTTTCAGTAATTGATCACTGCTTGCCTGCTTCCTGGTGTTCAGAGTCACCGGGTCTGACCTCTGTTAACCTCCAAACCTACCCCTAGGCTACCCTTTCAAAGAGATGCTGCTTATCCAAAGATATTATTGCCCTGTCCTGCTAATTCATAGAAAGGCTTAGGCTGGAGGGGACCTTATAGATCATGTACTTCCAACCCCCTGCCATGTGCACAGTTTCTACCTAGCACATCAGGTTGCCAGGATCCCATCCAACCTGGCCTTGAATGCTTCCAGGGATGGAGGATCCACAACCCTTCTGGGCAAGCTGTTCAAGGACTCCAAAGACCTTCTCCACAGGACTGCTCTCAAGGAGTTCTTCTCTCTGTCTGTACTTGTATCTGGTACGGCCTCAACCCAAGTGCAAAACATTGCTTTCGGTATTGTCACACCCCATTACATTCTTGTGTGCCCACTTTTCAAGCGTGTCCAGATCCCTCTGCATGGCATCCCTCCCTTCTATTGTTTCAACTGCACCACACAGCTTGGTGTCATCAGCAAACTTGCTGAGGGTACACTCAATCCCACTGTCTGTGTCAGTGATCAAGATGTTGAAGCACAGGTCCCTAGACAAATCCCTGAGGGTCACCACTCGCGTCTGGCCTCCACTTGGACATTAAGCCATTGACACCAGCCCTTTGGCTATGACCATCCAACCAATTCTCTATCCATCTAATAGTTCAGTCTTCAAATCCGTCTCTCTCCAATTTAGAGATAAGGATGTGGTGTGGGACCATGTCAAAGGTCTGGCACAAGTCCAGGTAGATGACATGAATTGTCTTTCCATTGTCCACTGATTCCATTACTCCATCATAGAAGGCCATCAAATTGATCAGGGATGATTTTCCACTGAGGAAGCTGTGCTGGCTGTCTTTGAACACCTTCTTCATCTCATATGTGCCTTAACATCTCTTCCAGGAAGAGCCACTCCATGATCTTCCCAGGTGCAGAGGTGAGGCTCACCAGCATGTAGTTCCTTGGGTCTTCTTTTCTCTCTTTCTTGAATATGGGAGTGATATTTCTATTTTTCCAGTCATCAGGGTCTTCGCTTGATTGCCACAATTTTTCAAATATGATGAAGACTGGCTTAGCAACCACATCAACCAGCTCCTTCAAGACCCTTGGGTGCATGTTGTCTGGCTCCATACACTTGTAAACATTCAGCCTCCTGAGGTGCTCTCAGACTTTCTGGTCTCTTACACTAGGAGGGATTTTGCCCCCCCAACCCCTGCTTAGAATTTTAGGGACACAGAAGGCATCAGAAGCCTGATTTGCCGTGAGAACTGAGGCAAAAAAAACCTCATTAAGTACTTCAGCCTTCTCCACGTCTGAGGAGTCCAGCTCTTCCTTTCCATCAGAGGGGGGTGCATACTCCTTTGCCTGTTCCTTCTGCCTCGTGTATCTAAATAATTCCTTTTTACTGTTTTTCACATCCTTTGCCAATTTTAATTCCATCTTCTCCTTGGCTTTCCTGACTCCATCCCTGCATGTCCAGACAGCATCCCTATATTCTTCCCCGGACACCCATCCCCACTTCTATTGCTTATACTTTTCCTTTAGGAAAAGCAGAGGTTTCCAGGGAAACCTCTGCTTGATCAGCGGGTCCTTGCTCAGCCATGTTGATTTCCTGCTTCATCTGCTTGATTTCTTATTCTGTAGGATAGAGAGCTCTTGAGCCCTTAGAAAGGCATCTTTGAAGTGCTGCCAGCTCTGTTCTATTCCTTTGTCCCTAAGGATGGTTTCCCAGGGGAAACATAGGAGGCAGAGAATCACCATGTCCAGGAGACGTGAGGCCTCTTTCCAGCGCTTCTTGGAACAATGTACAGAAATGAGCTCTGAAGAACTGGATATATCTGCCCCGAAGATGAATAAGAGCAGTGTAGCCAAAGGACGGTATGCTATCATGTAATTAGGACTGGAAACTTTACTTATGAACCTGTAGCTCATGGACTCTCCGCGTGGACTTCCATAGAAGCCATTTTAGCAGTGCAGTGTGTGCTCTCATGTGTTAAACTCAGCTTAATCTAAGGTAGTTGCAGGTAATTTGGGCCCTTTTCTGGTCCTGAGGCTCGCTGTTAGAAGAATTCTAACAGCTCTCGGGATCTGGGTTAGTTAAGAAAAAAAGTTTGTAGCTCCTCAGTCACACGAATCTCCTCTAATTTTCCCTTACTTATTTAAAAATGCAGCAGTGCTGGAGGCCCCACCTTTTGGGAAGGTGAATCTCTCACTGTGATTCACACATTTCTTAACCAGTTGTTCTTGGAAAAGGCTGCAAAACAAAACAAAACAAAACCAAAATACAAAAAACCAACAAAACAAAACAAAAAAACCCACAGAAACATGGTTAAATGTTAATTGTAAAGGTGAAATTCTTGTTGGCTTTCAGGCAAGGTCAGACTCCCGTAAGTAAAAAAATGCAGGTTTTATAAAGTCTGCCAGCAACCTGAATCCAATTGAAATACAGCGTAATTAAGGCTTCCAAGACACTTGGGGTTTATTTCTAAGAAGCTCTTAGATGACCTGTAGGCAATTTTCAGCATTTTCAATGGACTATGTAATTTTAAAGTTATGGATGCTGATAATTTCTATCTGGGACCTTAGCAAGCTTCTGTAAAAACGTATGTTCTTTAAGAAAAAACAATCTCTCGTGACCTTAAAACTCAGCTAATGCTATTGCCTCCTCCCATTTGCAAAGGCCCTTCCCATTCTCAAAGAGTTTGTTTCAGTATTCATGTGAAGGTGGGGAAAACATGATGTGAAAAAAGGAGAAGGGATCCTTTGTCTTTGCTTTCTTTCTTAATGTGAATGCTAAGAATCATACTGGTGCAAAAGGGCTGGAAAGAGCAAAATGTGTAAATAATTTAATGGGGAAAAAGAATTGTAAGATAGCAATTCACCAGAGTAAGGACAATAGAGCACAAAATGCCATAAAAGATAATAGGCTTATATGAATTGGCATGTGTTAGTGATTATGCAATCATTCATTTCCCACAGATTTCTTTTTATAGGAAACTTTGGAAAATCCCTGTAGAACTGACCGAGTCATTTAACCACAACAGGTTTCTTTTCAACGTGGCTAAGAGTGGGCGATAAATATTTTCACATATTTCTATACTGATGTTCTGTTCTCATCTGCTGGAAGTGGCAGCATCCTGTGCTGCTGCAGTCACCAGAAGAAGATGGGACTACGACCCCAGGCCAACCGGGTCCACCTTTGCCACCCCTTCACCTTCCCAATTCCTGTGGGACTGCATGATAGATCCAAATGGGAACACGCTCACAAAGTGTGGGGTTTTGGTTTAGTTAATGCCTGTTGCAACAGGCACTGGGGTCGCCAAGGAGAGGGATTTCTGCTCCAAACAGTGCTCCCAGTTCTGGGCTGGATGCAAATCCCTCTGGCTTGCAGCAAGCAGCTGAGCTCTCCTCAGTCATTGGCAAAACGAGTCTTTTGCTTTGTTGCTGTCAGAGGCCATTTAAATACTTGTATTTCTGGAAGCAGTTTTCTCTCACCAGTAGGCTAAGGAAAACAAGACCTCGCTCTTAAGGATTTTTTTGCCTTCTTATTAAAAATGTCATTTTTCTTTCATTTTTCAGGACTGTTGTTTGCAGCCTCTAGACGTCCCTGCTGCCTCAAAATGGGCTCAAGGTAGGCTCTGTCCCCTCCAGCTTGCTTTGTTCCAGAGAGGTCCTAATGGACATTAGCATTCCATTTTACATCTCAGAGTACATCCTTCTAAAGCAGCTCTCTCCTGTGCTCCATGCCTCCTTCCCCTGCTCCTCCCCCCATACTGGGGTTGTATTTCTTCACTTCACTTTGCTTTCCTTTGCTCCCTTCTGCCCAGCCCTATGGAGAAAGAATACTCAGGCCACGGTGGTAGTGTCTGCTGTCCTACAAGAAGATAGGCAGGTTTATAGAGTTTCTTGGAGCTGGACAGAGCCATGGCAATAAATACAGCATTCTAGTGCAGAGTAGGCAAAATAGATTTAATCACACCTGCCTCATCGATGCCTTTTGCTGGTATCATTCAAATGATCTCAGTTGCTTGGTGTAAAGTGTTATTCTGTCTCATGTATACGTAGCAGCATGAAGGGAGAATGAGTGAAAGACTTCGAACTCCAAATAACATTAAAAGACTGAGAAATAAAACCAGTTGGAGGACCTGGATCTCCCTTGTGATTCAGCTTTAAAATCTAGAATTCTGATGTTTGAGAGATGGCATAAATCAAAGCCATCCATCAGGTTACAGACAACTCTGAATATCAAATAGTTCATTGTTTAAAGAAAAATAAAAAGAAGTAAGAACAAAAGAAAGCTGCCCGTTAAATCCTGCAAGTGGTTAAAAATGGTCATTAGGAACATTTGCAAATGTTTAGCTTAGCTTAAGTTAGATGGACATAATTTCTATTAGGCCATGAATTTTTTTTTTTAACTGCATTACTAGGCTGGCTATGAATAGTAATGTTTTCATTTTTAAAATAAGTTGAGTCTCTCCACACTATCAGCCCTCTCCTGCCATATTTTGAACTTTGGAGTGTGCAGAAGGATGGAAAAATACGAGTGGTGGGACACAATGCAAAGTGAATCTGAGCTGCCCTTAACTTCAGCCTTTGCACTGTGCCAATACACCTGGAAGATGCAATTCATCCCACCTGGAATGCTGATATTACAAACACCTATTTAAACACAGCAGTGTTGGAGGTAACCTCACTTGCCTGGGCACAAGGTTTGATCATCTTTTATGAATACTGCACCGCTGATTTAAGAAAAGACAAATACAAGGTAAGCTTTGAGTTGGCCATTAGATATGTAATTAAACAAAGAATATGAGCTGCAGTTACTTTTGCAGCACTGTGTTGCCTGAACCAATGAACGTTTGTGATTTTAAAGCAGCGTTAATCTCAGGCAGTGAGTCCTGAATAATGTTTATTAACTATACTTTAATGACTTGTCAGTTTTCTAAAACATGCTGAAGTATTTTAGAAATCACTTAGTAAATGTAGTTTTAATTCTTTTCCCATATTCATGGACTGCTACTTACTTAAAAAAAAAAAAAAAAAAAAAAAAAAAAAAGAGATTAGAAGGTTCAGATTTAGAGCAGCAAATTGCTGTGCTAATCTGCAGGTATTTCTCTTCTTGATACAGCCACTAATGTCTAATCTTAGCAACGCAGGCCCAATCATTGTGCTTTTTCATTAGAGCTGCTATGAACTGTGTGCCAGGGACTTGAACTCTGTGAGCAAGCTGCTCCAAGCTTGCAAGCTTTCATATGAAAATGTACTGTGCGTATTAAAGAACAAGTCTAAAAAGAACCTGCTACGTTTGTGCAGAAGCTGGAGAGTTCACAACACCAGTTCTGGTTGGGAACAGCATGCCTTTGAGCCTCCACATGGCAGGGTGATAAGGGCTGGCCAGGAGCAGGCATCTGGTGTCATGACAAATTTGCAAACCTTTTAATTTGTTTCTGTTTCTCAGGAGGGAAAAAACAGAACCTCTGTGATTCTTCTTTTTCCCTACGAAGTGTTATGGGTGAAGTTTGTGGAGAAAATCTTCCCTGCCAGATGCTGTCTACATCGTGGGTTTCCCCAGTTCAGAGCTGAACCTCCCACCAGTTGCGTGATCTTCGGGCTATGGGTGAGTCTATGATGACTTTCTTCCTTCTACCCAAAAGCTGCATTCTTAATGCTTCATGTCTTCCCAGCAGTACAGAATATCCCTGATTGGGATATTGTACGGAGAAACAGATATTCTGCTGTTAAAGATTCATTGCGATTGCAATTTTCTGACAAATGGAGTTTTTCTGATCTTCCTGGGAGTTGTAATGGCCATAGCCGGTCTGAGTGCTCAGTGTTACGATGCGTTCTTCTGTGATTGACTTGAAATTTGTACCTGAGGGGTTTGGAGTAAGAGACTGATGTTGGTATTTCCTTCCTTATGAGACGAGGTGTTGCTCTTGTTCTTTGGAAATCCTCTCCTGGAGGCGAGGAGTACCTTCAGAGATCTATTCCCCTGATGCTGCTGAGCATGGAAATCTCGATAACTGACTTTATTGGAATTGTTTCTGTTCACATGAGCTTTGCTTTTGTGTACTTTGGGATTATTTCCAGTAGTTCAGTGTTTCTGCAGTGAAGTGACAACTCAATCTAAGAGATGGTCCATCTTCCCTTTTCTACACCCTTTTCTACCTTTGTGCTTTCCTTTGGTCTCTATAGTTTCCTAATTTTTTGTAATCTTTCATCTTTCTCATTTCAAGTATCCACTAGTTTTGATCCTTACCAAAGAGCTTATTTTTATTTCTCAACCCTTTTGGTCTCAGATAAGGGGATTGATCTTAACACTTTGAAATCAGCAGTCATTTGACCATGGGCTTTGGAGACAGTTAAGCTCCTGAGGACCAAAACAGTGAATACAGAACAGAAGCAGCCTTGATTTAATATTGTGAACCTAATAAGCCTAATCCTCTCCTTTCTGTTTGTTTTTTTTCTGCTTGGACATGGCCTACTGTACAGCATTTCAGGTTTAGGGGCATTGAGAGAAATCACCGTCACTTTCCAGAGCAGACTTCAAAGGCAAACTCACTTTTCCCATTGCTTTTTATCTTCCTTCTATTTCTGATGCATACTTCATTTTTTTTTTTCCATGCTGCCGCTCCAATTTTTGCCCACTTTTGATTTCTCTATTAACATTAATTAGGCTCATGAGCTTGATCACCAGGTGGGTTTTCCCCAAGCTTCCACTGTTGTACTTCCCATCAGCAGCAGACTTGCAAGGGAATTTTGTTAAGCTGCAGAGAGGAGCCTAATGTTATTGGATACAGAGTGTTTCAGAGCTAAGTGTGTTTTATATCAGTTGAATTTGCCAGGAAGCATTATTGGCTTGATTATTTTTAAGCAGACAGGCTCGAGGGCCCTTGACCAGCATCGGGGGGCAATGAGAGAAGAGGGCCGTTAGCCAGGGGAATGATTCATACCTCTGGAGCTCACCAAGTGCTTGTGTGTCTCAGGGAAGTAGCTCTGCATCTTCCAGCTGAGGAAAATGCAGAGCAGGGAAAAAAAAAATAAAATAAGAAAGAGAAAAATAAATAAATCCCTGGATTCATTTCTGGAGAATCTCATCACATGTAAAATCAGCTGCTAGGAAGGAAGATTGGCACACACCTTTTGGACATTTTGTGCATGGTTTTCCTGGGCAGGTTCTTCCAGCATTAAGTTTTTCCTGTATTGAATGCTAAGTAGCATAAAATACGAGCTGTCACGGGGTGAGCTGCAGCTTTTGTAGCCTTTGTTTTGTGATGATTTGCATATTCAGAATCTGCCTTGGGTCGTCTTGTTTTTATCCTTCTTCTTTTAAAACTGCATTTACCTGAAGAAGGGTTTCGTTCTGAGTGCACCAAAATAAACGTTTTCTCTGCAGTTGACTTTAATCTGACCAAAAGAATGAACACTTGGAGCAGAAAACCTTCTTTGGGTCCTACAGGGCGTTAGAACATCTCAGGTACTGGCTGCTGCTTTAATAAAAGGATAGGATTTCCATTTACTTCAGGCAGGCTTAATGTATTGTTCTTGTAGTGAGACAGTCAGAATGAGTCAGGAGCCAAAGAATACACTTTATAGACACAAATAATCGTAAATTCAGAATGTCACCTTTAGGCAGAGGCATTTTTATTATTGTTAGTGGAGCTGCTGAGTAGGTTTGATGTTTTATTCTCTTGAGTACTAAATGTTCCAGAGTACCACAGCCCTATCTTTATCAGGCTCACAAGGAGGGAGCACAGCCAAACTTGCTTCCTATACTTCTCTATGATTGATAGCAGATGGCATGCTTTAAAATAAACCTATCCATTAGCAGTCCTCAGTGTTTTTACTCAAGGCATTTACAACTGTCTCAACCAGAAAACACATTTGCTCCGCAAGCTCACTTCAGTCTGCAACAGCTGTACAGGTGCAAATCTTTCATTAACTCTTAAACAGTGGTGAAATAAACGTTACACTGTATTTTATTTTTAGTGGAGATGTTGTTTCTCAAAGGAGGAGTGCATTCTATTATTCTCTCTTTGCATATGGCAGAGGTTCATGTTAACTGATGGAAAGTCAGAATATTTTTCTTCTGTCCTCCTTCAAATTTTCAGGGTGAGATAAATGTGGATGTATGTAGGTGTACTCCAAATGGCAATACTGGGGGTTTGTAACTGGGGACTGGGATTTCTGGGGTCTCCCAGCTCCTTTTCTCATACAGCCCCATGGGTGAGATCCTTCATGGTATCCCCACCACTGCTTCATCTTGGGGCTATTTGGAAAATGCAGGGTAAGATGCACACACACATACATATGTATTCAACCTGATTCTGAGGTCAATTCTCAGTAAATAAATTACTAAAATCTGTCCCTCTGTTCTTTGCTTAGATTTCTATGCGGTAGTCACAGAGGATGCTAAAATTGGCCTGGCATTCCTGCCAATACAACAAACCCTCCAGCACCTCCCAAAACATTAGTGCACCAGCAGACAGACCTTTAAAATATTAGTAGCAAACCTTTAATATTAGCATTTAGCATTAATATTAGACAAGAACTTAAAATATTAGAGCCAGATAAGACAGTATTAGCAGGGGTATAGGAGTCATTAAGCAGAATAACCATCGCTGACTAAATGGATGCTGAAACTTTTACATGCAAGCCAGCGTAGATGATAGGGACTTCACAGAGACGAGAGGCTCCTTTCATTTAAAAGGAGGTTGGAGAGACGAAGGTTAGGGATTTGAAAGCTGGTAAATAAAACAACACAGCGGGACAAGTGATATGGAACGTGCCATCTCGTTACCAGCGATCATGTCCTGTGTTATTTTTCGTAAGCTTAAAAGATAAAACAAGAAGACTGGCAATATTCTGTTGCAAATAAATGGAAATTGGGGCATTTTTTGTATAAATCTAAAGTTGCAGAAGGAGAATACAAATGGGTTCTCAGTACTGGAAGTCCATGTAGGATAATAGAGGTGCTACAGTAATTTAGCAGGATGGCCTGTGGATTTCATGCCCTTTTTCTGTCATGACAAGGAAAGTCTGGGGAACCTGAGCTTGGCACCATGGAGGGAGAGGTAGAGGCAGCCCAGGGTCTGCATTGAGCAGTGCTCCAGAGAACAGCCATCACCACAGCTCATGTCAGCTCCTCCCGTGAGCACCTGGAGGATTTGGTGCTAAATGAGATGGGGGGAGAAAAACAAGACCAGCTGTAGACATAAGAACTTTAAGAGCATCAGTGCTTGCTTCCAGCTAATCTCTCCTGATGACTCCTGTAAGCAGGCGAGGCTGGTCGGTGCTGTTAATTATTCAAAGCCCCGCACCAGTTTCATAGCTGAGTAGTGTAAGAGGATGTGTAGTGTCCCCATTTCTCAGTCTGTCTGGGGAAAGGCACGAAGCGTGGCTTCTCCTGCCATCCCTGCCTGCCATCCCTCTTTACAGGTGGGAAATGTGAGCTGGAGAGAGGCTGCAGCCATCCCCATCCCTTGGCCATCTGGCACTGTGAAACTTCACCTGTCTCTGTAGGGCCCGATAAGCAGAGTGCAGGGAAGGCATCGTGAGAGCCATCCTGCATCTTAATGTAATGAATGCGCTGATTTGAGGTACTGTGCCCTATACTTTTGTGTGCAGAATAATCCAAAAGATGTCCAAAATATATGATGTCTCCGTTGTTAATTCATCATGGGAGGAAGGGGAGGGAAAGGCATGTGCTTCAAGGTTTGAATTACATCCACAGTGTCCTCAGGCAGTACAAATAGCACACTTAGAGAGTTATACATATTTTCACTATTTATCATTTGCATTAAGATAGAGTGGAAAAGGGGTGGCAGTGGAGTCATGTGCAGCATGAGATACGTATTCCTTATGTTGTTTGCTGTCCCAAAGAGGCTGCCAAGGCATTTTAGTACATCTTAACCGTATGATGCAAAGCAGTTGGAAAAAAGTAGAAAAATATTCACAGCAAAAAAAAATTTATTGCAATAGGCTCTCTTGGATTTGTGCTAGAAACAAGTACCAGTACAACACTGATGTTTGAAATACATGCCTTATCTACACCCAGCCAATGTACCTGCCATTACAACTTCTTTTAGTTCCATTAGAGAAGGCAGCATGTATTTCCTTATGACTTGGAACTGCTGATTGACTTTTTTGTGAAATTGAGTTTATTTTTGGAGATTAGGTCACACAGAGCTCCTTTAGCTTTGAGGTGGGAAATGAAACATCTCAACTTGTGTTGCACTTAGAGATGACTTCTCTGTTAGCTTCTTTTGGTCCACTGGTGCTGTGGGAGTAGAGGTACCCAGACTGAAATGGTTTGCAGCCTTCCAAAGGGCAAAAATAACCGTGCATGGAATAACCGTAAAATAGCATCTGCAGCACTCAGACTCTGGTGCGTTTGGCTGCCACTGGCCTCACTGTGGCTATTTCCAGGAGTCAGAGTGCACAGGTACCTAAATATCTACAGGCATTGATATGTACTGTCCTCCAGACAGGCTGGGAAACGTTTTCTTGTTTAAATGAGAGCCACATTCAGCCTTAAAATTAGGCATATTCTTAAGTGCATATATGAGCTGGGATCCAAAGAACACAGCATATTAAGATAACGCAGATCACTGCAAATTATGTAGGGGCTATACAGTATAGTTCAATTTAGTAAAGAAAAAAAAGGTCCTTTTATCCCCCCTTCAAGCCTCTTTATTTATTAATGACCTAGAAAGATGTGACGTTATTAAGACTTGAACCAATTTGCCCTGGATGCCATCCAGCACAACCAGAATCAGTGTAGCTCTGTAATAGCCCCTTTTTCTGAAGGAAACACCGAGTCCCAGGCCTACCCCAAGCTGGTGAGTGCTGGAGGGGGGCCCAAGGCTTGCAGAAGGGGAGGGTGGAGAGGGGCCATGCTTAATCCCCAGTAGATTTAGCCTTTTGGTGAGTAAGATGGATTTCTGATGTTGGTCTCCATGCCATTCATAGCAGTGTTCCCAGTAGTAAATTTGTGCCTGCACTAAAAATCCCCCTCTCGTGCCCCCACTTCCTTGCCAAAACTAAGCTCAACTAAAATAAATCATATTTTAGGAAGCTAATTGTGCAGCCAAATAGCAGAAAGGTATTGAAAAACTGTTGTGTGCCTAACATTAAATGAATTTACATTGGCAGTAGGGAACATGCATAACAAAAATAAATACAGAGACATGGCAAAAGTGTAAGCAGTGGAATTTAAACAGAAAAATGTATGTAATGCCAAGCATTGGGAATGGTATCCAAACTTACTGCAGAACTAATATTCTATGCAGTCACTGCACACCATTTTTTACAGTTAAAATACATTCTGAATGAAGTTTGCTCTTTTATTAGTGCATTGTATTTCTTGGAAAACTGAAACATGTCAGGATGTGCATTTTTTCTCTATTGCTAAAGCTTGTATAGGTCCCCTCACCAACCTGTGGGCAATATACTAAGAAAAAAAAGGGGAAAGCACTGTAGAGTAGAGACTGCCCTGTAGAGTAGTCACTATCTCTGGAGCTGTTCTAGAACCTTTGGGGATATGGCACTGAGGGATGTCATCAATGGACATGGTGGGGTGGGTTGGTGTTGGGCTTGGGGATCTTAGTGCTCATTTCCAACTTACATGATTCTATGGGGGGAAAAAAAAAAAAAAAAAAAAAAAGATGAGGAAGAAAAACTCAAACAATTTTTGGAGAAGATTTTAGAAGTTTCCTGATGGATCGGCATCCTTGAGATTAAACATTCCCATATGTAGGTTGACATTTGAAAATGTAAGTCTTATGAAAGATAAGATGGAAATTAAGAGAAATGCAGCCTTAAATATTTGGAAGTATGACTTCCTGGTTTGCATGGCAGTTGGCAAAACTTTAAGGGGAAAGATGCATGTGGTATAGGGCACTCATTTGCCTAAAAGTTTCCTCCTGTCACCTAATATTTTGCTGCTCATCTCTTCCACACCTTTGGAGGAGAGCTGCAGTATCCTCTCTGTGTTGCTTTCAACCCCTCAGACAGATGTTTTAGATCAATTGTTCAAAACGGGTCAGTTTAGCAGTCAGAAAACACTGTCAGAAAAGATTTGTGGTAGAGAAGACAAAACTGTGAAATAAAATTGAACTTTTATCCCCATTTGGATGGGAACTGTGCATGGCTGGAGCTCCCATGGGGATGAACACAGTGGCCTATCGTGCTTTGAAAAACCAAACAGATGACAGGGCTCATCTGCAGCCATCAAGCAGCAGCGGCTTCTGAGAAATGGTGTGATCACTATCATGCAGTGCAGCAGGAATTAAGGGAAAGATAATCATGGGAAAGAGGAAGGTCCTCCTGCAGCAAGGCAAGATGATGGTGAACTCCTGCTGGGCTACAAGCAGCACTGCTGCCCTTGCAGTGAAGGTGTGACAACACAAGGCATGCCGTCACTGCTGGACTTTGAGCCATGATTAACGTGCTAGCAGTGCTGGGTGTCAGCATTGCCTGACTGCAATTGGCCCACCTTATTTCTGAGAACTCAGGGTAAGGAGGGTGCTGTGCTCACTGTGGAAGCCATGAGCCCTTCAACATGACAGAGAGACCTCAACCCAAAGCCCTGTCTGCCTTGTGTATGTCAGCACAAATATCCAAATGAACTCTCTTTCCCTTAGAAGGTGTTGTTGTGTGCTGTGTCCCATGGTGGCCTGCTCATAGGCTGCACTGGAACTCTGCTTGGCATCATTCCTCAGCCTATCCATGTTGCATGCAATCATAGTATAATGGGATGGCTTGGGTAGGAAGAGACCATAAAGATCATATAATTCCATCCCCTTGCCATGGGCTGTGTGCCCTCTATCAGCTCAGGCTGCCCACGGCTCCATCCAACCTGGCCTTGAGCACCTCCGGGGATGGGGCAATGCCATGTCTGCAATGGCAGATGTGTTCCTACCATGGGCTGTGCCTCTGCCCCTCCATCACTACTGTGCCCTGCATGCCTTGCTTTTTGGTTGCATTGTACTTTGTTTCAAGATGTTTTGCAGCATGTTGCCTTCGCCTGCTCGCCTCCCTCCGTCTCCGTGCTGGATGAGTTTGCATTGTGTGGTGTTTTCCTCTTCATTTATTGCAAACAAATCTGGTCTCTGCCATTTGTTTACTCTTATACTCTGTCTTTATGCCTTGGTATGCATTTTTAATTAGATGCGCTTCAGTTCTTTCACTGCTTGTTAACACTTTCAGATGGAAAGTGCAGTCCCCACCAGCTCTGCTAGTATTCTCTGTGTGGAGGAAATGCAGATTTGTTTCTTCTGCCCCTAATTATTATACAGTACCAAGATTTGGGCCAGCCTGCCTGCTGGGTCCCTGTGTTCCTACTGGGGATGTTAAGATGGTTGCCCCTTCTCAGCCAGTGTAATTGAGGGCGCTTTACTCCAAAATTTTCTGCATACAGAGAGAGGGTGTTTGGGCTATTTGTTTGGACTGTTTTCAGGCCTCAGCAGCTCCAGTGTGGATGTGTGATATAGAGGAGTCCTGAGCAGAGCCCACAGTGTGTGCTAATCAGCTGTGTGCTGTCCCAAGCCCTTCTGCACACTGAGATCAGGAGCGTCATGGGGATGGTGGCCACAAAATAAACAGAGGATAGATGAGCCTGGATAAGGATACTGCAGCCCCAAGCACAAGGCAGCATTCACAAAAAGACATCTTTCTTGAGTGCCACTGTTGATAAAGCATCATTTCTTTTGCTTTTAAATAGTGTGAGCCCATTTGTGCTTGTACTATTTAGTTCTGCTTCCGTATCTCACTCTTGCCATGGGCAGGGGCCTTTACTCTCCTTAGTGCTCTCCTAGACCACCAGCTTTCTGGAGATGGTGTGGGAACTGAGATGGGAAATCTTGACCTCAATCCACCCTTCCCTTCCAGTTTGCTTGCTCTGCTGAAGCATTCAGTCACCCCCCTGTTTTGCCAGAATGTGTGTGTGTTCTCCAGGATTTAAGCTCCTGAGAGGGATGGCAGGACTGAAAAGAGGTGAAAATGTCTCTTCCCATCTCTGAGAGCGTTCCCTGACCCCACTCTCTGACTGGGGGCGAGGTTGCCAGAGGTCAATATCCACTTCAGTGAGTAGAGAGATCGATATCTGCTGAAGCCAGTGCCCAGGATTGTTTCCTCTTCCTTGCCAGCACTATATTTTACAGAGAGCAGCCAAGAAATATTTCTCCTCCCTTCCAAGAAGGGGGAGGAAAAAAAAGAAAAAAAAAAAAAAAGGAGAAAAAGAAAAGAGCTTTGTCTTCATACTTTCTCCCCCCAGGAAGGCATTGCATTTAGCCTCTGCTCTGCTTTTTGTTATCCATTTGCATGGCACGATGTTTGCTTTGGCTGATGGGGCAGTGCTGGCTCCTCGGCCAGGGGTGGTGTTCTGCCGATACCCAGCAGTGTGCAGAATGGGGATGTTCAGCCCGAAGTGGTTCGGGGATGCTGGGATGCAGAGCACATCCCAGATGTTGGGGTTTCAGGTTGGGAGCACCGTGGTGGTGGGAGCAAAGCGTTCAGTGCTGAGCCTCCAAAAAAAAGTCACTCCTCGGAGCAGCATCGTGTTGGCAGGACGATGAAGTGTACGAGCTAATAGGGCTTTTCCACTTTAATTTCTATTTGAAAACGACTCTTGGTTGCTGTTCTCAGACTCAGCACCAACCGTTCCTTACGCGACACATCAGATTTTTCTTTCTTTTCTGCCCTTTGCTTCATGGAGAAGTGTTTAAAGCAAACAAACACCAAACTATGAGAAACCAAGGGAAGATATGGACCGGCCCACTCATTAGTGCCGGAATGTGGAAACTATGAAGGCTTCTTTTTTTATTACCAATGCTGGAAAGCACAGTCACCGAATGGGCTGGAATACAAGTTATGCTACATGCAGTAGTTAAAAAAACCTGCAAAAATGGGTGTAACCCGTGGCTGTGGTACAACTGGCCTTTCAGCCCCCACTTGAGATTCGTCCATCCCAGGGGGAAACTGTGGCTTGGAAGAACAGCGTACATTTAATTTCACTCGGAGAACTTATTGGAGTTGGCACTTCAAGAAAGACTCTGAAGTATATTTTTTGTCATGATGAGTGGCCCCCTCACCACTGCGTTTGATTGTGTTGGAAGCAGAAAAGTTAAATTCTTATAAAATGATGATTTACAATCCCTGATGATCCAGGTAGGGTGCGTGGATTGCGCCAGTGTGGTTATGGGACTCCAATCTCATCCTCTCTCATTGCTGTGAGAAAATAAAACCGAAATGTAAAAAAGCTGAAAACACATCCTCTGATTGCTTGGGGAATTTTCTTACTCATACGTTATCTTTCCTAGTAGTTTAAGTTATTTTGTCTCCACTAAAACCCAAAGCAAAACACTGCCCTGACACTTTCCCCTTGATTTCTGATCTGCAGTGGCCAAATTTATTTTTATCTCGTGTCGTCTTTTCCCCCATGGTTATGCAAATCCTCAGAATAAGGGGCAAGGGGAAAAGCTAATTTTAAAGCCAGTAAATTCCAGTGAGAGATTTCTTCAGTGACTCTGAGCGGGACTATCCTGGGTGCTGTTGCAGAGCTGTGGCTACCTCCAAATAACACAGGGATAGGTGCCAAGTGGGGAGGCTGAATATTTTCCTTGTAGACACATAGCTTTGCCCACAGGACTGAAGTCTCTTGCCTTAATGCTCCATTAAGCTTCTCTGGAAGTACAAAGCTGACTTAGGAGGCACGCGTTGGTGAAATGTACCTCAGTGCAATCGGCTGCTGAGTAGAAGCTCCTCATGGAGGGGTTTGGCAATGGATGAAGGTGGAGCTCATCAGAAGTATCTTCAGGAAAATATGGGGCATCATCACCTCATTCCAGCAAACTTTCTCTGTTTTGATTATCACGTTCTATATTTTGATATACTTTTTCCTTCTCATTTTTGCCTTTTTCTTTTTCTTTTCTTTTTTTTTCCACCTGGACAGTGGATGTATTTTGAAATATTGAATTCCATTTTCTTCTTCATTTCTCTATCTTCTTCCCCTTGATGCAAGCTTTACTCAAATCTCTTTAATTCTGCATTTAAATCTAACATACAGTAAGAGATACTCCACGGGTTTACAGGCTGAAAATCCAGGAGTGTTCACCTTGGAATCTGCTTTGTGAGCAAACTCAAGTGTGTATGCAAGTGTTGGAACTATAGTCTGTAGTTCAGTTTTACTGAAAATACTGGAGGTAATCAGAGTATATGGCAAGTGTAATGGCTTCCAAACAGAGCACTGTGCTGTTGTTCACAGTGCTGGTGCTGGGTTAGTTGATACAATTTGTGGTCCATGTCTGGAATCACAATCAGATCCTCTTTGCTCTCCCTTCGAGTGCCCTTGCAATGCTCATTACTGCAGCAAATTAGCCAGAGTCTGCTGTGGGGCTGAAGTTTCTGTATCCAGCAAAACTCATGAGCCCCTCCTGGTGTGATGTATCAAGGGGATGTAAGCATATCTGTAAATGCTGTGTGGGTTGGGAAGTGTTTAAATACCCATGGAGGCCTTTCTCTGTTCTGAGGAAGGGAAGAGGAGGATGTGAATACTGATGGAAATAATTTAGGTGCAAGGTCCCAGGTTTGGAAAATTTGGCCCATAAAATGTGTGTGCTAGGGGTGCTTGTGGTTCCATAAGATAACAAAATGCACAAGTCATGTGAATTAATCTCCTGAGTTACTGCAGGGGCATATTGTGTTCACGTTCATGTAGCCTGATTAAGCTGCGTATGAATTTACGTCCCAGCCTTGCAGCCTAATAAACCTATATGGTTTAAAATGCGTGGCGGGGGCTTTGTGCGTAAACTGTGCTCTCATGAAGCATCGTGTGCATGTCTGACTCTTCTTAGAAAGAGTCCCATTCCGTCTGCAAACGAGTGTCTGAATGCCAAAATAAGTAGGATAAATAAATTGCTTCAAATATGTGTTTGGGAGCTTTCAACCTAGATGCTCTCTTCCAAAGCTCAGCTCTTCATTTGCAAATTCTCCGGTTTGTTCAAACTTTTGGACTCCATTTGATCTGGCTGGAAATGAGAGCACATCAGGCCTCGTACGTAATCAGAAAATGTCGTGTGAAAAACGAAGACTGCTGGGAGTAGCATCTTTGTGGGATTCCAGCTAAACCAAACTCGTTCGGTGCTGCTCCAACCCTGAGCAAACCGGCCTCATGTCTGCATGTGCAGCCTGGGCTGCTCCTGAGAGCGGCTCTGGGAAAGAGTTAAGCCTGTTCTCCTCTCCTAGTTGGCAGAAAGTTTGCAGTTTAAAATTACATACTGACTCTGGTGTAGAGACACAAGAAATTATAGAGCAGACACTGTCCAGGACAACGTATAATTTAAAATGTACTAAAGAATGTATACCACATGGCAAAGTAAGTGAAGTGCTTCTTCAAATATAAGTGTTTTGCATAGAAAGGCTGTAATTATCCACTCCTAGGGAAATGTTTGCATTCATTCTAAATCAATATTTACTATTCATCTCTTGTGTTCAACAAAACAAGGATTTAACATTTTTTTGTTTTAATGAGGTACTAAGACTACAATAATGCTAGAGTGTAATTGTCTTGATACAAAATATTGCTAAATTGTGTTGCTATTTTGGGAGTGAGCAGTTTTTAAAAGGAGGGGGTATCCCTGTTTGTGCCATGTTCCTGCAGTAACACAATCCAAGCTCAGCCAAGCAGGGCGGCTCACCACTTCCAAAGTGGAGTTAAGCCGCCTCTCTGTTAAGGCCCTTAACTGGGATCATTCGGGTGAGTCCTCTGTCTCCCCCTGAAAACATCAACCTCTTTATAATGATTCCTTTTCAGCTGGCGTCTCGGCAACAAGCAGAAGAATGCCATTTCTGTTTTGGGTTTAAGGTTGTTTACTCCCCCCATCATCCTTCGGAGAGGCAGCGAGAGCTGAGCGGGTGGTAATTGGGCTGCAGCCATCCCTGCACGCTACTCCAAACCTGTTGGTGCAAATGGGGTTGTCCGAACTTCACCCTCCAGGAAGAATTTGGGGATGTTTTGTAGAGCCAGATCTCTGTTCTTTATCTTTTTTTTTTAATGTATTTTGTATGCATTTCCTGGGCACTGCACAGTGTTGAAGCGGTCCTAAAATCACACAAGGGCAAGCAGTACTTTTAGCAGCAGGACCCTGGTGAAGTAAGGATATGTGAGATGGGGCAGAGCTTTTGGAGGAACACCACTTTTAGTCACAACTTTGCAGCTCTGCTGTGCTGTGATTAAGAGGATGCCCTTGCACCAAGCTCTTTCTCCTTGAATTTACCTGACATGTCTTAACAGAGGTATCTCTCCAACCACTCTAACTTCAAAAAAGAGAAACCACACCCCCTAAGCATGTACTTCTGGCAATGATGTGGCTCCATGTGAATCAAATCAGATAAGTGGAAAGACTTTGTTTGGAAAAGCCTTTAAAATCCTTTTTTTTTTTTTTTTTTTTTTTTTTTTTAAGAAAAACCCTTTACCTTTTATGCTTACACTCTGCCCACCAGGCTCTGCCCTCCCTTTCCCAATACTAAATTCTCCTACTTCTGCTGCTAGAATTCATGGTACAAATGTGAACTCTTGAGTGAATTTCATTCTTCTGTTCAAGAAGATAGCTTTGTTATCTTTTTTGTTTCTTACAATAATAAAAAAAAATAAATCTGAAGTCGTTCCTCCAAAAAAAAAAAAAATCATGTACATAAATAGGGTGAATAGCCCTGAGAGGAGAGTGCTCTCTTTCTCTAGCAAATGTTATTGAAGCTGGTGTTTTAATTCTCCAGATATCTCTTGGTGTTCAGGGTAACAAAAGGCTGTGTAGTGCCTAATCATTCAGCAGAGATCCAGGAAAAAGCAGAAGGTTAAGAGCAAGTTCCTAAAGTCTGTAAAATCAATGGGACGCTAGAAAGGGAACTGAAGTGTACCAGAAGGGACCTCTTGAGGGTCATTAAAAAAAGCAGAAACTGATTATGAACAGAGCTTTTACCCGAAGAACTGGAGGGGGCCGGCAAAACCATTCTGCTGCACTCCAGTTAAATGTCTAATAGTGGTGACATTTTCTACACAGCCCATAAAGGATAATGAGGATGGCTTTGATAGCTTTCAAGATAGTTGTTCTTGTCAGTGTTCACAAAAACATGATCTGAGCATGCACTCAGAGCACCCGGGTTGAGGTGACTGCACGTAGACTTTGAAAGGGAAGATGGCAACGCAATATTGGGCATTCCACCTTTGTGTTATGCCCTATCTGTTGCACAGGAGAAAAAAAAACTGTGTCAACCTAAAAATACAATGGAAATGGCAACAGTGTCAAAGCTCAGTGTTGTGCTTAACTAACATGGCACCTCACCTTGGTGTGATGGTTATGTGCAGAGAGGTAGCGATGCTGGGCGATCTCACAAACATCAGCCTAGATTCTCTCTCACTCCCAAGTAGATGAGAAATAAGATTTTAATCTAAAGCTTATCATAATCCATCATTGTCAGCAAAATTTGGATCATCCCCTAATGACTTCCTCATTTTCTGTGCTGGGAAAGCAACCTGCAGGCAACCTGCCTGTCCCATGGCATGTTTGTGCTATTCCTGCTTTTGACCCTGATCCATGAGATTTTGGTGAATCACAGTTTTACTATGATTTATTTTCCAAAACAAAAGAAAAATTAGGGTAAACTTGCATATCTTCCTGAAATGCTCTAAAAAAATTTTTTGTTAGAAAATGTTTGAAATGTCAGTGAGATGATGCTTTAAAAGTTTAGGGTGATCTCGTTCATCTTAATAAGTAGCTGGTTCATTTTTGGTTTTGGTCTACAGGGAAGATGTGTGGAAAAAAATAACAGAAACATTTAGAGTAAAAATCAAGTTTGAGTTCTTTGTAAGAAACAAACCTTTTTTTTAATGGAAATAGACATTCATGGGGTGAATTGCATGTGAGTCTGTTTACTAGTGGTAAAGCTGAATTGTGAAACTTTTGTGTCACTGCTCTGTGATTCCAACTATCTTCAATTAAGAGAAAAAAAAATACAGGAAAATCAGGTGAAAGGAATGCATGGAAATTGAAGTCAAAGAAAATATTTGTTGTGGTCTTGGCAAAGCGAATTTTTTAAGCTGAAGTAGCTTTTAAGCAATTAGTATCTGCTGAGTGAAATTACCGAGTGACATGCAGCCCCAGATGGAGGACTTGAACAGCCAGTGGCCATCTGGATTTTGGTCTTTACAGGGTACACTCCGTTCTGGCTCTCACCTGGCCTGTGAACAGCCCTCCATCTGTCTCTCCTGCCACCGTCAGCCTTGAGTCATAGTGGGGAGACCGGTGGGGATGGTTCCTCTGCTCATATCAACTCCAAAGATTCCTGAAGTCTCCAGAGATATAATCACTGATGACTTTTGACCCTTGAGTTGTTGCCTTGATCTAGTTTTCCGAAAGGAGGAAAACTTAC